>NC_090989.1:188904510-189213784 GCF_041146395.1 Eulemur rufifrons | reverse complement strand
TCACCTAGAAAGAAGTTGTGATGGTTCAAACCTTCTCAAGGACCACATTAGTGGAGTAGATTTTCTATGCCTTTTAGAACTCTAAACAGGAAGATGTGGTCTGATCAAGTCAACAGAATTTTCTGTTGTAGAGGAGTGGTTTTCTTCAAGGGACTTGCATATGAATGGAATATATTCGTTTCTTGCAACTGATGTTTTTTCTTTATAGGAAGCCCAAAGATAAGAAATTTCTACATGCAGCCTAAAACTGAAGCATCGAACTGTCAGCCTGTAACACAGAGAAGACGTAAATCAAATCTTCCCAGGTTAGGACATAGCTGTGGCTACATTTCAGTCATTCTCTCATTCCCCCAACAAACTCGCAGGGGTTTCTATTGTGTGCCAGGCCTTGTGCCAGGAATTGTGTATGTAAAGATGACCCAGACAGGCTGCTGTTCCCCAGGAATTCATAAGCTAGTGGGGGAGACCAATGCACACGGATAAATATTAATTATTGTGGTACAGGCCATCGAAGAAGGATGACAGGTGTGATGCCCAGAAGGAGGGATAGAATGAAATGGTCTTGGACATATACAAGAGCTATCAACTCACTTCACGTGAGTAAAAAAGTGAAATGCCTTTACTTTGTTCCTTTCCTTAGAAAATTGTGAATAGTAAAGGCTTTGTGCTTACTTTTAAACAAAGTGTAAAAAATACTGAATGCATCTTTAAATCCTAAGGAACTTCAAAGGAGGCCTCTCTGAGGTTGTGCTGATGAGGAAGGGAAGGAGAAGCAGTGAATGTGGAACAGTCCCCACGTGCTGGCACGCACGGAGAGCATTTCATTTAATCCTCACAGCAGCCCTGGGACACATCACTGGGGAGGAAAACGGGTCTCAGGGAGCTTGGGTGTTTTCCTCAAGACACATGTGACAGAGCTGGGATGCAAACCCACATTGTCCAGGCCTCAAAGCCCATGCTTGCTCTTTCAGAGCCTTGCTTCCCATTTCAAACAGGATCCATTTATTTAGGGAGAAATTCTGGGGCCTTCTGCAAAGACGGACACTGTCACCTTTGTAGGGGACAAATCTAAGTCTTTGTGGCTGCTTAAGAGACCAGATAGAGGCTTTGACCTTGACCATGAGCTGTGTGATCTCCGTGGACTGAAGGGAAGAGACGGAGCCCAGTGCTCCTCTAGGGTAGATTGGGATTTGTGTTTCCTTTTAAGTAAACGATTGCACCTATTTGTCAATCCTTAGAAATGTCTCTGAAGAGACCCAGGTAAATAATGATGAAAGAACCATTAGATCAGTTGGGACATAGCCTTAGTGGCCTTTGGGGTGGTTGGGCATTAGGTAGGGCATTGCTGGCACCTGATGGCTTGTGGACAAGGACCCAGGAGTGCTCCAGTCCTGTTCTGCAGGTCGCCCTCCAGCCCTTAGAGTGTGTAGGGTTCAGGAGTAGAACTGGAATTAATGTACCACATTGTTAATACCTGGGCAAGTATCTTAGTAGCTTTCTGAGAAAAGTTTCCCCAAACCACTTCCCCTTCCCCAAATCGAAATGAGGGACCGAATGCCCTGGTGCGCCTGGAGGAAAGAGATGCCCAGGCCCAATAGGAGGGCACTTCTCCACCCAGCCCCACCGAGTGGTAGAGAAAAGAGACTGGGGGACTCGCCCTAAGGAACCAGGCACACCAGGAGACCCAAGAGCAAACCTTTGAGGTATAGTGACCCTACTCAGAAACAAAATGAGGCCAGACCTCGTTTCACGCTCTGGCCAAGGCTTGGCCGCTCCTCCTTCCTGTGGGGACCCGTGAAGGGGTGGGCAGAGGCTTCGCTGGCATGGTAAGGAGGGGAGGAAGAGCAGCCCTCCTCTACGCAGGAGTCTCTTCTCCGGGAAGTGCACCCCAATCCACAGGGTCTTGATGGGAGGGGCTGTCACTGGCAGCCACATTGGCTCTACATGGGACTGTCTTTCTGATCATACTGATTGGGCCTGAATGCACCAGCCAGAGTTCTTGTCCTGACAATATGGGATTTTGATGAGAAGTCAGTCTTGCTGCATGGCTAGGTTTCTAATATGTGAACTCTGAAACTAGATGGCATTTTCTAAATATCCCAGGACGGAGGAGCAGAGAGCATGAACTTTCCAGGAGAGATGTATCTATACCTGGAGCAGAGGGACAGAGAGAAGCAGATGCAAGACAGGCAGGGAGATTCCTGATGGCTTTCCTGGGCCTGTTCTAAATCTTTACGAGGTTCCTGCTGCATCCCTGTCCTGGGGCTTCACGAGACCCCTCTGTTTCCTGCCAATGCATTTCTTTTTGCTTAAGCTAAGGACTTCTTTTGTTTGTAACCAAAAAAAAAAAAAAAAAAAAAAAAATTAAGTCTAATACAGATAGTAAATAGGTTTTAAAAAAGACAGATTATTTTATGCCATGTGACTGATAAAGTTATTTTTCTCCAATACTATTTTATACATTCTTGAAAAACCTTGTGATCTCTAAAAAGCAGGCCTTAAAACACAACAGGACTGCACCCATCATCAATATCAGTCCCAGTTATTTAAACTACAGAAAGAAAAAAAAACATTTATGTTTACACGAAAACCTGTACACAAATGCCTATAGCAGTGGTCTTCATATTTCCAAACACTGGACATAACACAAATGTCTTTCAGCAGGTGAATGGATGAACACACTGTGACGCTTGCATACAACGAAATGCTACGCAGCAGTGAAAAGGAACCAAGTACTGACACAACATCATGGTTGTACCTCGAAGGCACTTTGCTGCTTGCAAGAATCCATCCTTGAAAGGTTGCACTCTGTTTAATCCCATTTAGGTGACACTCTCGAAAAAGTCAAAGCTATGGTGACACAAAACAGATCAGTGGCTGCCAGGAAGGAAGGGTGGGGACAGCATGTGACTATGAAAGATTGTAGGTGGGAGTTTTTCGGGGGAAAGACTCAGGCATCAGTACTTAAAAAATTCTTGGGTGTTTCTAACGTGCAGCCAAGGCTGGAAAACACTGCAAGGGTCCCTAGAAACATAGTGCCCCTGTTGTCCCTGGGGGCCGGCAGCTCGGGGAGATGCTGGCTCCTTCCAGTGTTTTGTTCCTGCCGCGCTCTCAGGATTTGTGCTCCTACTTGCTTTGCTTGTCTCCATTCAGAAAACTCTATGTCTCCACCATCCTCCCACTCTGCTTGGCCCTGGGGGACGGGTAACCCCCATGATGCTGGGCCCCTGTCTCAGTCTCCCCGTGGGTTTGGAGCGCTGACCTCTGCCTTCGCACGGTCCGTGAGTTCTGCCCCTGGGCCCCTGCAATGCCTTGTCCAGTCCACCACCACAACGCTGACCACACGTCATCGTCATTGCCACCTTTACGTGTCTGTGCCCTGCTAGATCAGTTTTGGGGGAATCACTGCAGACCTTGAGGAGGATCATGTCTGATTCATCCTGTTACTTCACGCCCAGCACAAGGCCAGGAACAGAGTGGATATTCACTGAAGTTGTTAGAAACAAAGTCTGGGCACTTGGCCCAATACTCATCGACCTCAGCATCCTGGGTCTTGGACTCTGCTTCTTGTGCCCCTGGGTGACCACATGCTGGTCCTGGGAGTCCTGGCTGCTTCGGCACCTCCCATCTTCTGTCCTCCTGGCTTTGGATGCTGTCTTGTATAACCCAAAAGGGTATGGTCATTAATACCTTCCTCGATGGTCTCACTTTCCATCTCATTCTCATCCTCCTCCACCTCCTCTCCCTCTTCTTCAGGCTCTAGTCTCTTGGGGACCCAGCAAGCCTGACAGAGGAATTCATTTCTTAAGTATGATTTAAGTGACTGTAAGAACAGTGTCCTTCCCTCCCTTCCTTCCACATCTGCCACCTGTAGCAGCTCACTACCTTGTGTAGGTAAATGGGTAAATTCCAAATTCCAATGCAGCATGTGGAGTATGGTAGGAGAGGTCTGTACAAGAAGCCATGGGGGATAACAAAAGGGAGCATCTGTCTCAGTGGATGTGTTATGGGAGGAGTTCACACAGGGATGGCATTCAAGCAGGGTTTTGAAGGATGAAGAGGAGTTCATTGTAGATAAGGGGGAAAGTGCTTACTAGGAGGAGGGCATAGGTTAGACAATGACATTTCTATTTAGAGGGTCACCAGGCAATTTTGTTTTTGTTTGATTCCTTTTTGGGTTTCCTTTCATTGATAATCATCTTTCCCTTGGATCTGGTAGGAAAAACTACTGAGACAAGTGTTTAAAATGAAAGTCTTATTGATTTCCCTCTTGAGAAGCCAGTGGCCAGGCAATTACAATTTAGGCAGAAGACTTTATTTAAACTAACATTGGATGAACTTTCAGAAGGGAACATTTGAGGAAAGTATAATTCTCAGATTTTCCAAGTTAACTTGTACTTACGATCAAAGAAGGCATTCTTTGTACTAAAAAGAAACAACCATGGGCCTTGGAGTTGGCTGTTACAGGTGTTCAGACTTTGGGGTGTGCAGCAACTGCAACAATCACCTGTTCATTTATGACATAGCAGCCACAGCCACAACGGTAATGGCAGAGCCAATAATTGAAACCACACCTTCCCCAGAGACATAGGTACATACCTGAGATACAGGTATGAAGATGAGTGATCAGATGTGAGGGACAATGGGACAGGAGGGCCCAGAATGACTTCCAGGCTTGCATGACAAGGGGTGAGGCAGGGGGTGGAGCTGTTCATGGAGCACCTTGATGGCAGGCTGGAGAGGAAGCCTTAGAAACAGGGAGAACTCAAGGATTTCCAGAACTGGGAAGCAGGAGGCACAGTAATTTACTGCAGTGAGAACCTTCTGGGCTAGGAGCTGTTGTTGGGAGAGAAGGATGTATAATAGTGCTCTTTGGATGCAAATGGTAGCAACAATTATATACCTACATTGAAAAGATAACAAATTTTGATGTGAGATACCAAGGATTAGCCCATTAAATTCCAAAGCCTAGGCCACAGGGACTATATTGGGAGGCTCTTGGGGGTGTTCCCCCAGTACTGGCAGTTGGTGTTTTGGATAGCGCTGGCACCCAGCCTGAGCTCTCATCCCTTCTCTTCCCATATCTGGCTCCATCTAGTCTTACAGGGCCTTTGCACACTTCTGTGTGGATAGACCAGCTTATATGTCTATGCTCTGTTCACACTTCCCGCAAATGGCCACTTCTTGGACATCCCTTGTGCTAGAGATTTGCATGCCACAGGTATAGGGCACCCTTGGAACTGTGGAACTAGGGAAGAGGCCCAGGCAGCCCTAGAAGTGGACTTAGGCTGTCTGGGCAGGTATTCCAGGTCATGGTTTCAGATACCCAGAGGATGGTGTCCAAGCGGGGAAGAGGTGTGGGCCAGGTAGGCATGTGATCTCCTTACCCCATGGGGAGGACTGTGGCTAGAGGAGCGCTGTATAGGGCCTCTAAAGTGCAGGGCCCAGGGTGGGGGCCCCTCTTGCCAGGATCTAAGAGAGTACATACAACTTGGAGTTGCAATGACCAATATGGTGGCCATTAGCTACATATGGCTATATACATTTAAATTAACTAATATTAAATAAAATTTAAAATTCAGTTCCTCAGTTTCATTAGCCACACTTCAAAAGCTCCATAGCATGTGTAAAGGAAAATAAAAATCTTAGGACCGCCCCCCAACTCCTTGTGCAAAAGGGAAGGTCAAGTTTAGAGGCTGAGTCATGCAACATCCTCTTCCAAATAAATAGCTGTTACCAACATTATGCATCAGCCAGATACACACAAAAAGGTAAAAGGCCTCGGGCATCTACAAGGACTGTCCCTGCAGACTGGTCATAAAGAAATTCTTTGCTGGCCTCCCATGAACAAGGACATGCAAACTACAACAGGCTAAATCTAGCTCCTAAAACTAAAATCTGTTTGATACCATGCTAATAATGTTGGTTACTAGTTTATCTTCCTAGGTCCAAAATAGAAACAAAACAAGATTAATCATTCTTCCACCTGCCCAGCGACATCTACATAACTGATGCTTCCTTCAGTCTCTTTTCTCTTGGAACATTCCCCTTATCTAATGTGAAATGTAGATTTCCCAGGCACAGATGCTTTTCCTGGGCAGGTCCTCAAACTTTGGCTTAATAAACTTCCGTTGATTGGGATCTTTAGCTTAGTCACTAATTTTGGGTTGTCACATGTGTGGCTCATGGCTTTCCTACTGGACAGCACAGATAAAGGACATTTCCTTTATCAGGGAAAGTTCTACTGGGCAGCACTGGTCTGGAGGCTCGGGGGAGTGGAGTGATTTGTGCCGGGCATGTGGCTAGGTAGGTCTGGGGCTAAAATTTGAACTTAAGTTTGACTGATTCTAAATCCTATAGTTATTTTTCTTCCCTGACCTTGAAAAAAAAATCAAATTTATCTCTCCCAGCCTGTTTCTTAATCTGTAAAGCAAAAATAAACCCTCAAAGGGCTGCGATGAGGATTACCTGAGACGACGTCCATAAAATGCCCACAGCGGAGCAGAACCTGCGGTTTGCTCCCCCAGCCTCGCAGGGACTGGAGAAAAAATCACTGGAAGGATTAAGCAGCTCTTTCTTTCTACTTCAAATGTTCAAAATAAGAGAAAAATGGCTTTAAAATGGATGAAAGACACTCTTTGGTAAACACTTCAATGATTATACACCTACATTGGAAAGACAACTAATTTTGATGTGAGATACTGAGGATTAGCTAATTAAACTCCAAAGCCAGCATTTGTGTTTGAAAGATTAAAAATAATTTCACATGCAACAGGGACTTTTTTTTTTTTTTTTAAAGAAAAGGTGTGGGGAGTGTATTCATTCTCTGATTATTTATAGCCCAGAGACAAGAAAGAATGCATTAGACATTAAAGCTCCACAGTTAATAGCTGGATTCATTTTCTTATAAATGCTGCTTTTAAGATTAAAAAAGGCATGTTTTGAAAATGTGTTATCTTAGAGTGCAAAGTTTAGTGTCCGTGACTAACTATGAGGATGCTGGTCAGAGCCTTCACCTTCTACTCTGCGACCTTGAGAAGTCCCCTCTCCTCTTTGGGCTCACAGTCCCTTCTGGGAACAGAAGATTATTAATAGATAGGAAGATTCTAGGGACTTTTCACCTCAGATGATACAGGATTCTATAAAGAACTAGAATGATATTTTAAACAATTATTTAAAAAGTTAGATGTCTTTGATACATTACTATGGATTAAACATGTATAAGAAATCTCCCATTTGTAGGGGAAGGTTTTTGCATCATTTTTTGGTAAAGGTGGGAGGGCTAGACTTTCTTTTTCTTCTGCTTTTCATCACATCATTGGTAAAAAAAAAAAAATTAGACTGCTTGTGCAACAGAATTCACTCTTCTGTAAAGGAGAACACATGGGTCCTTCATTGACAGAAGTTTTCTTTTCTCTTTTTTTTTTTTTTTTTTTTTTTATACAGGGTCTCTCTCTGTCACCAGAGCTGGAGTGCAGTGGCTTGATCATAGCT
Organism: Eulemur rufifrons; assembly: GCF_041146395.1. NCBI lineage: Eukaryota > Metazoa > Chordata > Mammalia > Primates > Lemuridae > Eulemur > Eulemur rufifrons. Next base: position 189,206,290 of record NC_090989.1, on the reverse strand, counting down.
CACTGTAACCTCAGACTCCTGGCTCAAGCGATCCTCCTGGCTCAGCCTCCAGGGCGGCTGGGATTAGAAGGCGTGTGCTAACGTGCCTGATTAATTTTTTAAAATTTTTTGTACAAACAGGGTTTTGCTATTGCCCAGGGTGGTCTCAAATTTCTGGCCTCAAGCCATCCTCCTGCCTCGGCCTCCTAGAGTGCTAGGATTACAGGTGTGAGCCACTGTGCTGATCACAGTTTTCTAATTACCTGCATTGCTAGAGCTATTCATTCATTCACTGATTAAACAATATTTCTTGATGCCCAATGATGTGTCCCAGGCAGTGCTCTAGGCACTGAGGATGCAATGGTGACCAAGTAGACAGAGCCCTGGCAAGACAGAGAATCAAGAAGAAAACAATGAAATATGTCATATTTCAGGTGGTGACAAGTGTACTAGGAAAAATAAATCGGAGGTAAGCAGATAAAGTCTGATGTAGCAGAGGAGGCTGATATCTTAGATCAAGGGATCAGGAAAGACTTCCTTGAAGGGTTGACCTTTGAGCAGGTTCATTCGTGAAATGAGGAGGTGGGCTTGGTGAAGAATTGGTGCAAGAATGTTCCAGGTAGGGGGAATAGCAAAGCAAAATCCTAAGATGGGAAAAGTCTTCACAGGTCTGAATCACAGGCAGAAGTGGCCAGAACGAGGAGTGGAGACTGGAGCAGACGGAGTCGAGAGAAGAGGAAGGAGGTGAGGCCAGAGACATGACCAGGGACTCACTAGATCAGGGTCAGCAAACTATGACCTGTCAGCCAAATCCAGCCTGATGACTGTGTTTTCAAATAAAGTTTTATTGGAGAACAGCCACACTGGTTCATTAACTGTTGTCGGCAGCTACTTTTACACTGTGATGGGAGGTACATGGTTATGACAGAGGCTTGTGGCTTGCAAAGCCTAAAATATTTACCATCGGCCCCTTTACAGAGAACATTTTCTGCCTCCAAGTTAGATTATTATTTAATTGGTATATATTGTATTATATCCCTGAATTTTCAACTTTGCTGTGCCATTATAATATCTTACAAAACAGAATATAGCTAGATTTTTTTCCTTATACATTATGATCGCATCTCTGCATTTTAAGTGACAAGTTTAATCATTTAACACAGAATGTGTTTGTATTTCTGAGTCTATTTCTACCATGTTATTTATTACTTTCTATTTTCTCTATCTTCCTTTCTCTCTGCTTACGTTTTTTTCCCTTGATTTACTTCATTCTTTTGTATTGAACCCCTTTTTATAATTCCCTTTTCTCTTTCAGATCCAATATACAGAATGATTTGACTTTGCAAACATTTTTCCTGCCTGAGTCAGTACTAACTCCTTCAGAGGTAGTTATTTGTTGTTGGTGTATGCTTGATTCATTTTTCTACATGGTTATCACCACTTCAAGCCTAAACTTTTTGCCAGTTTACTAAATCTCCTCTCAAAGTGTTTACTTGCATCAGATTGTCCATGGGTTTCATCTTGAGTCGACCTCTCTGAGAGCTGCTGGTCCCCTCTGCTCTGTGCCCGGCCCACGGTGCCCTCCTGCAGTCTCCGTTCAGCATCCTGAGGATCCTCTTGTGCCCTCCTGTTCCTGCACCCTGTCGTCCTCTTTCTTGTCTGGACACCTCCTTTTGGAACAGCACATGCTCAAGCAGCTCCCTGGAAAACGGTGCACGGGAGTGTTGAGACCTCTCCTTTCTGAAAATATCCTTAATCTGGATGCACACCCGATTAGCAATTTAGCTGGCTCTAGAATTCTGCATCAGAATTTGTTTTACTTTATTTTTTCAGAATTTTGAAGGCATTCACCACTGTTTCTTAACTTGCAGTAGAAAAGTCCAAAGCAATCCTGACACCTGATCTTTTGGTTGTGACGATTTCCTCACTGAAGCTTGAGAGAGATTTTTTTCTCCAATGTTCTGAGATTTTACAATTATGTGCCTTGGTGTTAGTCTATTTTTATCCACTATGTCAGGCACAAGGTGGGTTCTCTCAGTCTGGGCCCTCCTGTCCATCTGGGAAACATTATTGAATTATTTTTATGAAGATTTTCTCCCTTCTGTTTCTCTCTCTCTCTCTCTCCTTTCTGGAGTTCTAATTATTTGAACATTGGATTTCTGGACCTCTCTTTTTGTAAAAAATTTCTTCTTTTTTGTTCTATATTTGGGGAGGTTCGTCAACTTTATCTGCCAACCCTTCTGAGTTTCTAATTTCTGCTTTTTCTAAGATCTTTTTGTTCTGTTTCTTTTTATAGTATTTGATTTCTGTATCTTTTCATGTATTTCTGAGGATATATGATAGCAAATAGCATGGAGGAGACCTTCTGAGCAAAGGCACAGGTGCTTGGAAAATAAAATACCTGATGTGGGGGTAAGTGAGGAGGAGGGCCAGTGGGTGTGGGAGACTTTTGGGAAGGAGCGGTGAGAAAGAAAGAAGGGAGAGATGCAGGGATGGGTTTTGGTGGGTAAAAAGGTTTTCAAAGAGATCTTGCTTGGTTTTGTGCCAAGCAATTTCCCCTACGCATGCTCCTTAAGAGATCTTAGCAAACACATCCGCCTAACTCTGCAAGGCCTATGCTGCCTTTAGTGCAGCGGTTTTTTTTTTTTTTTTTTTTTTTTCGGATTGTACCTGATTCCCTGGGCAAATCTGACTCCACCTGGAACCTCAATTAGTAAGCTACTCTTCCCCATGAAGGAGGAGGAGTACAGTCCTCTCTGTCAGGTCCAAAACAGTTTCTCCCAGTGGGACAGAGAACTACACAGAGGTTCAGATAAGCAGAATAGCACGAAGCGTTTCTCAGAAGGCCTCGGAGTATGCCAAGCTCCCTAGGAAGGGACCAGAGCTGGCTGTTCCTAAGGGATTCTGGGCGTGGGCAGTAGTAGGGCAGCCTGGGTGCTAAGGGACACAGCAGGAGAAAGAAGCACAGCTCGGAACAGGGGGGTTAGAAGCAGGCTGAGCATCGCAGCAACCCTGAAGAGTCAAGAAGCAAACGAGACACACCTTGGACCTGAACAGCAACGATCCCCTAGCCTCACCTGCCTATAAGATTTCAGCTATTGGTTAGTAAGAAGAAAAAAGAAATAGTGTCCGACCTCTGCTGTGAAGAGTCAGCAGTCACTGTGTGTGGTTAGTCCCAAGCACATCCTCTTTCTTAGAGACCTTGCACATATGGCTGCCGGTCAGGCAGGAAATCAGGAATTCTAGATCCCGGTTGCCCTGTGCACGCTGACACTGCTCATGCTCAGCTCAGGTCTGGATGCGATGCTTGTCACTGAGTCGTTGTCGTCATAAAGTCTCACAGTAAAGAGCTCACCTGCAGGGCAGGATGCACAGTATGGGCTCCGGGTATACTTGGGTACATTTGCATAGGAAAAACGACAGAAGGTACCACATAAAAACATGCACAGTACTATTTTGACCAGTGAGGTCATACATGGTTTAAAATTTTTCTTTTAGCATATCTGTACTTTCTCACCACACTAATATGAAGATCAGTTATTTCAGTGATAATGGCCGCAGTCACCCTTGCCAACCTTGGTGCCAGCTGCTGTGCTGGGCATCTCATGGTCATGTCCCCGTTCCCTCCTCACAGCACCCGGTGATCAGGGACTCCCGTCTTGTCATTCTGCAGGTGAGGAAACTCACTCACCTGCCTGAGCTCACGTGGCGGGTGAGAATTGGGGTCCTTCTGACTTCAAAGTTCAGATTTTGTTAATTTTTATTTATTTATTTTTTGTCCTCCTGAAATTTTTCCTAAGGAAGTGCTATGCAGTGAAAGGTGTTATTGCAGACGTTTCCCTCCTCCAATGATGTGTATCCTAAAATGACAACGTTGTAATAAATATATCTGCACATGGCACAGCGAGGAAAGAATTCGCCTGTGTAAACGATTCTTTCAGGTTGGGCGTGATATAAAAATACATATTTTTTCTTTTGATTTTTCCTATACCCTTTGATATGATGGATATTTTAGCCCTATGATAAGAACTCTGATTTTAAAAAAAGATCTCTCTCAAAAGCCAGTGTTCCCTCAGCATGTCAGCAAAATGCAAAATCCCTAGCATTTTAAAACAAAAATATGACAGACTATTCTGGAAGCAGTTGGAGCCCAGAGCTATAATCTCAGGTATTGAAAAGAGAGTGAGGAAAGTGATATTCAGACTTGGGATCTCTGGAGAGATTATCCGCACCGCACGGGACTCCGACGCGCGTGCGCACTCGCGGCTCTCCAGGCTGCACGGCGGTCTCCTCCCGCCCGCAGTCGCCATGATGTCTTCATGTCTGTCTTGACAACTGCAACAGCTGAGCCTCGAGGACAGCTGGGCTTTTAGGAAAATGAGGCTGGCCTTTTTTAGGATCAGAGTTAGACCATCTAAATTCTTCTTCTGGAGGGTTCTTTGGGCCTTTCTGACCAGGTTGTATTGCAAACAAGAAAGGGATGCCCATGACCTTGAGAAAGATATTTCTGTTCTGCTCTTAGTAGGAAGCTGTGTAGCGTATCCCAGCCCTCACTGTCCTCATGTCCCACCAGCTGTTGCCTTTATCCATCAGGCCCCAGAGTGAGTTTTCTAGGAATTAACAAGCCTCATCAGACCAGTCCTGTGTCCTACATCACTCACTGGCTCCCCAGTCCTGCCAGGACAAAGTCCGGCTGCATCAGCACGGCCTCCAAGGCCCCCTGCTCCAGTGTCTGTGCCGGCCTCCCAATAACAAACAGCCCTCCCCGTTCCCCTACCTTCCCCCATTTGAGAGGTTGCTTCCTTGTGATGTGCCGTGAACTCTGAGGCTCTCTGCCTTTGCTCACGCTGCTCCCAGTGCTTGGGAGGCCAGTCTGACCCCTTGTCCCCAGAAAAACTCACCAGGATTCTAAATTGAGCTCAAAGGCAACCGCCTCCAGGAAGCTTTTCCTCTTCCCTTCTCCTTCCGTCCACTGCCCCATTTCATCCTCCCACTGAATTCCTTCCTCCGGTCCTCTGGGCCATCGTGCTCTGCAGATGCATCTGTAGCTCTTGGCACACTGTCTTGCGATTATGGTGGTGTTGTGATTCACAGCATGGATTTTGAAGTCAGACGGACCTGGGTTAGGATTCCAGAGTCCCCACTTATCTGCTGTGTGACTTTGGGCAAGTTATTGCATTCTCTCAGAGTTAGTTTCCTATCTTTGGACTGGGAAATAACAGAACCTCCTTGTAATGTTGTGAGGATCCAATGAGATCATGTATTAAAGGCCAGGCATGGTACCTGGAACACAGGAGCTCTCAGTAGACAGCAGCTGCTGTCCTTATTTCTATCGCTGATTGCTTCTACATCTGCCTCCCTCCGAGATCAGGGGAGGCTCAGGAGAGATTTCATTTCTGCAACGTGAATGCCCAGCCCAGGGCCCAGCCCAGAGAGCTGCTGCCTGGAAAACATCCTGATTGCTGAGTGCAAAGCTGCAGTGGAGAGTTGCTGCCCTTGTTGCATAACAGAAAATCGATGTTCCAATTGCAATGGGAATTGATACTGGCACCCGGCACCATCCCAAACACCAGAACTGGGCCTCAGATCCCAACGGGAGCCCACGTTTGCAATGCTAAGTCCATTTCCCCATTACTCTCCCCATAGGCTCCTTTGCAAATTTTATGCCTCCAAGATTACAAAAGAGTACTTGCATTTCAGCCAAAATTCACATTTTGCTTTGAAATGCTCCTTAATTTATCTAGTTCCTAATAGTGATCATTACTGTTCTAGAATTCCCTCATATTCAGGAAATTGATCAGAAACCAAAACATAGGCAGGAATAGCAAAATCAGTGTTCTGGTTTGGCTGGGAAGCCTCCTGTCAGTGGCATGGTATTGGGATCATTGGAGGGAATCTGTTCTTGGAGTTCCGGAACCTGGGCAGGAGGGCCTGGTTCCCAGCAGCCCAGCTCTGCCCTTGCTGGCTGCGAGGTCTTGGTTCAGCCCCCCGGTAATCTCCTGAGCCTCTGTCTGTGAAATGTGCGTGGGACTATGCCTCCACAGCCCGTGCATCCTGGCTGACACAGAGTAGGTGCTCAATTAGTGAAGTACGAACAGTGATGTTTGATAGGATTTTCTCAGTGGGAAGTCGGTTGGATCCCAGGTCACCTTATGGCTGCTTGAGTGACCTGGTGGGACCTGCTGGATTGCCAGATATTTGTTAGGAGGATACTTTGGGGTCTCCTAGCAAAGAACTGGCTCCATGGGAGGAAGGTACCAGGGGTGGGTAAAGTTGTCCAGTAACAAGCCTGAGTCATTGGAGGGAAGTGAGACTCTTAAGCAGACAGTGTGGACTGCACAGCCAGGTGTCTACTACTCCAGCTGCTCCTAGACCAGCAACTCAGAAGCGTGTCTGGATTCTAGCAAATGAACGCATGTGCTCTAGTGAGAAAAGGAGAGGGAGCTGGTCGTCAGTGATGCAACACCTGGGGGTCCCAGCTGCTCTTGGAGGGCTCCCCTTCTCATGCAAGTGGGAAAGAGCTATTCTACCCCACTTTGCCATGCATGTCTGTGTCCCTTGACCTGGAGCAAGTTTGGGGCATCTCTAGTGGGCAGCAGACTGCAGTGGCCAGTGAGGAAGGACCCTGGCCTCAGAGCAGGGAGGTCCCAGGGAGATGCAGTGACTGGGCCAAGGCTGCATGAGGGGAACAGCAGTGAGGCCGCTGTCCCTGCTGCAGTCACCTTGGGGGGCTGTTCTTCCCAGAGAGGAATAGGAGGGAGGAAATGGCACCCAGCAGACAAGCAGAGTGGAGGGGCAGCCCCAGTGGGAACCCCTGGGTTCCACCAACTACTTTATGGCCGGGCTGTGCTGGCAATCCAGGGGGGACCGTGGCGCAGGTGGTAGTGGATTTCTAGCCCGGCAGAGCAGCATGGAGACTGGCAGCCTGTGGAGCAGAGCGGCGCTCGGTGGAGACATGAGCCTAGGACTTAAGAACACGACTTCTGCGGGATGGGACAGGGAGGCAAAGAGACCATGGAGTTGGCAGGAGCAGAGCTGGAACATGAACACACCGGGCAGTCCCCTGGGGCCTTCTGGACACACTTGGGGTGGGGACTTTGCTGCGGGCTGGTTGTTATGGGCCAGCGTGGTGGTGATGAGACAACGCAGTTGGAATGATGAGTTCTCACTGACCTCACTTACACTGCCAGGCTTGCGGGACTTAGGGAAATTCGGGTTGTGTGATGTTACACGGTACTTGCAAGCGTAAGGGATTGTCGGCAATAATAAAAACAAGAAGGAGGTTTGCCCCACCCAATGCCTAGGGTCCCCTCTTGCATTTGCATGTGATGAATCTAAGAAGAGCTTCTCTCAGAATATGGGTACAACTTCACATTCAAAACGTCTTCAATGTCCCTCATAATTGATTATAATCACAATTGTTCTTTCCCTGTTGTCATGCTCTGCAAACTATGAGAGGATGAGATTAAATTACAATTTGCATATATTAGACTTGGAAGAGAGCTTTCTTCCTTTGTGCTGTCCCTGCTTGTAGGCTTAGCAATAGGAGATTGTCTCCTCCCTGCCCTCCACCTCCTGACCCAGACAGGGCCGGGCGGTGAGAGGGAAGGGAGGGAGGGGAAGAGTCATAGACAAAGTGACTTCAGCTGGGTTTTGGAGGCTTGGCGCTCAAGGGGGATGGCATCAGGTGGGAGTGGCAGAAGAATCCGCATGGGCAAGGCTGGCAGAACGGCCCAGAGTGTAAGGTCCCAGCAGAGAGCTGCCGAGGGAGGGATGTGAACAGCGGGAGACGAGGGCAGAGAGGTGGGCTGGGACCCCAACCTGTACCATTTTCAGAGCACTGCTGCCCCTTGCCCACTCCAGTGCACTCTCTGAAGCTTTGGCTTCCTTGGATCCCTTCTTTACATGGCTGCAAACTCAAGGCACCCCCATGCCCCTGCCTCCAACGTCACCTCTGCCCCTTTTTTGATGTACACTCTAAGCTCAGCCTGCAGCTGCTTAGCTGGGGGTTAGGGAAGTCATCTGGATTACCTGATGAAGCCAGCCCTGAGGGCTGGGCAGTGGGAGAGGCAGTGCTGTCCTTGGGTCAGTGGCGGGGAGTCAGGGTCGGATGCCTACTGATGTGTGCAATCAGGTGGGTCATTCACGCTCTCGCAGCTTCCTTTGCTCATCTGCAAAGCGGGCCTAGCAATGCTCACCTGCAGGCTCCCTGGAGAGGATGAGCATCCTTGTGCTCAGTCAATGCTTCTTGGCAGAAAATGGGGCATCTGGGAGAAACTTTGCAATGCAGTGTCTGCTGAAACTGGCTCATTAGACAGAAAATCCCCATGCAGTGGACAAACTCAACACAAATATTGCTGCTTTACCAGCTGATGCATTTTGCATCAATTGCTTGCGGGTGGGGAAAATTCCTCTGAAGCAGAACTGCCCTTTCGTTGGGATGATGCCTCCATGGGCTTTTGGGCTGTGCAGGTGGGACGGCTGCTCTGGGACGGAGAAGCAGCTTTGCACGCTCACCAGCTTTGCGCGTCTCCTGGCGTGGGTGGGTGCCGAGGGCAGGCAGTGGGTGGCCACCGGGCTATGTAACAGGGAGCAGGAGAGACAGGCTTGGTACTGAGTGGTAAAGGGACAGCAGGCTGGGTCACAGAGAGAGATGGCTTGAATTGCTGGACTTGAGAGCCTTGGTTTCTAACAATGAACAACAAATGTTGATTTCCTGGAGAAAAAGATATGCTTATAAAGTCACAGACTATCTCTGGAAAGATGCATAAGGAACTAGAAGCAGTACTTTCTTTTGGGGTAGGAAATTGGAGTGTGAGAAACCTTCATTTTTTAACAATATATCATTTTGTCAGTGTGCTAATCAAATAATTAAAAATGTAAATTCTCTGATTTTGCTTTGGAACTTGCCTATAATGTCCTGTAATATCCTCAAGTCTTGAGTAAAGACCTGCAGCCTCGTCCTGGTGCTGCCTTCTTCGTGTGAGGGAGGGGCTGGCTCTGCCCATCGGGGCGGGTGGCCGTGCGCCTGGGCAGGGGGGAGAAGGGGGAAGCCTTACTTCCTGGTGAGGTAAGTGACGATCATCCCCAGGGAATCCTCAGAGGTGTTTGGGAGGAGGATGGCTTTCCTGTGATCCAACACGGTGGAACTTGGGTTACTTTGCTTGGTGGTTTCAGAAGGGTGACCCCCGAAGGCTTTGAGGACTTGGAAGCTCTCAGGTTAAAGGTTAAAGCAGATTCCTGGGTGACAGGAGGAAAAAGAGGAAAAGATTGAGCACACTGGCTCAGAGCCAGGTGTCTTCTCTTATTTGATCTTGTGCCATCCCTGCCACCGCATTTTAGGTAGGCTGTTCTTACTCCCATTTTACAGATGAGGAAACTGGGCTTAGACGTGAAACAATGTGCTCAGGTTTAAGGGATCTGTCTGACTCCAAGTTCAAATGGTTTCCAGTCCAGCACAGCAGCCCCTCAGCAGGGGCAGAGGGGAGATGAGACGCAGACTTGAAGGAGGAAGGGGACGGGCCATGAACAGACTGCTGAGATACCTCCGTAGTCCCTGATCTAACTCCCAAATTAGCATATAGCACCTCAGAAAAAAAGATGCCTGCTTTGAAAGTTGTTCAGATGTGCAGAGGGCTCTGAACTCTGAACACTTGCAGAGGGCTGAGGGGTGGGCAGGGTCAGGGAGGCCTGGGGGACACAGTAGTCTCTCGGATATGCACGGTGGCCACAGTGGCTTCCCCTGGCAGCACCAGTTGAGTCACTCCCTGCTGTCCTGGACTGTTTATGTAGCAAGGAGCAGAAAATCCAGACTAATTGGGCTTAGAAAATGCACTGGGCCTTTAACCCCACAGTTCAGGGGCAGCCAGTTTGCCACGGGGGAGGGGTAGGCTGGCGGCTGGCGTGTGTCTGAGGGTGCCCCCACCTCCTAGGGCCATCGTGGAGAGGGTCTGCTCTCGGGCAGACTTTCTCTCAGTTGTGGTGCCATGAGGGTGGCCAGGAGCTCCTGGGGCCACATCCCTCCTCACTAATGTCCAACAGGAAAAAAAGGGGGTTTCTCCAGAGCTCCCTTGGATGAAGACTGTACTTTTTCTTTTCCTTTAAAAGCTTCAGTTTCCCGTTGGCTCATGGGATCTACTTGGTAACCTGCCCAGCAGGGGCCACTTGGGAGGCTTATTTAGGTTTCATGTCCTCCATACTTAATGACTCAGGGGGAGGAGAATTGAATGCCCTAGTGGCTTATTTAAATTCTCCATGACTCCGTGGCTGGAAAGCAGAGAGGGAGTAGAAGACACGGGCATGTTTTCCGTGTGGCCAGGCTATCCGCGGGTGGGCCTGACACTCTCGCCTGTCAAGGGAGCACGGGAGCAAAGACAAGGTCAAGGCCACGGCCGCTCAAGAAGGGCTCGGGCCCATATTTGAGGGTGTCTCGGTGTTGCTGGGTGATGCACGCTGTGAATCCACATACTTTATTTTTCTTTTCCCCCAAATTTTTATTATGAAAATTTTTAAATGTACAGAAAAGGTGACTACTGTGATGATCACCTGCATGTACAACACCTACATGTAAAATTAACACTTTTTTATGTACATGAAGTACTTGCAAGTCCGTTGCAGACATCAGGACGCTTTCCCCATAAAGGCTTCCTTATGCATCTCTTAAAAATACGACATCGCTCTGTGTAACCATGACATCATTCTCACACCCAAACAATTATCCCTCATTCTCTAGTAGCATCTAATGCCCTGTCTCAGCTGTCCCTCAAAAGTCTTTTCAGCTGTGTTTTCTCTGAACCAGGATCCAGTCGGGGTTGATGCCTTTACTCTACAGTCTCTTTTATTTTAGAACATTCCCCCACTTTTAAAAATGACACTGATTTTTTTGAAGAAATTGACCCCCATTCCAGTCTGTTCCTTGTTTTTCTTGTAAATTTGAGGGTAAGTATAATGGCTAAATAGTGAGATTTCAAGCTGAGCGCTTTGGGCGAGCGCATTTCACCAGGTGTGCTGTGCTCTTCGTACCACGCATCGTCGGTCAGTGCTGTCATTGATGTGGTCGGGCGATGCTTGTCATGGTGCTTTCTTCCTGCACAGATGTTTTCCCTGTCGCATGTGCTGAGAGCCCTTGGAGTGACTCTTGCAAACAGAAATGTTGCCTGTCCCCAGACAAACTTTCACCTAATAGTGTTAGTATTTAATGATGAGACTTGCTTGAAGCAGTGATTTCATCAGAAATTGTAGGATGATGATTTTTCTAATTCTATTATCTTGGATTATTTGAGAGCACGGATAACCCCACCTCCAGGGCTGGAGCAGGGCAGCATAGGACACTCAGAATGAATGCCCTCCACCTGCTCTGCATCCTGCAGGGGTTGGCTCGGACACCACCTGCCCTTAGAGGCCTTCTCTGACCACTCAGTCTACTTCAGGTGACCCCATTAGGCTCTGTCATGACAGTTTATAAGGATGTTCTATTTGAAGGTTATGTGCTTAATTCCACTGGGTGATGTGGGCCATGTCTATTTTATCTACCATTATTTATCTAGCATCAGGCTCACAGCCTGGCACCGAGAAGGTGCTCAGGAAATACATGTTGGCCGGATGCAGCTGGCCAGACACACAGAGCTGAGCTCCAGGCCAGGCTCGGCCAGTGCTGGGCAATCATTTCACATCTCCGGGCTTCAGCGAGGTTACCATCTTGTTTGAGGAATAATACACAAGAAATGATTCTCCACACAGGAGAGTTCTCTTTCCTCCCTTCCCCAGCTGGTGAAGCCCACATTTTGCAAGACCCTTTGCTCCAACTTGTTTTTCTAGTCTTCTCCCTTCCCATACCCCTCCCCACACCTGCCTTATTTTCCAACAATGCAAGATTACTTACTGCTCGGTACAGGAAATATGCCCAAAGAGAAGCATCTGGCCTTTGCCCTCAGCTCCTGGGAGGTGATTACTGCTTCAGAATTCCTGCCTGGTAAGAGTGTCTTTGTTTACCCCACGGACCTCATCAGACAGTCTGTGCTGACAGTGTGATTTACAGCAGGCGACAAGCAATACCAGCTCTGCCCTGGGGGGCTGGCGAGGGAGCTCAACCAGTGGGTGGTCAACGAAGTCTAAGGGACTGTGTCCCAGACCCAGCACCCCAGGACTTTGCCGGCTTCCCTGGTTGGCAGCACCCCAGCATGTCTCACACATCATTTCTGGGAGAAGTAGGTGTCGTCCACGTGACTCGCTGGGACAGGAGCACTGCACGCTCACCCTTGGCACTGGCCCGCACCCTCCCTAGGCACCTCTTCCCTTGGCTGATTTTGACACACTGACTGCCACACTAGCAAACAAAATTTTTCCTTGGGGCCATGGTGTTTTATTACGAAAATAGAGTAAAAACTTCAAAAATGAAGCAATCCTTTCTAATTTAATGAAAAATTTGTTATTTTTTATTGTTTTCTGTGTGTGAGTTATATGCAACTTGAAAAATAGGTCATGCGGCTCCCATGGTGAAGAAATGTGAGTTACATGTGCTTCACAAGGCCTCGGGCTCAAAACTAGCCTGAGTTAAATACAACTCACAAGGCAGTTACTGTGTTAATCTCTATCCTTTGACTGTAACTAACCACAACCATGAGCGTGACAGCTTTTAATGAATGCTGCGCATCATTCCAGCAAATTATTGAACCTGAGGATGGTCTCAGGGGGCCTTTGGAATTGTAGTTGGTGTCAGAAGTGAGAGTGCTCTCGTGCACTTCTGCACTTGGAAACTACCATTCCCCAAACCCTCCCTGTCATTTCCCAGCTCTGCACGATGGCTATGCTGCTTCCCATTCCGGGAAGGCCTTTGTCCTCTGCATCTGTCCTGAGTGTCCTCGTCCAGCCATCAGAACAACTCAGCCATCATTCTCCTTCTCTCTCAGGCCTTCGCAGACTCTCGCACCCAGGGCAAAGTGGCTCTTTGCTGCCTGTGCAGATGTTACATTTACCATGTAGAGACAGAAGAATTATTTATGAATTTGCCCTTCCTCCCTTCTGGTCCAGATGCTCTTCTCATGTAGGCCTAGGCCTGCTTTACTTCCCTCCCTTCCTTTCCTTCAAGCAAGAATCTATTCAGAGCCTCTCTTATCCCATAGAGTGTCACTACGTACTAGGAAAGAAGTCCCCCTTGGGGTCCATGGCAGGGCTTGGTCGCTGGAGTGTAGGCTGCATTCCAGTCCTCACTTGCTCCCTGGGCCAGACGTCCTCCATAGTGTGCATCCTGCATGCGTTCGTGCATATACTCACATTCTCCCACGCATTTGCACATTCCTGCAGCCAGTACTCACACAGCACTAACTGGGCACCCACTCTAAAGACACATGACGCATAAGTTACATCTCTCATCTGTGTATACCAGAGCCTAGCACTGTGCCTTGTGCCTGGCAAGGGTCCCAGTGAATATATGTATAAATGAATAATTAAATGAATGATTCAAATTAGGGCAACTATTGCAGATACTGTGTTCATCAAGAATGTAAATTTATACTTCCCCTAGAGCAGTGCTTCTGAACCTTATTTTAGTCATGGGCCTCTTTGGAAATCTGGTGAAATCTGTAATTACTCTCCTTCTGGCAAAATCCACATCGACATACTGTTTTATAAGTCAGGGTAGCATAGGACCTTCCCAGGTAACAAACAGCTCCAAAATCATAGTGGCTTAGTACTACGGATGTCTATTTTTTTGCTGAAGTTTCATGTTCCACATAGGAGGGCAGGGACTCTGCTCCATAAAGACATCCAGGGCCCCAGGCTGATGCGGTTTCACCATCTTAGAACACTGGATGGACCCAGTTACTGTGAAGGGCTATAGAAAAGTTGGAGGATTATTCAACAACTCTTCTAAGATTTTGTCTGGAAATGGCACAGGCCACTTCCACCCTCAGCCCACGCCAGACCTAATCATGTGGCCATAACTAGATTCAAGGACACGAGGGCAGATGTATGGTCTGATGAATTTCACTGCCTCTGATGCACACACATACATACATACACATACAATTTCAGGGTGATCTATGGATCTTTTAGGGGACCTCATGTTTAAAAACAACCAGTGGTCAAGGATTAAAGTGTCTTGAATATCATTCTAATGTTTATATTTATAGAAGTCAGGATTTTATATCATAAGTCAGGATTCACAAGCTAAAGCCCTGCCTGCTGGGCAGGTGGCACAGCTGGCTGTAAGGGTGTCTGTGCCCTTAGGGTGTAAGCAACAAGGTCAGGGACAGTACAGAGGCCATCTAAGAGCGGGGGCACCTCATCTTCTGCTCAAATCATTTTTTTGCCCTGTGAGAAGTGGGTTCTGTGTTTTCAGATCTTCCAGTTATTCAAGAGGAATCAGAAATCCAGATTTTAATTAAAAATCTCCCAACATAAAAAATATTGGTTCATTTAAAACAAAAATGCACTGCTGGCCCACGGAAGGCCGTTTGTGGGCTGGATGTGGCAGGCACATAGGCCTCCCCCGGGTTTTGACCTCTGCTGAGAGAGCCTGTTCTTCCCCCGGCCCTGAACTCCACCTCGAACGCTCCCTCGGCCCGCCCGGCTGGAGGCAGCCCGTCCTCCCGAGCGGGCGTTATCCCCCAGCGCACGGGAAATTAGCCTCCGCTTTAGGGTTTCTGGTGAAGTCCTTTCGGCCCTAAGCTCACGGGGTTTGCACCGGCAGCCGGGGCCATAACTAGAGCCTGGTTTCATTATGTGGAGGCAACAGGGAGCTGAACACACAAGCAAAATGGGAAGACCAAGCTGCTTCCGATGCCTCGATGCTTCGGAGGGGGCGAAGTCGGGGCGGTTCTGGCCTCAGCAGCCCGACCCTGAGCGGGCTTCCTGGGCCGGGCTGCCGGTGAGCGCGGCCGCCTGCCGGGGTGAGGTAGGTGCAGGCTGTGCCATGGCCTTTTGCGCCTTCTGCGCGTGGCTCCACTTTACAGCACTTCCGAGGCGCTTTGACATAAATCCTCCCGTTTAATACTTGTAGCCAGCAAATGAAACAGCTACGATCCTTCTCCCAGGTGAGGCAATGATGTCATCTGCTCCAGTTTCCAGGATGTGACACATCTGAGTGAAGCCCCTCCTCGCGAGTGTTCCCTAAAATTGTAGGGTTTTACGTGACGTCTCTACCATACAGGCTATTTCCATGAACCATATGTACTACCTCGCACCAAATCATCTTCTTTAAATAGACTTCGTACAATTCCCAGTTTTACTTAGTCTTGCCTTATGCAATAACATCTGCAAAATCCTGGATTCTGTGTACTGTTTATTAACTTTTCTAATTTTCCTGAAGATAAACAGAATAGAACCCCTTCTAGCCAATGGGTCTTACAGTTAAATGGTTAATAGAAAAAATTAGGTTAAAGGGATAAAAATGAAAAATAAATCATTCTAACCTCAAGCATGTAATCATGTGAGGTAAGCAAAGGACTTCTCTCTGAGTCTCGGGGTTTTGTCCCCTTGCTAGGTGTGCTGTGACAGAGTCCCATGCACTGGGTGGCTTAAGCAGTAGAAATGTAACTGCTCACAGTTCTGGAGGCCAGGAGTCCGACATCAAGGTTGGTTTCTTCCGAGGGGCTGTGAGGGAGAATCTGTTCCATGCTTTTCTTCTGACTCCAGTGGCTTTCTGGCAATCTTTGGCATTCTTTCATTGTAGATGCGCCCTCACCCTGATCTCCGCTTTCATCTGCGTGTGACCTTTGCCCTGTGTGCATGTCTGTGTCCACATTTCCCCCATTTATAGGGACACCAGTCACATGGGAGGGAAGGCCACCCTACTCCAATGTAGCATCATCGCAGCTTAACTTCTTACATCTGCAATGACCCTATTTCCAAGTAAGACCACATTCTGAGGTTCTGGGGGTTAGGACTTCAACTTGTCTTTTTGGGGGGACACAATTCAATCTTTAACAGGTATATATTAATTAGGAGTCTGTGACAGCTAGAACAAACTGCATCTATAATGCATTGCCTATAATTTCCTGTTTTCAGATTCTTTAAAATGAGGTGAGAATTTAGACTCTGGGAAAAACATGTGAGTGTGAATGTCTTCCAGCATTTTATTACTCTTATCTAATCTTTTAACAGCTGGCTTCCTTTCCACCTGACTGGACAGCAGAATTTATCTTGTTGTTTTTTTAGCAATTCTCCTTTATCAGTTCTCTCTGAAGCACTCAACTTGATTTTGTATTATTTAGGAGTTTTTTTCTTTTCCGACTCAAATTTCATTGGTTTACATGATATGCAATTGAATCCCATACTGATAGTAGTCGTGACTGCACTGGGAACAAACCCCAGTACCTCTGGTGGGCAGGCAGTGGCCTGGGGCAGCAAGGGTCCCGTGTGGGTGAGAGAGTGAGTGTTCACAGGGCTGCAGCCGACAGTCAGCCTGATTTATCGACAAAATGGAGAGTTTGGGTGAGAAATCTTCTATGTATAGTAATTGAAGATGTGTGTGGGCCTCTAAATCATCTCACCAACAACGGGGTCTGCACCATACTTTGGACAACATTATCATTTAGTCATTGATTTATTTTTTTTTAAAGTTTAAAAGTGCTGGGGGCAGAGACAAATGATTATGGCTCAGCCTCATACTTTCTGTATGGTGGAGGAGAAAGCAGCAATGGATAGAAATTTTATTAAATGCGTTTTCCAGAAGCACAGTTGTTTTCTGAAATAAATTTGGAGAAAATGTGACTGTATTAGTCACGGTTCTCCAGAGAAACAGAGCCAATAGGATATGTGTGTGTGTATACACACATGCACATGTGTGTGTATATGTGTACAGACGCATACATACGTATGTATGTATATACATGTGCATATGCATACATGTGCAGAGGCAGAGAGGAAGAGAGAGCAAGGAGACATTTTCAGAAATTGGCTCATGCAGTTACAGAAGCTGCAAATCCAGAATCTGCCGGGCGGGCCAGCTGGCTGGGGACCCAGGGAAGAGCTCGTGCTGCAGGTCAGGCCTGAAAGCCGTCTGCCGGCAGAATTCCTTCTTGCTTGCGGGAGGCGAATTTTTTGTTCTATTGAGGCTTTTAACTGACAGGACGGAGGCCCTCACATTATGGAAGGCAGTCTGCTTTACTTGAAGTCCACCAATTTAAATGTCAGTTTCAGCCCGACGTCCAGGATAGTGTGCCCAGCCACGCTGACATGTAAAATTAACCATCCCAGTGACATAAGATAGTCACCACTGGTCTCGCTGCTTCACATCCCTCCTCCTTGTATCTGTCACCTTGTAAATGTCTTTGTTTTCTCTTTCCTCTTATTCCCTTCCCATATAACATAAGGTGTCATGACTTTATATCAGTATTTAAGTATTGCCAGTTTTACATCCTAACATTTATGGGATATCAGAAGAGTAAACACCACTCAGGGACTTTACCTTCTCTTCTAGGGAAGGGATCAGTGTGTTTTCAGTTGTACAAGGGACAGCTGTGTCATATTAGGCAAATTATGGCCTTGTTAGTGTCTTTATTTGGAAGTTAAGTATGATTTAAGGAGATGTGTATGGGTGCCAAGCTGATAAGGGTTGGACTTCTTATGGTCAATTTCACACATCAATTTCATTGGGCTAAGGGGCGCCCAGATAGCTTGTAAAACATTAGTTCTGGGTGTGTCTGTGAGGGAGTTTCCAGAAGAGAATCATACTTGAATCAGCAGAGTAAGTAAAGAAGATCACCTTCACCAGTGTGGGTAGGTATCCTTCAGTCTGCTGAGGGCCTGAACAGAACAAAAAGGCAGAGGAAGGGTGAGTTTGCTCTCTCTGTTTAAGCTGGACCATCTGTCTTCTCCTGTCCTTGAACATGGCCACTCCTGGTTCCCGAGAGCCTTGTGACCCAGACTGGGACTGAGCATTGGCTCCCCTGGTTCTCAGGCCTTTGGTCTTGGACTAGGACTACCTTGTTGGCTTTCCTGGGCCTTCAGCTTGTAGATCACATGGTGGGACTTCTCAGCCTCCATAATCACATAAGCCAGTTCCTGATAACAAATCTCTTTCTGTATAGCTATATATCCTGTGTACTTAATATCTCTATCTATCTATTTTCTATTGGTTCTGTTTCTATGGAGAACTTTGGCAAATAAAATGCTCTTACTAGCAAAGAGTGGGGTGGCCGCTGGGCAGGTGAAGACCACAGAGTCCCACTCTAGCACGCTCAAGGGAATTCTCATGGTGGGGGCAGGCGACTTGGACCCTCCCAGCCTTGAGGCCACAGCTGCCAGATGGCTCCTTCTCTGAGCCCCACTTCTCCTGGGCACTGAAGCTCAATCTCTTTCTGAGCTAGGAGGCCTCTCGTTGACCTTGGAGGTGCAGCCCTGGCTAATTGGCCTTGGTCCAGCCCATTTTTTTTATGTCTTCTCAAAGGCAAGAATTCCAAGGTACCATGTTCCATGTGGAGGAGCCGCCCTCTGGAGCAACTCTGCCTGGATCCTCTCCACCCCTGGTCAGCATGGACCTGAGGCGACCGGCAGGGGAGAGCACCTACCATGTGTGGGTTTCACAGCTTGAAATGATTATTACTCCCATTTTCCAGAGGAGGAAACTAAGGTTCAGTGGTGAAGTCAGTGGTCACACAAGCGGCAGGTGCTGGGGCTGAGATGTGCTCCTGCACCTGTGGACCTCTAAACCCATTCTCTGTTTCCTATATCACATCTCCCCTCTAGCACCTCAAACTGTAACTCTCAAAAGTGTTGACTAAACGGGAAAGATCAGAAGAATTACAATGAAAAACATGCTGCAGCTCAAACTGCATGGAAACTTTCTCTAAATCTCAGCCAGCGGAAATACCGTGGTGCAGAGACAGGACATTTGCGAGCATCTTGTATGAAATCTGCTCATGTAGGGACCCAGAGAAGGCTGTTTCCATTTACTCATTCATCTGCTCAACAGTTAGTGAGCATCTACTATACGCTGGACACTGTGTGGAGGGCTAGGGAAAGGGCCGGGAGCAAGACAGACAAAGTCCCGCGTCTCACAGAAATATCCTGGCGGGAAAGAAGCGAGTAAGGAGACAAGTACAGGTCATGCGCTGATAGCTACAGTGGAGGGAAATAAAGCAGCTTGGAAAGCAGGCTTTACTCTTTGAACCGCGTGTGAGGTGCTGGGATTGCGTGGTCAGTGTCAGGCACCTGGCATCTGTGCCCGCGGCACTCAGTCTCGAAGGGAGGGCAGACTTTAGAGGATTAAAAAAGCTCACATAGACACACCTGGAGCTTTGACCTGGGGGGACAGGAGGTACATGGGCAACATATGTAACCTGAACTTTTGTATCCCCCATAATAAGCTGAAATTAAAAAAAAATAAATAAATAATTTTAAAAAGCCACAAATCAGCATGTAGCTACGGACTGCTGTAAGTTCAGCAGAGGGAAGTGACGTAGCCCTTTAGAGAGAAGAGAAAGTCCTAATTTAACACCTGTCTCGGTCAGTGTGGGATGCTCTAACAGAATCCCATGGACTGGGGGCTTAAACAACAAACATTTATTCCTAACAGTTCTGGAGGCTCAGTGTCCAAGACCAGGGTGCAGCATGCTCAGGTTCTGGCGAGGGCCTCTTCCTGGTTCGCAGATGGGTGACTTCTGGGCACATCCTCACGTGGCAGAGAGTGGGGGAGAGACAGAGAGATAGAGGAAGGAGGAAGCCAGCTTTCTCATGTTTCTTCTCATTGGGGCACTAATCCCATCATGGGGGCTCGAGCCTTAGGACCTAATCGTCTCCCAAAGGCCCCATCTCCAAATGTCATCATGCTGTGGGGAGCATTTCAACGTATGAATTTGAGGGGGACACAGACATTCAGTCAGTTCATAATACCTGGGATGGACAAGAGAAGCCTTGTTTTTTTCTAAAGAGACAGAGTCTTGCTCTGTCACCCAGGCTGATGTACAGTGGTGTGATCACAGCTCACTGCAATCCCCAATTCCTGGGTGCAAGCTATCCTCTTGCCTCAGACTCCCCAGTAGCTTGGAAGCTGGGACTACAGGCACCCACCATCACACCTGGCTAATTTTTAAATTTTTTGTAGAGAGGGGTCTCACTATGTTGCCCAGGCTGGTCTCAAACTCCTGGTCTCAGGTGATCCTCCCACCTTGGCTTCCTGAAGTGCTGGGATTACAGATGTGAGCCACCATACCTGGCCAAGAGAAGAATTCTTGAAGGAGGTGACATTTGAGCTGAAACCTGAAGGATAAGGTTTGCCAGGTAAAGAGGGGCAGGCCCGAGAAGGCTGAAGGAGAAGGTGAGCTGGAGTTGGGTGTCGAAGGGAGCAGAGAAGGAAGGCAGTCCTCACAAGGACAACGGTGGCAGTGGAGGCTTGAAGGTGTGGAAAGGACTGCCATGTGGAGGAGTGGCCGCTGGGGCTGGCTGGGGCTGGGGCTGGGGCAGGAAGTGACCCGAGTGGACCAAGGCCAGGGGGCCTCAGCCTAGGCTCAGCTGCCTTTGAAAGAGCCGAGGTGACTTTTTGAGCTCGGCCTGGGACTTTATAAAGCTATTGCTGTTGATTTTAATGGAAATGGCCATAAATTATTCACGGGTTACAGATGAGAGTTGTTCAGTGTTACACAAGGAATAAAAAAAAAAATACTGTTTGCTGAGCCCTGATCATAGGCTGAGAAGTGGACACGGGTTGTCCCTTCCTTTGGAGAAGGCTCTCCAGCCACACAGGCTTCTGTCGGGTTCCGGAACGGCCCTGCCGCTGCTGCCTCACAAGCGAGGTGCCTGCTGTTCCTTGGCCGGGAAGCTGTCTGTAGGCCTCTTTCCTGTCTCACTTCTGCTGACCCCAGGTCCGGGCCACGCCGCCACAGCCACAGAGCAGTGGCCCCACGCGAGCACCCTGCCTACACCAGCCTCTGCCTTGGTCACACTCACTGTCTCCCATGTTGCCCTCCTAGCTTTTTACACCATCGTTTCACCACTCACAAGTTGTGATGATGTTTTTCCTTGCGAGCGTGTTCCATGCCCCAGCCCTGCAGGGCTCTCCCAGCTTCAGACAGTCAGGGGCTGTTTCCGTCCTACTCGTCTCCGAACCCCCAGGTCTGGCTGAGTGGTTGGCATGTAATAGGTGCTGGATTGATATTTGTTGAAACGAAATAAGATGAGTGAGGGACCTGTGCTAAGAACTTCCACAAGCGATTGGCCATTGAAGCCTCACAACAATTTGATGAGAAACAGAGTATCTCCCCGTTGTACAGATGTGGAAACTGAGGCCCAAGGTTGCACAGATCGTAGAGGCAGAGCTGACTTCAGTTCATGTTTGTCTGACCCTCTGACCCTAACAGAACTCTTTGTTTGATTAAATAACAGGCTCTGAAGACAGCATCATGCACCTCTAACAGGCCAAAAAGGGTGTGCATACACACACAGACACACACACACAGACACACACACAGACACACACTCCTCTTTTTTTTTTTTTAAAGCAACTCCTTTGTTCCAAGGACCAAATTCAGTCCTTTCTCCACCTCCTGTTTTATTTATTTATTTATATTTTTTTAGAGACAAGGTCTCACTCTGTTGCCTGGGCTACAGTGCAGTGATGTCATCATAGCTCACTGCAACCTCGAACACCTGGGATCAAGCCATCCTCCTGCCTCAGCCTCCCAAGTAGCTGGGACTATAGGCACATGCCACCATGCCCAACTAATTCTTTTAATTTTTGTAGAGATGGAGTCTCGCTATGTTGTCCAGGCTGGTCTTGAATTCCTGGCGTCAAGCAATCCTCCCGCCTTGGCCTTCTGAAGTGTTGCGATTACAGTCGTGAGCCATTGCGTCTATCCCCCTCGCCTGTTCTAAGCACTGGTTTCCATCTGGATGTCGTGTTCAAGTGTTTAGCCTCTGTGCGTATCTTGGAGTTTTACAGGCATTGATCTTGTGATCCTCCCTGGCAATAAAATAGAATTTGGCCAAGGTGGGAAGAGGCTCAGACAATTCAGAGCTATGTGAACACAAGATATTGACAATGACACTGTGTACATCTCAGAATATATTATAACTCCATTACAAATGATTTTTTTCTGGGGTGGCAGGAGAATGCTGGTATATTAATTGATTTTCCCTAAAATATAAGTCACTGGCATAGTAGCTGATACCCCAAGGACCTTTGGAAGGCTGCCATGGAAGTCCATAGCTATTTTCAATACTTTTGATGTGATGGAAATATTTGAAATATCTTCAATATTTGAAGATGTGATGGACATTGTAAATTTCCTTGCAATCTGGCTGCCAGTCCCCCTGTTTCTCAGCTCTGGGCAGGCATGGTAACTCCTGTGTCACCTTTAATAATGCTTTCTCTTTTGGAAACCATGTTTTTGGGAAAGATTTTGCTTTACCACACAAACTGGGGGTAGTGTTGGAAAATGCATTTGTTTTCTGGGCTTCTGCTAATGCTAGACACAGTGAAGGGCTTGCCAGGGCTCTTGGTTGGAGGAAATGATGAGATGCAGAAAGGAAGACAGGTGTACAGTTCTTCCTATGGAATTCCCAGATCCTCAAAGCTCTGGGAGGGAAAGTGGTTGTGTAATGTGATGAGCCATGGGTCAACAACCACGACCATGTGACAGAGACTGTGGGGCCGCGAGTCTGAAGTATTTATCTAGCCCTTTACAGAAAAGTTTACTGATCCTTAGGTGGCTAAACCTGAACTTCAGTGAGGCAATTTGCTTATTTGTGTGTTTTGCTGTAGATGTGTTGCTGTGTTTAATACAGGAGCATGGTCCAGATCTCTCTGGTACTGTTCCTTCATCTAAGGCATATACAACTTATTACTTCCTTAATACCCGAGCATCCCGTAACACCTCTGGGGTTAAGGTTTCAAATGGAGAAACAGGGACCTGCAACAGCTAGCACTTACTGTTTTCTCGGTGCTGACAATGTTCTGAGGAGTATCCGTGTATGAACTCTTCCTCCCTTGCAGCTCTCCCAGATAAATCATATTATAATTCTGTGTTTACCAATGATGACCCTGTGGCAAGAGAAGTCGGCATGCCCGAGGCTGCCCCACTAGTGAATGGCAGAGCGAGGTCCTACGCCCACATTCGGCCTGCAGAGCCTGTGCTCTCCTCCGTCCTCCAGACAGCCTCTCCCCGATGGGTCCCGGATCTCCCAGATCTCCGTGCAGGCACTGGGCATAAGGGGAAGGCATGTGGGCTTTTGAAGTCAAGCGCATCAGGCCCTGCCACTTGCCGGCTGTGTGACCTCCGGCAAAACTTCACCTGTCCTTATCTGCAAGGTGGGAACAATGAAAGCTTTGGGGTTGTCCCAGGGATTACTGATTTGTTAATCACTATAGCTCACTATTACCTAGCACTTACCATGTGCCCAGCACTATTCAAAGCCATTTAAATACATCAACTCTGTGCTCATTCCAAATCTATGGGGTAGGTACTACTGTTACCGCATTGTAAGATGAGGAAACCGAGGCACAGAGAGCTTGCAGGCCCTGTCCGTGGAACCCACTGGTAAATAATGAAGCCAGCACGTGAGCTCAGATGGCTGCTCCAGGCTCTATGCCCATAGCAACCATGCTCTGCCAGCCGCCTGCTATGTACCCGAGCCTTGACGTCCCTGCCTCAGATGTGGGCTGTTGTTTATGCCTTCCAGGATTGCACGAGCCATTCTGTGTAAGAGTACAAATTCATAAATTAAGTGCCAAGGGGAGATAATCTTACCTTTTCTGAAAATGCTCAGACATTGTAATGAACCCATTTCCCTCAACATTCATCATCAAAGCAGAGTCTGGGCTTCTTCAGGCTCAGGCAGAGCTGGACGGCTGCCTCCTCTGCTCCACGGACAGCTGGGCCACCTGCTGATCTGTGAGGACGATGCCCAGGCCATAAATGCCCCCCCCCCCAACCAACTGTGCCTGTTGACAAGAATGGAAGACCTGATGTGGGCTGCATGTTGGAGTGTGGGACAGTGGCAACAGGTGAAGTTCACCGAATGCTACCGCACATCTGCACATTCTACGCAGCCTGGGTCGGGGGGTGGGGGTGGGGGGCACTTCAGTCACCTACGGGAAGAGAAAATGGAGGCCTGGAGAGGGTAAGGTACCACTTAGTGCCCACATGGTTAATAAGGCCACGTGGTTGGGTACGCTCCACATGGTGAGGCCATGTCCCTCCAGAGCACAGACTGCTAGTGGTCCTGCCACCCACGGGTGCTGCCTCTGCTGCTCGCGCCGTGGTGGTGGGCCAGCTGTGCAGGCGCCTCACGTGCTTCTGTCACCTCACTCGCCGCTCACAAGAGCGTCGTGTGGTCGGCTGTGGGAACATTAGGTATTTTATGGCTAAGAAGACAGGCTCTGGGAGGAGTAAGTGACCTGACAATTGATGGCTTTTAATAATATAATTAGTTAGTGTTAGTAAAATTAGACTGTTAACTACAATGTAATTAATTCGTTGGTCTTTGTGCAGACATCGCCCCTCCTTGTGTGATCCCCATCACCCCAGTTTTGTTAGGTGTCCTTATCACAACCTTCACTTTGCAGATGAGGAAACTGATGCCAGGAGAGTTGAAGCATGTCCCCAGGGCCACAGCTAGTTAAAAACTGAGCTGAGATTTCAAACGGGTCTGTCTGTCCAAGAGTCCACAGTCTGATCCCCTTCCCACCTCTGAGTGACAGTGGAACAAGCCATTGCGTTCACAGCTGGGTCAACTAAGAGGTCGCAGGACATTCCCAGCAGGTGGCCTCTGGGAGTCTCTGAGCCAAGCGCGGGTGTGAGCCGTGGGACAGGGCCGCGGTGCTGGCCGGCTGGGCGTGGCTGGGCGCGGCTGGAGCTGGGGCAGCCAGGCGGCCCCGCAGCTCGGCCTTCCCTGGCCTACTCTCCACCCACCCACCCCACCCCTGCCCCAGGGCCTGTGCAGAGGGCAGCAACCCATGATGGAAAAGGCTTCTATTGCGCTTACAAAATAAAAATGAAAAGCAAAATGCCTGTTGAGAAGGACAGACCTTTCCGGAGTTTGTAGCTCACTTGCCTACGCCCACACCCGTCTGGCAGGTTGGGGCTGGTGCGTGAGCGAGCAGAGCAGCGGCAGCGACCGTCCTGCTGCTGGCAGGCGCGAGGGCCTGGCCCGAGGTTGCGCGTTCTCCCCACCTGGCCTCGGGTCTGCGTCCCACTCTTCCTCAGCGCGAGGGTGGACCAGATGATTGCCACTGGTGTGGGGGCAGCAGAGGAGGTGAGAGCCTGGGATGGGAAGCGAGTCCGAGCTCCGCTGGAACCTCAGCTGTACCTTGGTGGATGCAGCTCCCTGAGCTTCGCCATCCTCCTGTGTAACGCGGGACACCAGTGATTGCTCCCCGATAGGTTTGTTGCAGGAGTCGCCTCATACGGCGCATCAGTCCCGAGTGCTTGGTACTTTGTAGCTGCTACGAACTCTTCTTATCAAAGGCGATTAGTCAGTTTGCTGGGTCCTTCTCTGTGGCTCTTGCTGTGTTTGGGGACAGAAATATCTCCTGAAGGAAGAAGAAAGGAATCAATATTGAGTGGTCACTTTTACTTCAAGGCTTTATTTCAGTATTGGGTTCAGTTTCCAGAACATTAGAGGAAAAGACATTTTCCCAATGAGAGAAAGCGCCAGACAGGAGTTCCCTCTGCAGGGTGGAGCAGGGGCAGCTTAACGGATCCGACCACTGGAGTTTCTGGCTCCGGGGCTCCTGAACTCACCACTGTTCCCTTTAATGCCGTGGTATCTACACAGCATGGACCTTGACCTTGGGTCCTCCAAGCTTTCAGACACAGTCCAGGACCTTCCCAAACACGTTGATCAACCTCCAGGGAGATAAACCTGGAGAATCTCGGCAGCATATCACAGCTGGATCATGATAAACTGACAGAGGGGGCCCTGAAGAGAGAGCAGGGTGGGGAAGTAGAGGCAGAGTGGGAGGAGCTGATGCTGTAGTGCCGCTTTAAGAGGAGAGGATGCTGCCGTTGGTGTTTTTTTGGCTCTAGGCTCCACCATTCCTGTGTCTGAGGAGGGGAGGAGCAAAGTGTGTGTGGTAGGGGACAGGTCCGGGGAGGGCCCTGCCAAAGCCACACAGCAGTGTGTGCTGGGCTGGGGTGCAAGGGAGTTGCAAACACCCCACCACTGGGTGCAGACAGAGTCTTGCTCTGCAGCCTCCTGAGCTGCGCGTGGTGGTGAATATGGCAGGATATCACGCACACGTGCACACACTCACAAGCACACACTTGTGCTGCACACACACACACCTCTGGTGTTTTTACTTTTGTTTTCAATGTTTGCTTCTGCCACTACTTTCAAATTCTGATATCTGAACCATCCTGAATGACATGGCAGAAAGGCAGAGAATAAAAGAAAATTTATTTTTGCCTTTTGAGTTTCCCATCCTCCTTCGGGGACTGGAAAGGGCTCCTGGACCCAGATAAGTAACACATAAATGAGTATGGAAGAGACACACCATTCCCAGGCCAGCGGGACATTTTGTAGACTGTGGAGAGAGGCTAGAGTTATCAAGGAAGCAAACAAAAAGTACATTAAAGTTTTGGGGCCCTAAGCACGAGTCCTGGACCCTGTCTCATTTCAAAACCAAGGTCTACAAATAACAGGAATTCTAGATGTGCATTTTAGATTCAAGAGCAGAGGGGACTCAGGTCTCACCTCTGAGGATAGCCCTGGTGAGGTGGCAATAGTGGCGAGACTAAATAGTGTCATGGTTGCAGTTAAGCATTTAGACAGAGTCCGGACATCTGCAACACATGACGCATCAAAGTGACCACTGAGCCCACAGGTAGAAGGGCGGTCCCCAGAGCAAGAAGGGCCTTGCTGCTATAGCAGGGTGGATGCAGTCATCCTTTGCAGGGACCCACGGCAGTGAGGACCAGAGTGTTTTTCACCCTGTGTCCTTGGAATTGCATAGGCCTCCCAGAGCTTCAGCCCCACCCTGGAGTTGGGAAGGGGCTCCAACTTGCTGAGATCGGTTTCTGTCACTCCAGTGGAATGGGTATTGGAGCAGAAGGGGAACTGAGATATAAAACAATTAGGTTGCATTTCTTGTGCATCTGAATTTGAGAACTGAGGTTTGTTGCTGATACCTAATGAAACCATCTTCATAAGAGACACAATTAGGTATTTTACCTCCCCAGAGACACGGCAGTCCACACATGGGTAGGAGTCCATGGGAGGCCACAGCTGGGTTTCTGACCCTCCTGTCCAGGCTCAGTGTCTGTCTCTTCCAGAGGCTTCCTAATATTTGCACCTGGGGACCCCCACAGGTCTCTCAGGACCCTTCCTGGGCTCTGGCCCCTCCCTACCCTCCCTACCACCTCACCTGCCCCAACTTCTTGATGCCTCCCTGATCGAGACACAGATCCCACCTGTGCCGCCGGTGCAGGGACAGCCCTCCCTGCTCTCGCTGTAGAGGCCCTTCCTCTTTCCCTAGAGAACTGATGGTAGGAATGAGGAACAATCTCTCTTTCCAGCTGGCAGGCTGCCCTTGCCCATGGCTGCTTTATTTTCCATCTGGCAGACTCCCCACGTGATCAGAGCTTCGCACACCCAAGAGCGTTGGTCCGACGGATGCACGCAGATAGTGAGGAGAGGCCCCTGATTTGCAGCGGATGGGGCTGGAGCCAGGGTTTCCACGGAGCCTCGGTCCCCTCCCCTCCCACAATCCATGACAGTGCAGAGGGCAGAGGGATGTGAGAGCCCCTCCGTGAGAGCTCTGGGGGCCCTTCCAGTTTGGAGCTGAGAGCGGCGAATATCCACAAACCTATGGACTTTCTGCTCTGCTGGCCTCATTATTTTAGCAGTGGATGGCTTAATTTCTTAGCCCAGAACTGCTGAGAACCTCAGAGGGGGGAAATACTTGTTCTCAGCTGATTTCAGGCTCTGATTTTCTAAAATCCTGTGATTTTCTTTCTGCTTCCCAAGCACCTGACAGCCATCATGGACAGGTGAAAATTAAACAGGAAACGGCTCACTCCAAGGCTGTGGGAATCGCAGCCTGTTGCACTTGGCAGCTCTTGGCATGGCCCCAGCTCTGGCACTGTGGACCTACTGATGAGGCTCCAGAAGACAGATGAACACATGTGACCAGGAAAAGAGCTCACTACAAGCTTGATTAAATGGATTAAATTGTATTTCTGGTCCTGGGGGTGGGGAAGGGGGAGCAGAGTTAAAATTTTGCGAAGGGTTTTTTGAAAAAGAAAAAGGAAACAATCATGTATTTTTGAGCTGCCTGTCTGTGCTGAGAACAATGCACACATTGCGGTTTCCTCGCAAGACAAGCGAAGAGGGTTCAGAGAGGTTAATGAGCTGCCCAACATCCCCTGGGCAGTTCTTGGAGGAAGCAGACCTTAGGGTTCCCTTTACTCTTTGTGCCTCAGTTTTCCCATCTGTAAAATGTGGACAGTAACAGTACGAACCTCATAAAGATTTAAGGATTAAATGAGTAAATACCATGAAAGTGCCTCTCACAAAGTAAGTGTCAGCCAACGTGAGCCTCCCTGACTGCCCTGCTAGCGACTCTTGATGTATGAAGTTCACTGCTAAGGCAATGAAGCTCTTCTGTCTGTCCCCAGGCTCATCAACATAATGTGAACTGGCGCTGCAAGATTACCTGCTCTCAAAGGAATTCAGTGCCTCAATCCAAGTAAGCTTACGAGAGCCATTTTATCTGCAGCTCATGTGGACCGAAGGCACATAAGGGCAGAGAGCAAAGTTGCGCTCGTGTACACAGCCCTGGGCCCAGAGTGACGCTTGTGCAACTGTTGGGACATGTGGACTTTCTGCTTTTATAGTGATAGCCTCTGATAATGATGTGATCTCATTTTTGTGAATATAGACACACACACATGGGTGTGTGTGTATGCATGCACAGAAAAAGTTCGAGAGGTCTTCTCGGAAAGGTTGATGGTGACTGTCTTCGCACGGCTGGCTTGTCATTGGCTCTTCCTCTCTTTGTTGATTTATCTGCATTATCTAATTTCTCTCTGATGAAAACATATTGTTTAAGAAAGTGAAATTAAAATGAAATGGCCGTTCAAGGAAACTATCATTAGAGTAAGTAGACAACTTACAGAATGGGAGAAAATATTTGCATATTACACATCTGATAAAGAGCTGATGATAAGAATCTATATAGAGCTTAAGAAAATCAACAAGAAAAAATCAAACAACCCATCAGTAAATTGGCAAAGGGCATGAACAGAAACTTTTCAAAAGAAGACAGAATAATGGCCACCAAACATACAAAAAAGTGCTCAACATCTCTAATTATTAGGGAAATGCAAGTCAAAACTACAATGAGATATCACCTAACTCCACTGAGAATGGACTTTATCCAAAAGTCCCAAAACAACAAATGCTGGTGTGGATGCGGAGAGATAGGAGTACTCTTACACTGGTGGTGGGACTGCAAATTAGTACAACCCCTGTGGAAAGTAATTTGGAGATAGCTCAAAGAGCTAACAATAGAAATACCATTTGATCCAGCAATCCCGTTACTGGGCATCTACCCAAAGGAACAAAAGTCATTCTATAATAAAGACATCTGCACTCGAATGTTTATGGCAGCACAATTTACAATAGCAAACATGTGGAAACAACCCAAGTGCCCATCAATCCATGAGTGGATTAATAAAATGTGGTGTATGTATACCATGGAATTCTAGTCAACTACAAAAAGCAATGGCGAACTAGCACCTCTTATATTATCCTGGATAGAGCTTGAGCCCATCCTACTAAGTAAGTGAAGTATCACAAGGATGGAAAAACAAGCACCACATATACTCGCCATCAAATTGGTACTAACTGACCAACACTAAGTTGTTCACAAGGTAGTAATGCTCACTGGGTGCCAGTCGGGGTGGGGTTGGAGTGGGGGGCGGTAAACCCACAACTAATGGAAGCATAATGTACTGTATGGGGGAGGGACACGCTTGTAGCCCTGGCTTGGGTGGGGCAAACAGCATTACACGTAACCAAAATGTTTGTACCCCCATAGTATCCTGAATAAATAGAAAAAAATAAAATAAAATGGCTGTTATTTGTCAACTTCTTTCTTTTTTTGTACTGGACATTATATGATATGCTTTTTATATATGTTTGCTCTTGAAGCCTCACAGCTGTTCCTGCAGAGAAGTGATCATTGTTTTCATGCATTTAAGGAGGAAACTGAGAATCGGAAATGCTAGAGAGTACAGGTCATTTGTTATCTCTCAACAATCTTTTCCAAAATTTGGAGTCTTTCAATAATTCCTTTTAAATTTTTCATTGGAGACTCAAATGATAAACTGTCCAGTCCTCTCCCTTTTTTGTTAAGCAATCAGAGCCCTGGACAGTCTCTCTCTCTTCCTCAGCCCCCTGGGAAGACATTTGTATGATATCATGAGCTCAGCGAATTTGTGCTCAGGTCTGAGCATTGCTAAGGCCTGTTGGGCCCAGAGGCCATAGTTGCTTGGCTGAAGCTGTCTCAGCAAAACAGAGGCCTGACTTTCCAAGGAGGCTGCCTGAGGCTCGGCAGGCAGACGGCTGAGCAGAAATAACCCAGAGCTGGCCTCCCCTCATTCTGTGAAACAAAACAAAGTTGGCTGGGGGTGGGAGTTGGCGCCTTTGTTTGGGTTTCCAGGGCTGGGATCAAGCAATTTTTAAAAGGGCTGTGTGGAGTGGAGATTGTCCCTTGATTTGGCTTAGTGGGGGAGGGAGATGTTTGGGATTGTTTTGTGCATGACCCAAACTGAGCCCTGCTGACTGCACCTGTAAACCAAGAACACCACAGCTTGTTTCCCTGGGTTGAAGTGAGGCTCAGAGGAGGGAGTGGATCATGCCGTTCTGTGCAGTGCAGGGTGTGTAGCAGCATTCTTGGCATCTAGCCACGGGATGCTAGCTGCACCCCTTTCCTCCCAGTTGTGATAATCAATGTCTCCAGACATTGGAAAAGGTCCTCTGGGAGACAAAAATGCCCCCATCCCCAATAAGAACCAACACTCTAAATACAATCTGTACATAAATGATGTCTGAGTGAGTGTCCAACCCAAACTGAGCTCACAGTTTATACAACCATCTGATTACTTAACCCCTTCACTTGGATGCTTCTCAACTCTCTCAAACTTAACATGCTCAAAAGGGAACTCCTGGTCCCTCATCCATTTGTTCTTCCTGCATCAATTTTGCCCAGGGCAGTTAAAGACATCTCCATTCACTTACTTGCTCAAATGAGACACTTCAAACTCACTTTCAGTTCCTTCTTTTTCTGTCACCCTCACATCCAATATAACAACAAGGTCTACTTGTTCTACCTCTCAGATGTTTCCCAAATCCACACACCTCTGTTCATTTCAGCCCCCTTCCCCACCCACATCAGGCTCATTTCTCATCATTGCCTTCTTAACTGTTCCTGATGATTGCCTTTTTTCAGCCTAGTCTCCAAACAAAAGCAAAAGTGGTCTTTTTAAAGCACAAATATGATCCTTTCACTTCTCTGCTTACATCATTAAACTACTTCTCATTACTTGTTGAAAAAAAATCAGCACTTTTAATTATGGCATTTTAGGCCTTACTTGCTGTGGCCCTGACCGCCCTTTATGACCACATTGCATGACCTCTTCATCTTGCAGAAGCCCTGAAGCCACAGTGCTTTTGTTCTGTTCCTCAGACAAGGCAGCCTCCTTCTGGTTTCAGAGCTTTTGCACTTTCTGTTCTCTCTTATGGAAATGCTTTGCCTTCCTAGGCCTTTGCACACAGTACCCCTTCATGGCTGTGCTCCCCTGCTCTTTGCATGCTGACTTCCCTTAATCCACATTTGACATCAGCTCCTCAGAGGGCCTGTCCCTAAACCACTGCTCTAACTCTGTTACTCTCTATCCCAGACCTGTTTCTGGTATTTCACTTGAAAAATATATACTTATATATTCAGATGTTTACTTTTTAAGTCTTTCTTCACCAGTAGACCATTGCCTGGTACACAATCTGGTTTGAGAAAAAATTTAAATCAACTCTTCAGTATGGTTGGGATTCAAGGTTCCGTGGTTTTCCAAGGAGAAACTGTTGAGAAATGGCCTGCCTCCACCTACTAGCAGTTTCGCTAAGAAGACCCCACTGTTGAAGCTAGCAGAGAACTGCTGAGGTTAGTTGCAGCTGCCTCGACTTACTTTCTGACCAAACACCACTGAAAAGCACTTGGGGGTCGCTGGCAGTTTTAGTAGCAGAGGCGAGGGTGTGCCTGGGAGCTGTCCTTGGTGCTGAGACGGACAAGCCAGTAAGGAAGGGATGGAAAACGCCGCGGCGGGACTGCATCTTTGCCTGCACACAGAGAAAGTGAAACACTGACCACCTACAGCGCTGTGAGTTTCTGAAGTTTCTGGGTCAAGGGGGGAGGGGAGGTGATTGGCAGCAAGAGGCGACTCCAGGGAGGCAGAGCCTCCTATTTGAAGTTTCCCTTCCTTAGACTGCGGTATTTCTCCTGGAGGGCTCATGTTTTATTTTCATGATGGGTATTTAAATATTGAGAATGATCTCTAGACGGGAAGAGAACATTTCAGGGTCTTGACATTTTTGTTCTACTCTCAACACTCAAGTATTTACTAATGAGACAGTATGAAATTTTCAGTTTAAAGACATCAAGGTGCTAAATAAGTAAGTTTTTTGTTTGTTTGTTTGTTTGTTTGTTTGTTTTTGACAGGATCTTCCTCTGTCACCCAGGCTGGAATGCAGCGGTGTGATCATAGCTCACTGCAGCCTCAAAATCCTGTCCTTAAGCAATCCTCCCACTTCAGCCTTCCAAAGTGCTAGGATCACAGCATGAGCCACTGTGCCTGGCTGCTTCTTTCTCTTAATAATATATCTTGGGCACTTGTCTGCAACACAATGTATAGATTTACCTCATTCTTTTTTTAAATTTTTCAATTTTTAAACTCCTTTTATTATTTCTTGTAATACCTTATTCTTTTTAATGGCTGCATTGTATTCGATTGTATTTCACCAGTGCCCTATTGAGGACTTTTGAATTATTTTTAGGTTCTTGCTGCAGCAAATATCTTTAAGTACATTTCTTGAAGTACTTTTATAGCTATATAATTAGGATAAATTTCTAATGCCACATTGAAAGATGTGCATTTTAAAAACATTACACATGCCAAATAGTCCCATCAGCAATGTATGAAAGTATCAATTTCTCTACACTCTTCCTGGTTTCCTCCAACTGGGAATTACACGTTAATGTTAAAGTTGTTTGTGTTGATCTAAATGCAAAGTATTCTAATCTAATGGACTTATTGTTTATCTCTGGTAAATAGAACTGAAAGAGGAAGGAAAGGTACTGTTCATTTTCATTATAAGTTCTTCTATATTTTTTGTTTTTTAACTATGTGCTTGTTATTATATTTGGATAATTTAAAATGTGTGTGGGTGTGTGCATGTGTGTATATGTTATAATAAAGAAGCATAGTCATAACAACCTTAGGAAAAAAGTAAGGTCCCCTGGAAGTATTTTAAAGCACCTTATATGGTTCCTAATATTTGTTAATTTATTCAACACACATTCCTGAGCACTTGATCCATGCCAGATCTTGCACTGGACACGCATGTCATAGATTTAATCTCTTACAATTTTTGCAAAACACTTGAGAATAATTCTTGATTCCCATTTTTATGGATGAGAAAACTGAGATCCAAAAGACAACTTGTCTAGTTCTCACTGACAGTAGCAGAGACAAGGTCTTTCTAACTTCAAATCTCATGCTCTTTACTCTCCTTTTAAAATTTATTTTAAAGTACTTAACATACACACAAAAGTATAGTGGTAATATTCCATCCAGCTTTAAAAAGTAGTCTATTAAAAATAAAGCCTTCTGGGTGAACAAGTCTCCTTCCCTCCACCCCCACTCCCATTGTGTATCTCATCTCCTTTCCCTGGGAAGCCATCGGTATTCATAAATTATAAAATTTATAAATTTTGTGTTTATTTTTCCCATGCATGTTTTACTTCTACCACACATGTGTATATTTCTAAAATGTATACAATATTCTTTCATGTTTAAAAACTTTAATATAAGCATTATTTACTCTGTATATATTCTTCTGTAATGAAACTTTTCATTCAATTTTATGATTTTGAGATTCTCCCAAGTAGTTCAGGTTCATTCATTTTCCCCATGATCTCGCCACAAGACCCAGCCATCAAAGGGGCTTGGTCTAGTGGGTCACAGAAAGAAAACCTATAAAGCTGTGAAATAATGGTCATACGGCATAAGGAGTTAGAGAGCCCTGAAAGCACCAAGAGAAGCCAATTTAACCTAGAGGGATATGGGGTGCTTCGTGGAGGGGTGCCCCTTGAATGAAGTTGAGGGCAGGCGGGAGAGGGCAATCAGAAGGCACAAGCAGCGAATGTAAAGGTGTGGCTGGGGGAAGTTCGGTGTTGCTAAAACACAAACTAAGGGGAAAGCAGTGGCCGGAGATGAGACTGGAAAAACAACTGAGGCTTAATGATAAAGGGCTTCTGGTCCCTTTTCTGTATGTAAAGTGCCTGATTGCAAAGGACGTTCGGTGTCATGCTGAAAGATGGGGAAATCAAAATTCAGAAAAAGTTAAGTCACTGCCCCAAAGCTACACATGCCTTAGAAAGTGGAAGAGCTGGGCGTCAAACTGGAGTCCCCCTGATGCAGGTCCAGGATGCCTCCTTCCATGTCGTCAACATGAAAGTTACACTGGCAGACAGGAGAAGCAGGGAGATGGTTTTAGGGAAGCTGGATGAGGGGTGTGTGGTGAAAGGTGGCATCATTTCTACATATAAGAAAAAGAACAATCGCAATATCTGATCTCAACTTATAAAACAAACACAAACCTGGATCTTTTATAATATTTTCAGAGTGGACAATTAATTCAAACATTCAGAAGCACGGTGGACCAGTCCAAACATGCTTGTGGCTCACCATGGTCTGCGACTTCTGCAGGTATGACCCAGAAATGCCCTTGGATGGTTCTGCTACAAACAGATAGAGGGAAAGATGGATAGATAAACTGCAGTCATAGTGATGGCGATCACCCATTTTATGGGTGACAAGCTAAAGCCCAGAGATGAAAAAGTTCACATAGAAATAGGACGGGAAGAGCAGGGATTTAACCCAATTCTGTGTCCTTTTTATTGCACCTCATTGCCTCTCCTTGTGGGAGGTGTTGTCTTATGATAGATTCCTGTCATTCTTCTTCACCCAGCATCTGAACACCCTGCCTCTGTTTGAAGACTCGCCCCATCTTTGAGACAGAATCTGCTTTTCATGATAAAAAATGAAAATGCCAGATCTTTTTCTAGGCTCCCTTGGACACCACACTGGGTTTGTCCTTCAGGTGTACCCACCTCAGACTTTGAATGACAGGTTAGTGACACCAAAAGCACACACCGCACCAATTTTTTTGTGTGTGGCAATGGTGCCAGCTTCATCCAAGTTCCAGTTTTAATGTCAAAACCAGTCTTAGTCCATATTCTGTTGCTTATAACAGAATGTCTGAAAACTGGGTAATTTATTTTAAAAAGTAATTTTTTCTTACAATTAAGGAGGCTAAGAAGTCCAAGGTCAAGGGGCCACATCTGATGAGGACCTTCTCGCTGGTGAGGATTCTCTGAAGAGTCCTGAGGTGGTTGGTGCAGGGCGTCAGGGCAAGGGGGCTGCTCAGGCCTCTCTTTTTCCCTTAAAGAGCCACCAATTCCACTCCCATGATAACTAACCCATTAGCACATTAACCCATTCATGAGGGCAGAGCCCGCATGACCCAGTCGTCTCTTAAAGGCTCCACCTCTCAACACTGCCACATGGAGGATTAAATTTCAACATGAGTTTTGGAGGGGACAAACGTTCAAGCCGTAGCACCATCCACAATATTGGCAATGTTAGCTGCCGAGTCTGTCCTCGTCAGCGGCAGCTATGAACTGGTGTTTTGACTGGGCCAGTGATGTGCAGTGATTTAGAGAGGACGTTACCCTTGGCTGGATAGCATCTGAACCCAGGTCTCAACCCTCTCTGAGATGCAGGAGCTATCCAATATCAATGTAACAATCATTTTTTCTATTAAAATTAGTGAGAGCCAGTACCTGATATGGGTTCCCTGATCCTGGAACCCTAAAAACCATATAAGAGATTACCGGGAGCTTTGCGTGGTGTTTTCTTCTTTCAACACTTCACTTGCCAAAGTTCCATTTAAATTACTGACAACAGTTTTCTGATTGCCTGTGATAATATATTCTGGCTATTTGCGACTCCATCTGTGGGGAGAAAAAAAAATTCTCCTGAATTCCTTGAGTAATGGCCTTTGCATAATTTTGCTTTGCCCTCTTGTTCTTATGATTACTCTCCTCTAAATAGCCACACTGATTATTTTTCTTTCCAAATCACAGGAGCCAAAGTCTCCTCTTTGCAGTCTCCTGATTTTCAGAGAATATGAATGGTTGTATAGCTTCAGTTCTGCTCTTTTGCTAGGTATTTACGTCTTCTTTGCTTTCTCCAAATTCTTGTTTTGGAGCAGTGTATTTGTCAAGATGGACTACATTAGGTCAAATTGGCAAACAATCCTAAAATCTCAGAGTCTTATAATACCAAAAGTTTACTCCTACCTATCCTGAGTCAGCCAGGTTCTACTTTTAAGTCTTCACTCATACCCAGCTGATGGAAAAACCTCATTCTGGAACATATTCAGATATATAGCAGAAAGGAAAGAAATATAGCAAATCGTGTTTCAAATCTTAAAGATTTTCCCAGAAAAGGAATCATCACTTCTTGGGCCTGCTGTCATGGGCCAAAGAAGTCATATGGTTTACTCCTAAATTTAATAGAATGGGGATGTATGATCTTCACACAGGGCAGGGAAACCAAAGAAGGAAAGTCATTCTTCTGGCCACAGCACATTGAGTTCACTTACCCTCCCTCAAGTGGAAACACTCAACTGTTCCCTCTACTTAAGGGATTCAATTCAAGACCTCCCCATCCCAATGTCTGCATCAAGATCAGAGTCCAAGAGTTCTGCAAGAGGTTTGGTAACTTCTGCATGGTCTCTACCAGCTGTGGAACACCTAGATCCAGAGAGAAATTGTCATAGTTGGATTTCTCTAGAAAGAGACTTTGCAATAGGGACTTATGTAAAAATTATTTATCTGAGAAGTGAAGGAAATGCTGCCAGAGGATTGGGAAATGAAACAAGGAACAGAAGGTAGTTAATAAAAGGCTCAGGCAATTGAAGCTAAATCCTATCGGAGAGAAACAGGAGCCAGTGAGTCAGACAACTCAGGCTACTCCACGCCAGGGACAAGGACTCTGGGTACTCATGCATTGAGTCTCATCAGTCATTGGTGGGGGGATTAATTCCTTAGCACTTCTGGATTAATTCCCCACCTCCCAGGTGGGTTAATTCCTTAGCACTTCTGGACTTCCATGTTGGCAGAGAGAACCCTTGAGCAAAGAAATTCAGGTGATATAGTTGGAAGTCAGGAGGGAGGTGTGTGTTGAAGAGTTGAGGGTAAGGTTACAGGAATGGGACACCAACATCATCACTACACAAATCAGCCACAAATACAAACTATCTGTTTCTTTCTATGCAAATGCGGTGTCAGAACAGGGATAGGATAATCTCAGTGAATACTTCCTTCTGGAAAGAGAAAGAATGGAAGGCACACAACAGTTACTGGTCCACAGCAATTCCTTAATCCTCTGTGGCAGACATCTAGCAATTTCTATGGAGATGGGACAATCCTTGTCTATTGTTTGTCTGAAAAGGAAGGGCATGATGTCCTTCCTTTTCCATGACCTTTCTTAGCTGCACTTGCAGAGGGCTTTGGAGAACATGCCCTTATGGGGACATGAATAGCTCTCTCACTTGCTTCCTCTCATAGAAGATTGAGGATCCACAAGTCCTGGACTGTCACAGTCTTTTCCTGTCTAGAGTGGTGGTTCTTTTGATATAACACTCTCCCAAACACTTAGCTTGTACCTTTCAGTCAACAACATATGCCCATAGCTACACCCAGAATTCTTTCTGAGACATGACTTTATCTCAAAATTTAACTGTAGAAATCTTGAGTTTATCAGTTTTCTGTGTGAGCACACTCTTAGGATCTTTTCCCTGAGCCATTTGGTCCAACTGATGGATTTATTAGATACTGAGTTAGTTTTCTATTGGTACCTAACGAATCACCACAATCTTATTGGCTTAAAATAACACACGAGTCATCTCATAGTTCTCTCGGTCAGAAGTCTGGGCGTTGTGTGGCTGGGTTCCCTGCTCAGGGTCTCACAAGGCTGAAATCAAGGTGTTGTCTGGGCTGTGTACCTTTCTGGAGCTCAAGATCCTTTCACATTCATGTAGTTGTTGGAAGAATCCATTTCCACACTGTTACAGGACTGAGGTCTCTGTTTCCTGGCTGAGAGTTTTCCAGGGATCACTTTCAACTCCTAGAGGCTGTGCTCAGGTTCTTACATGACAGCTTACTTCTACAAAGCCAGCCACAGAATTTCTCTTTCCTCAAATCTCTCCAACCTCTTTTAAGAGCTCACCTGGTTATTAGGATAACCCAAGAAAATCTCTTGTTTTGATGAAACTTATTCTCTGATTAGGAACTTCAATTGCTTCTTCAAAATCTCTTTTGCCACATAAGATAAGCAAGGGAGTGACATCCCATAATAGTCACAGTTCCTGCTTATACTCAAGGGAAGGGGATTATATAAGGAATATACACACATGCCAATATTTCAGAAGACACAGGTGCCAACTTATTTCAGAGGGCCTAACAAAAGGTATGATGGCTGCCATCTTGCGTTGTCCCTCCCCAGGTTTTAATCAGCCTTTGCCGCTTCTCAGTTTTATCCTTCTCTGGGTATGAGAAGGAGTAGCTCCTCAAAATATATAAGGTCATGAGTTTCTGGATTCCCTGTCATGTTTTAGTCTTGACTAGAAATTGGCCAGTTCTTTCTGATCTCATTTCTGTCTTGTCTAAAGTTGCAATCTCATCAGGGCTATTAGGGCAGGTGAAAGTTTTCCCAAATGTCTCACCACTGTGTTACATGGACTTGCCTCCTTCCAGTCTCCAAAGCTGAGTATTTTGCTTTTATAGAAGAAACTCCACTTCTGGAACCGATTTATTTGGTTAGAACAGGTTGGGTATGCTGCAGTATAAAAGATGACTTCAAAATCTCAGCGGCTTTCAACAAGAAAGTTTTGTTACCTGTCCCTGAAACGTGTCTGTCCCAGGTGAGCTGCATCTTCTCTCCAATACCCAAGCTGATGGAGCAACTTCCATATAGGACAGAAACAGTTTTGTAGCAGAGGGGAAAAGAGACATGGATAGGCTCTTAAAACTTCTGCCTGAAATGACAAGCATCACTTCTACTCACATTTCAGCATCAAAAGCAAGATAAGTGGACAACCCTATGTTCAACAAGAGGTATGCATCCTGCTACAGGAGCAGGTAGTATAAAGAGGGAAGTCAGAAGATAGGGTGAACCAGGCATTTTCTCTCTCTTAGGACAGGTATTCTAGCCCCTTACCTGGTTTCCTTCCCTCCAATATCTCTGTTGAGCTATATGCTTTTGGAACTTATGAAGCACGACTAAGATCCCTCTTAAAAGAGGGGGTAGAATCATCTGTTTTGGCTAGCATTTTTTTTTTTTTTTTTTTGAGACAGAGTCTCACTCTGTTGCCCAGGCTAGAGTGAGTGCCGTGGCGTCAGCCTAGCTCACAGCAACCTCAAACTCCTGAGCTCAAGGGATCCTCCTGTCTCAGCCTCCCAAGTAGTTGGGACTACAGGCATGCACCACCATGCCCGGCTAATTTTTTCTATATATATTTTTAGCTGTCCATATAATTTCTTTCTATTTTCAGTAGAGATGGGGTCTCGCTCTTGCTTAGGCTGATCTCGAACTCCTGAGCTCAAACGATCCGCCCACCTCGGCCTCCCAGAGTGCTAGGATTACAGGCGTGAGCCACCGAGCCCGGCCTTGGCTAGCATTTGTTAACGTTTTTTCCCACCAGGATGTGGGCACTGTTGAACCTTCTCACTTATGTATCCACTTAACAGGGCACTCCTGGTAATGGCCTGTATTCTTTGCCTTGCAATATTTATCTATGTCTCTCTTTGGTTTACACGTGTGACTTTATGTATTCATTATATCTATTATTTTTGAATAAGAAGGAGGATCTGTGTACCAAAATGTCAAAGATCTTGGTTATTGTTGCAGCATCTACAGCCTAATTGACGGCTTTATAGATAACTTTTGAAGGAAGATATCAGGGCTCTAACTGCTTTCTAGTTGTTATAATGGTTGACTTCAGATTAG
The DNA here is from genome assembly GCF_041146395.1 of Eulemur rufifrons. Taxonomy (NCBI): domain Eukaryota; kingdom Metazoa; phylum Chordata; class Mammalia; order Primates; family Lemuridae; genus Eulemur; species Eulemur rufifrons. The sequence goes on along the minus strand of NC_090989.1, from coordinate 189,166,022 downwards.
TCAAGGTCCAGCCAGGAAAACAAAAGGCACATAGCATGACAGGTGCTCTTATTGTGGGAGGATGAAATACAGGTTCCTGGCGGTGGGGAAGGCAAGACACTACTGACTCTGTGATATCTGAACTGAGCCCTAAAGGAGGAGGAGAAGTTTCCCAGGTGAAAGACATAAGAATTAGGGAGGTGATATTGGAAATTACAAACAGAGAACAACAGGTATGAAGATTTGTGACGGAGTTTACTGTGGTGATTAAGAGTTTAGACTTTGGAGTTGGACGGGTTTGGGATTAAATGACAGATCTGATATTTACTAGCAGAGAAGCCTTGGACAAGTCATTTCAGTTCTTGAAGCCTCAGTCTCCTCCTCTGTAAGTTGGGGTGATAGTGATATTCCAACTTCAAAGGGGTATTGTGAAAATTAAAAGAGATAATACACGTTAGTTATTATCAGGAATATCAAAGTAAACAACCAAAACCATTTTCATAAGAGCATAGAAGTATAATTGAGTTAGATGTCCCTAGACAAAGGGAGGAGATTTGTGTGTGGGTACAACGAATCAAAGGCACGGTGACCCAGAGTTGGGGGAGGCAGTTGATAGAAGCTGGAGCTAAATATGGAAGTTGTAAAGTTTTGAGTGTCTTTGGAAATAAGGGCTTTGGATTTTATAAAAAGGCAAAAAAATGATAGAAATAACTAAAGAGAGATATAACATGGTCAAATTTGTGCATAGAAAGCTCATTCTATAGTAGTGTGGAAGATAAATGGGAAGGGGGTGTCTGGAAGCAGGAGGACCTGTTTGGAGACTGGCACATGGCCCACGTGAGAGATGAAGTGGCTTGCTCTGGGAGGGGTCGTGGCCATGGGGATGCTGACACTCTAGAGATTCAATGGAATTTTCTGTGAAATCAAGGACTGATGGGCAGAAAACCCACCTGTGTCCTGTAAAGGGGTCCTGAAAGGCTTTGGAGGCCCTAATCTTTACTAATTGGGGACATAGACAGCCTGAGAAATGAAATATTATTAGTAATATCTCCATTCTTCAGAAGTAAAAACTGAGGCTTTGAAGAAAGAATGAGCTCACTTGTATTAGGGTAGGCTTGATGCTGGGTGTGGCATTAAACACACTCCAAACATCAGCGGCTTAACACAGTTGTTTACTAGTTACCTTCACTGTTGTGATGGTCAGTTTTTTGTGTCAACCTGGCTAGGCTACAGTACCCAGTTATTCCATCAAGATGTTGCACTGCGGGTATTTTAAAAATATAATTAAAATCCATAATCAGTTGACTTTAACTAAGGGAGATATCCTAGATAACCTGGGTTAGCCTGATTCTATCGTTGAAAGGCCCTAAGAGTAGAGCTGAGAATATCCTCTAGAAGAAGAAATTCCATACATCTAACTGTATTTTTGTGTAGTGTCTGATAGCACAGTAGGATGACCTTAATTAACCATAATTTATTATATATTTCAAAACAGCTAGAAGAGAAGATTTGAAATGTACCCAAATACAAAGGAATGGTAAATGTTTGAGATGATGAATATCTCAGTTATTCTGATTTGGTCATTACACATTGTATACATGTATCAAAATGTCACACACGCCCCATAAATGTGTACAATTATTATGTACCAATTAAAAAAGAAAAAAATTAAAAAAAAGAATTCCATCTGTGAACTGAAGCTTCACCTGGTGGTGAAGAGCTCCATCCTGCCCTGCCTGGTGCACTGCCCTAAGGATTTCAGACTTGCCCCACAATCATGTAAGCCGGTTCCTTGCCATGCATGTCTTAATACGTGTCTCCCACTGATTCTGTTTCTCTGGTTGAACCCTGACTGATAGAACAGTCCAATAAAGGCTGAGGCGGGGTTGGAACTTAGCTACACACAGTCTCTTCAGGGACCTGAGCTCCTTCTATCACACGTTGCTACCATTTTCTCAGGCCTCAGAATTTTCCATTGGAATTTTTGAAGTTGGTGAGTGAGAGAAGAGAATAAAGCACAGAGAAGGCACAGTCACTCTAAACTCTTGCCCTAGTGGTGACAATGGCACTTCTGGAAGTTGATGACCCATTGGCGAGAATCAGTGTTATTGTCAGCAAGGGGTCTGGGAAATGTGGTCTAACACTGTGCTCAGGAGCAAGAGGAGGACTCGGGTACTATGACACTGTGACACTCGCCAGTGCCCCGAGAGGGTGCCAGGGCACCAGCCCTTTCCCCTTCCCTTCTTGCAGTTCAGCAGCAAGTCAGTTGGGTCTTTCCAGGCCATGGGTTGGATTCCTCCTACCAGTTGTCCATTAGATACCCAAATGTTTCACAGCTGGGGGCTGGGGGATACGTCCAATTTGGGACGTCAAGAAAGATGACTGAGGTTGAATATGGGGAAACTGATCCAAAGACAAAGGGTGTTAGAGAGCCAAGGAGTATGCCTGATTCTGTGTATTGGTCTTCTATGGTGTATAACGAATTACTAAAAAATTAGTGGCTTTGAACAACACACATTTCCTACCTCAGAGTTTCCACTGTCAGGAAACTAAGCATGACTTAGCTGGGTCCTCTGTTTGGCATCTTACAAGGCTGTAATCAAGGTGTTGGCTCGACTGCATTCTTGTCTGGAAGCTTGAATGGGGAAAATCCACTTCCAAACTCCTCAGGATGCTGGCAGAATAATGTCCTTAAGGCTGTACAACTGAGGTCCCTGTTTTCTTGTTGACTGTTGGCTGGGAGCTGCTCCCGGCATCTAGGAGCCATTGGAGTTCCTGGAGGCTATACTTAGGCTTCTGCCACACGGCAGCGTCCTTCTTCAAATCAAAGGGAATCTCTTCCACTCCAGTGTGCTAAGATGATGTCTTACGTAGTCACAGGAGTAACATCCTATTTCCATTGCCTCATGAGTGGATTAGTAAAATGTGGTATATGTATACCATGGAGTATTACTCAGCTATAAGAAATAACGGTGATACAGAATCCCTTTTGTTCTCCTGGAGAGAGTTGGAACCCATTCTATTAAGTGAAGTATCCCAAGAATGGAAAAATAAGCACCACATGTATTCACCAGCAAATTGGTTTCCCTGATCATCACCTAAGTGCACATTTGGGAATAACACCAATTGGGTATCGGACAGAGGTGGGGGTAGGGGGAGGGGATGGGGGTACACCTACATGATGAGTGAGAATCGCACTGTCTGGGGAATGGACACACTTGAAGCTCTGACTCAGGGGGATGGGAGGGCAATATACATAACCTAAACTTTTGTACCCCCATAATAAGCTGAAATAAAAAATATAAAAAATAAAATAAAAAATAAAAGTCTATCACAGATTCTGCTGTAATCAAGGGAAGGGGATTACCAAGGGTATGACATTCCAGACACCTTGGAATATATCTGCCACATTCTGTTGCAGAGATGGAACATAGTAGGTGCACAAATAAATATTCGTTGAAGAAGTCAGTGAGAAAGAGTGAATCTGGTGAAACCAGGTCTGGGAAACCTCAGCATACAGTTTTTGCTTTCATCACTTCACAGCATTCATTCACATGGGCATGAGAGTTTGTTTAAAGGGGAGGTAATAGAATGGACTCTTAGGGTTTTGGATCTTAATTATTGTCTTGTATCTCTCCCTGGATATAGGATGATCATGCAGAGAATTAGGCAGCGAGGTCCTGCATTTGGGACTAGGGAGGTAGATGCAAACTGCCTTGCAAAATGATGAGGACATCAGGTAATCGCCATGGCAATGGGAGGAAAGTCTCTCTCCTAATATCACAGTGCTTGCCGTGTGAAGTCAGTACCATTACTGTAACAAAGACGATGATTGGATTGGATTTCCACAGTCATCACATCAGCTCTGCCTATTGAGATATGAAAGCCCAAATGCCAAGGGTGACCCAGTTTCTTCTGTTGCTGAATTTTCCCCTTCTCTACCCAAATGAATTTTTTCTCTTTTCAGGCTTTTCCTGAGAAACTCAATTATAATCTGAGTTGCCATCTGTCTTTCTGGCTTCAAGCTAAATGACTTCATTAAAAATCGTGGTAGACTTTCTCTTGCACTGTTCTCAGCTTGTGCCATAGCAGAAAGGAGCTGGCAAGGAGGGGTGTCTTGGAAGCAGAACTAGAGACAAGAACTTAAGTACTCAAAGTTTTGGGAAGGTAGCTCCAGGAAGCACCAGGAGGGGAGTGAGGAAGTGGGACAAGGAAGGGAAGGAAGCTCATACAGGATGTGTTTATGAACTGGTTACCACTGTTTGCTGCTGAGGCACAATCCCTCTGGCAACCTTGAAAGGAGGTAAAACATGGCTTAGAGTCAGCTCAATCAAAGGGCAAGAGAGCAGGGATATTTATCACCAATTCTTGTCTATGAATGCCTGACGGAAGCCCCCAAGGGCATTATTTTTCATGATCCTGTATGATGGGACAACAGCATTTGCTAAAATGTATTTCAGGTGGTCAGTATTGGGCATCTGTAGGCAGGAAAGAAGCACCAATATACAGAACATACTTTTCTATTTGTTGCTGGATTCAGTTTGCCAGTATTTTATCAAATTTTTAAAAATTTGTGTTCCTGAGGAATATTGATCTATAGTTTTCCTTTCTTATGGTATCTCTCTTGCTTTGGTATCAGGGTAATACCAGCCTTATACAATGAATTGGGAAGTTTTCCTTGCTTGTCTATTTTAGGAAAGAGTTTGTATATAATAGTATTTTCTTCCTTAAATGTTTAATAGAGTTCACCAGTGAAGCCATGTGGGCCTGGGCTTTTCTACATGGGGAGATTTTTAATTACTAACTCAATTTCTTTTCTTGATATATGGCTATTGAGATTTTTTATCCCCTGTTGAGTTAGTTTTGGTAATTTGTGTCTAGGAATTTGTCCATTTCACCTAAGTTGCCTAATTTTTTGACATAAAGCTGCTTATAATATTCCCTTACAATATTTTTAGTTTATGTCGGTTTATAGAGAAGTTCATTTCTTCATCGTTGACTTTGGTAATTTGTGGTTTTTTTCTTATTTTTTCTTAGTGTAGCTAAGGGTATGTAAATTTTCAAAGAACTGACTTTTGGTTTCATTGATTTCCTCTATTTGTTTTTCTATTTTTCTAATTTATTGATTTCTATTCTTATTTTTACCATTTACTTTCTATTTACTGTGTGTTTGACTTGTTCTTCCTTTTCCAGACTCTTGAGATAGAAATTAGATTATTAATTTTTGGTATATTTTTCTTTTTCTTTATTTAAAGCTATAAATTTTCCTCTAAACATGGCTATAGCTGCATTCCATATATTTATATATATATTTTAATTTTCTCTGTAACTTCTTCTTGGTCCCATGGGTTATTTAAAAGTATATTGCTTAATTTCCAAATATTTGAAAATTTCCTAGATTTTGTTCTGATATTGATTTCTAATTTAATTTTATTATGGTCATAAAACATACTTTGGATGACTTCAAATTTTAAAATTTATTGAAACTCTTTTCGTGGCCTAGCATATAGTCCATCTTGAAAAATGTGTAATTGAAAAGAATATATTCTCTTGTGGGATGAAGTGTTCTATATATGTCAGTTAGGCCAGGTTCTATATATGTCATTGTTCTGCCAGTTACAGAGTTACAGAAAGAGGAACATTAAAGTTTTCAACTCAATTTATTAAATTATCTATTTCTCTTTTCAATTCTATTAGTCTATTTTGCCTGATGTTGATATAGCCACTCCAGCACTCTTAAGATTACAGTTTTTTGTTTTTTTTTTCCCAAAACAAAAACTCTGTTGTACAGCAGAAAGAACCCTTAACTGAGGTGTTAGACAAACCTGGATTTGTCATTCATTATATAAGTGGCTGTGAGGAAGTGCTTTAGGTTTAAAAAAAAAATTATGACAAAAAAACACATAATGTAAAATTTACCATCTTAGCCATTGCTAAGTGTACAGTCCATTAGTGTTAAGTGTACTCACAGTGTTGTGCAACAGATCTCCAGGATGTTTTCATCTGGCAAAACTGAAACTCTGTACCCTTTGAACAGCCACTTCCCATTATTCTATCCCCAGCCTCCGGCAACCAGCATTCTTCTTTCTCTTTCTATGCGTTTGATTACTTTAGATACCTCATATGAGTAGAATCATACACTATTTGTCTTTTGGTGACTGGCTTGTTTCACTTAGCACAATATCCTCAAGTTTCATCCATGTTGTAGATGAACCTTGGATTTCTTTTATTTTAAGGCTAAATAATCTTCTGTTGTTTGTATATATTACATTTTGTTTATTCATTCATCCACTGATAGACGCAAGTTGCTTCCACCTTTTGGTTATTGTGAATAGTGCTGCTATGAACATGGGTGTGCAAATACCTCTTCAAGATCTTATCTTCAGTTCTTTTGGATATAAATCCAGAAGTGGAATTGCTGGATCATATGGTATTTCAGTTTTTAATTTTTTGAGGAAATGCTGTACTGTTTTCTGCAGTGGCTGCACCATTTTACATTCCCGCCAACAGTGCCCAAGTATCCCAAGGCAAGGATCTCCACACCACATTCTCACCAGCACTGGTCATTTTCTGTGTGTGTGTGTTTTGATAGAAACCATACTAATGAATGTGGGGTGATACATCACTGTGGTTTTAATTTGCATTTCCCTAATAATTAGTGATGTATCTTTTAACATGCTTTTTGGCCATTGTATATTATCTTTGGAGAAATGCTCATTCAACTTCTTTGCCCATTCAAAAATTGGTTTATTTTTGTCATCATTGGCTTGTAGAAGTTATTTATGTACAATCTTGGAACTGCATAATGATGTTTTAGTCAATGACAGAACACATATTTGACAGTGGTCCCATGAGATTATAATGGAGCTGAAAAATTCCAATTGCCTAGTAATGCAACATATCCATAGTGTAACACATTACTCCTGTGTTTGTGGCAATGCTGGTCTAAGCAAACTTATTGTACTACCAGCTGTATAAAAGTACAATACATATAACATGATATTGGTACAAAAATAGAGACAGACACCAATGGAATAGAACAGAGAACCCAGATATAAAACCATCTACCTACAACCAACCGATCTTGGACAAAGCAGACAATAACATACACTAGGGAAAAGAAACCCTGTTCAATAAATGGTACTGGGAAAATTGGATAGCCACATACAGAAGAATGAAATCGGAGCCCTATCTCTGACCACTAACAAATATTAAGTTAAGATGGATAAAATACTTCAACATAAGGCACAAAACCATAAAAATTCTAGAAGAAAATGTAGGAAAAACTCTTCTAGATATTGAACTGGGCAAAGAATTTATGACTAAGACCCCAAAAGCAATTATAGCAACAACAAAAATAAATGGGACTTGATTAAATTAAAAAGCTTCTGTACAGCAAAGGAAATAATTAACAGAGTGAGTAGACAATGTACAGAATGAGAGAAAATGTTCACAAACTATGCATCCAATAAAGGGCTAATCTCCAAAATCTACAAAGAACTCAAACAAATCAGTAAGAAAAAACCGAAACGACCCCACTAAAAAGTGGGCAAAAGACATGAATGGAAGCTTTTCAAAAGAAGATAGACAAATGGCTAACAAACATATGAAAAATTCTCAACATCACTTAAAACCAGGGAAATGCAAATTAAAACCAAAATCATCTTACGCTTGTCAGAATAGATTTTATTAAAAAGTCCGAAAACAACAGATGCTAGAATGGATGCAGAGAGAAAGGAATGCTTATACACTGCTGGTAGGACTGCAAATTAGTACACCCTCTCTGGAAACCAGTATGGAGATTTCTCAAAGAACTAAAAGTAGACCTACCATTCGATCTGGCAATCCAACTACTGGGTATCTATTCAGTGGAAAAGGAGTCCTTATATCAAAATTCACCTCCACGCAAATGTATATTGCAGCTCAATTCACAATTGCAAAGATGTGGAGTCAAGCTAAGTGCCCATCAATTCATGAATGGATTAACAAAATGTGGTAAACATATACCATGGAGTACTACTCAGCCATAAAAAGAAATGAATTAATGTATTTTGCAGCAATTTGGATGGAACTGGAGACCATTATCCTAAGCGAAGTATCTCAAGAATGGAAGAAAAACCCCACCACATGTACTGTCTAATAATTTGGAACTAATTGATAGGCGCACATGGGCACAGAGAGCAGTAAAAGTCATTGGAAATCAAGAAGAGGGGAGAGGAAAGAGGGACCCTATCTAAAAACCTACCTAACAGCTATAATGACCACTAGCCAGGTGATGGGAACACTTAATAGCCCGGACTTAAGCACTATAAAAGTTGTCCATGTAACAAAAACAAAAGTGTAATACATATGATTATAAACAAAGAGAACCATACCTAGATACATAAACAGTCAAAATGCTGAGAACTGAAGACAAAGAAAAAAAGTCTCTAAAGCAGAAAAAGAACTGAATAACAATACAATTAGTGGCTGACTTTTGTCAAAAACAATGGAGGCCAAAAAGTACTAGAATGACATATTCAAAATGATGAAAGAAAAACCTAGTAACCAAAAATTTTATAGCTTGTGAAACTATCCTTCAAAGATAAAGTGAAATAAAAACATTCCCAAACAAAAATTGAGAGACTTGATTTCTAGAAGAACTGTCCTTCAAAAAATACTAAAGGAAGTTCTACAGGCAGAAAGAAAATGACCCCAGATGGTAACTTGGATCCACAGGAAGGAATGAAAAATACTAGAAATGTAACTGTGAGAATAAATATAAAAGGAGTATGTGTATGTGTGTGTGAGAGAGAGAATTCTCTTTTATTCTATTAATTTCCCTAGAGCACGTAGATTGCTTAAAGCAATAATTATAACACTATATTGTTAGGATTATAACAGATATAGATGTAAGGTACATATGAAAATTAATAACAAAAAAGAGGAGGCAGTTAGTGTGAATATCAGCTGCTACAAGGCCATTTATAACAACAAAAGACTGAAGAAAAATGACCAGAATCTCAGAGATTTGAGACGTCAAGCATCCCAATCCCAAAAGGAAAGAAAAAAAGAAAAATAACAAAAAAAAAATGAAGAAAATGCCCCAAACTTCCTAAATTTGATGAAATGTATTCATCTTCAAATCAAAGAATCTCAATGATCTCCAGTAAAATAAAATGTTTGTTGTCTGATGTTGGCGAATATACGGTGTCTTACAATGGTTGTTTTTGACTGTTTGGTCCAATTTTATACTTTTTTTTGCAAGGAAATCATGGATCTCTTCCCATCAGCAGAAAAGACATTTTCCGCTTTCCCACTGTTGTGGATTGAATTCTGTCCTCCAAAATTTATATATTGAAGCCAATGTGACTGTTTTCGGAGATAGGGCCTTTAAAGAGGTCATTAAGATTAAATGAGGTCATAAGGGTGAAACCCTAATCTAACAGGACTCGAGTCTTTTTGAGAAGAGGCACCAGGAGTACGCAGTGCGCCTGCGCAGAAGAAAGGCCACTGGAGTGAGCACACAGCGTGACGGTGGCCGTCTGCATGCCCAGGAGGGGGCCCTGTGGGCCGTGGGGAAACCAAACCTGCACCTTGGACCTGAGCTTCGCTTACGCCTGCCCGCCACAGCACTTCCTTCCTTCAGGTCTTCGCCTAAATGCGGCTTTTTAGAGAGGCCTTCTCTGACACACCTATTGGAAAGCACAACCCTCCTCTTGCCACATACTTCTTACCTCCCTTCCCGGCCTTATTTCTGTAGAGTTATCAGCTTCCAACAGTCTGTATTTTTGACACTTTTGTTTGCAGTCTGTCTTTCTTCACTAGAATATAAGCTCCATGAGGGCAGGGGTTCTTTTTTTCTGTTTGCTGTATTCAGGGTGCCTAGAGGAATGCCTGACACGTAACACATGTTAAGGAAATACTCATGGAATTAATAGACCACTATTTACAAATGGGATTCACAAAGAAAGTTTATTTTTATTTGTCTGTCCCCAAGTTGTAGGGCAGACTTGACCCCAAGGGGCCAAACACTGACACATTAACAAAAGTAATAGTCAAAACTACTCCCTTCCTTAATAAATGACTGTTTGGAAGGGTTCTGTAGGTGAGCTGTACCAAATATCCAACAGCCGATAATCCCTATTTCATGCTGTCGCTGCTATAGCAATACAGTAAAAGCAAATCAACACATTTTATAGTAAAGATCTTGATGTCAAACAGAAAAGGGTAGTTTGAGAAAGGAAAACTGCAGACTGATCTCCCTTTACAAATGTAAATATAGATAATCCCAAACAAAATATTAGAACATGGCTGGGCCCGGTGGTGCACGCCTGCAGTCACAGCTACTGGGGAGGCTGAGGCAGGAGGATCGCTCCAGGCCAGGAGTTCGAGGCTATAGTGAGCTATGATTCCACCACTGCACTCCTGCCTAGTTGACAGAGTGAGACCCTGTCTCTAAAACAAATAAACAAACATAAAACCAAAAATATTAGTAAATCAATTATAAAATTCTAATTCTATAAAATAAGATGAAATATCAGACATCTTAAAGACAGGCCCAGGAACAACTGTTCTAGCGCTATGATTTGTAGTTGTTTGGCCTTGAGAAACCCAGCTTCTTAGAACCTCAGTTTCCTTGTTTATAAAATGGGATTGATAAATGCTGTGTCATTCATCCCCATTTTCATTCATTCTGTTTTCATTAGAGGACTTGTCATGTGCCATACATTGCTTTGGCATTGGTGACCAAAGTTGGCCCAGTCACTGCCATGGTGGCTTGTGAAGATTAAATAAATGGAAATGTGTTAACACGGCATGGTCCCTGGCACATAGTAGGTGCTTTAAAAGGACATATTCCTTTCCCATATTCCATCCTCTAACCAAACCCCCAGTAGCACCACTAGTTCATTTTCATACTCATTCTTATCTCTCAAATGTCACCTCCTAAGGGAGCCCTTCCCTGGCCATCCATCAAAATAACTCTCCATCCCTTTTTTTTGTAAGAAAAATATTTATTTATTTACTTTTGGAGACAAGGTCTCACTCTGTCACCAAAGCTGGAGTGCAGTGGCGCTACCAGAGCTCACTGCAGCCTTGAATCACTAGGCTCAAGTGATGCTCCTGCCTCAGCCTCCCAAGTAGCTGAGACTGCAGGTGTGCACCGTTACACCTTCTAATTATTTTTTATTTTTTAAAATGTTGTGTAGAGATAGGTTCTTTCTATATTGCCCAAGTTGGTCTCAAGCTCCTGCCCTCAAGTGATCCTCCTGCCTCGGCTTCCCAAAGTGTTGGGACCTCCCGTCTCCCTTTTTATCACATGAACCCATCTTATTTTCTTCATAACACTTTTCACTTTCTAAAATCATTTTTAAAACATTTTTCCTTTTATTGTTTGTGTCTTTCTCTCTGAAATGTGAGCTTCATGAGAGCAGGTCCCTGTTTCTTTTTCTCTCCGCTGTATCCCAGCACCCGGGAGGTGCCTAGATGTGTTCCGCAGATATGGGGGGAGAAGATGACTGAAGGCCTGCACCTGTTTCCTCTCCGTAGCTGCCGTGCCAGGCACAGGGCTTGGCTCCGAGCAGAAGCTCCAGGAGTTTGTGGAATGAACTTCTTGTTGCGTAGCAGCTGCAGTGGCTCCTTCCTAACTGGTTTAACCGTCAACAGCTTCTCCACAAAGGTCTGCAGTACTGGAGAGGTGTTGAGTGTGACATTAGCAAAGATGGTGTCTCTGGAGCAGAGCCAGCTCTCCAACCTTAGAGGCACGCCTATAAATAATCATGGAGAATGCGTGCCCTGCTTTTCCTACATTATGCTTCTGTGCAAAACCCTGTTTTTCTCTTCCTGGGACTCTGGCCTCCTGGGCAGATTGGTAAGTATAGGACAGCACCTGTGTAGAGCATTACAATTTCCACATTTCATTTTTCATTCAGAATGTTATTGGCTCTTCACACCAACACTGGGAGATAGGGGGTGTTTTTGCTCATTTTGCAGCAGCAGGAAGGTAGGTGACTTGCCTGTCACAGGGAGAGCAGAAGGTGAAGTGGATCTCTGACTGTCAATCCCACACTTCCCCACCCTAATTTCCATCTTGTAGTGTGAGATGCAACTAGAAACTTGCTTAAGTATGTGTTCAAACTGCAAGGTAAGAACCACGGAAAAGAGAGGAAAAATAAATTTTTTGTTTTAAAGCATTTATTAAAGATCAATGAGGGAGAATGAATGATAAAAGATTGAAAACTGTCTTAAATTTACTCTTTTAGGTAGAAAAAATGCAAGATGTTCTATATATTGCATCAAGAATAGAAGACATTAGATAATGTTATCTGTCAAGAAAGAAATTAGAAAACTTTTAGTAAGTATTTATGGAATGATTTTCTTGCTTTTTTAGGAAGAAAGTGAAAACTTTGAAGAAGACACAAAATATCTCAACTGATTTGACAATGGTTGAAAGAAAAGGAGCTGAGATTTAAGAAAAAAATCAACACATATCTTAAGACAACATGTTTATCAGGCAATTCTATATTCTAGCACATTGTCTGCATAAATCATTGAATGCTTATAATAACCTTCCAAAGTAGGGATTTTTTTTCTCCATTTTGGAGTGAGGACATTGTAGTGCAGAGATTCAGAATGATTTGTCTAAGGACACATAATTAATAAGTGATAGGACCAGTGCTTGAAATGCCCTTTCACTAAGCTCTTTGTTTGGGTCAAAATCGTATGAGCCACATGGAATAGACCCAGCCCTTTGCTCTGGGTTCATAGTGTGGATTCTACAATGCATTATCAGATTAAGGTAGCATGATGGGGAGCTTCACCTGGGAGTTCTCATTCCCATGGGCTTGTGCAATGACATGCAGGGGCAGACATTGGTAGAGCAGTACAGACATCATGGAAGGAATGTGCTATTCTTCCAGGCAGATGGTGTCTATGAAGAACCTCTGAGGAATTAAAAACAGAGACTAAGATTCCCACACAATTAATATATCAGCTCCATACAAGGAAGTGACTGGTCTGGGGTGGATGGGTGTAGGATATAGATCAGAGTGGGATGAAGAAATGGATCAGAGGAAGTCAGGATCAGGCAAAGAAAGGAGGTCAGAACTAGAGCTTTGGCATACCCCAGGTCTTCCTGCATTAGGCTTCACTTTACCAATGCTAGATCTAAGCAGTATTTGTAATGTCGTGAGTGCATGCAGTACACATGTGCATATGAATGGATACATGTAGGCCCATGAGTACACACACACTCACAACTTAACTGCTTAATAAACTGTTTCTTTTTCTTTACATAGGGTGTGCCTTACTCTCTTGGATTGCTATTACAGAAGAACATAGACTGGGAGGTTTATAAGCCACAGAAATTTATTTCTCACAGTTCTGGAGGCAGGGAAGTCCAAGATCAAGCTGCTGGCGGATTCAGTGTCTGGTGGGGGCCTGCTTTTTGGTTCATAGGTGGCTGTTCTTCTTGCCATAGCCTCACATGCTGGAAGAGGTGAGGGAGCCTTCTGGGGCCTCTTCTATAAGGGCACTAATCCCATTCATGAGGGCAGAAGGGGCCACTCCACCCTCACGACCTAATCACCTCCCAAAGATTCCTCTCCATATATCATCACCGTGGGGGCTAGATTTCAGCATATGAATTTGGGGAGGACACAAATGTTCAGCCTATAGTAGGATGGCTTCAATTCTTATGAATTAATATTTTTGTTTGGGAAGGCAGCCTAACACAGGGCAGTGATTTTTAAATTTTCAACACTTTTTAATATTATTTTATATTACTTTATTTCAATAGACTTAGGGAGACAAGGGTTTTTTGTTACACAGATGAGTTGTATAGTGGAGAAGTCAGGGCTTTTAGTGTACCTGTCACCAGAATAGTGTATATTGTACCCAGTAGGCAATTTTTGATCCCTCACCCCTCTCCCACCTTCATATTTTCTTAGTTTCCAATGTCCATTACACCACCTACGACCTTATATACCCATTTAGCTCCATCTTATAAGTGAGAACATGTGGTGTTTGTTTTTCCATTCCTGAGATACTTCACTTAGGATAATGGTCTCCAGCTCCATCCAAGTTTCTGAAAAAGACATTCTTTTATTCCGTTTTACAGCTGAGTCGTACTCTGGTGCATATACACCACATTTTCTTTATCTGCTCATCAGTTGGTGGGCACTCAGGTGGATTCCATATCTTTACAATTGTGAGCTGTGCTACAGCAAACATTTGAGTGCAAGTGTCTTTTTGATATAATGACTTCTCTTCCTTTAGGTAGATACCCAGTAGTAGGATTGGTGGATTGAATGGTAGGTATATTTTTATTTCTTTGAGGAATCTCCACATTGTTTTCCATACAGGTTGTACTAATTTACATCCCCACCAACAATGTAGAAGTGTTCCCCTTTTCACTGCATCCATGCCAACATTTATTGTTTTTTGACTTAATAATAAAGGCATTCTGATAGGGATGAGGTGGTATCTCATTGTGGTTTTAATTTGCATTTCCCTGATAACTAGAAATGTTGAGCATTTATTATATTTTTGTTGGCCATTTGTATATCTTCTTTTGAAAAAAAATCTGTTCATGTCTTTTGCCCATTTTTTGATGAAGTTATTTATTTTTTTCTTGCTAATTTGTTTGAGTTCTTTGCAGATTCTGAACATTAGGTCTTTGTTTGATGTATAGTTTGCAAATATTTTCTCCCATTCTGTAGGTTGTCTATTTACTATCTTGGTTATTTCCTTTTCTGTGCAGAAACTTTTTAGTTAAATTAAGTTCCATTTCAAATTATAACAATTTCTAGTGCTAAAGCCAGTCAATGAAGATATAAAGGCAGTTGCAGTGAATTTATGATATGAACCGAGGCTTATGAATGGCTATCGTATATTAGCCTCCATGCCCTGCTTAGTCCTGTATTTTTTAAAATATATTTTAGTTTTCTGTGTTGAGAAAGTTTTAATTCATACAAAGCAGTAGCTACAAATTACATACTTAAAAAAAACTAGGTACTATGTTTTTCTTGCTTTCTGTGTGACATACATGTTTTCTGGTCAGGAACATTCTACCAAACATTTCTCTGAATCAAAGCCAGATAGATTAGCATTAAGCTGTGCTGTTTCTTACTCATGCTGAGCTAGATTAGTGGAACAGCATCTTGGTAGGAGAGATTTTGGCAGGAAGAAGGAATTGCAGTCATCCTTTTCTTTCTTTCTTTCTTTCTTTCTTTCTTTCTTTCTTTCTTTCTTTTTTTTTTTTTTTTACCAAACTCACAGCCACCCCAACAGAAAATCGAACACTGGTTTATACAGAAAGGATTTTAAACAAACCTGCACAAACTTATCTAATGTGCTGTGAGGAAAGAATACCTTTCAGTCTACTTCTAGCACAACCAGACATACATTGGTGTCCAGTATAACAGGAATGCCAACGTAGAAAGCATTTTTGCCTTCATAGCACTAACAACTAAAAAGTACCCAGTATATAATAATTTCATCTCTAAGGGGGTAATCAAGGAAATTCTAAGATTAGATCCCCTAGATTAGTCTGAACATTCATCTATAAGGAATATATATATTTTTCCAAAAGTAATGCTCAGAAGTGGCTTCTATAATAGAAACAGTGAGACTACATCACGACCAGCAGAAGACATAGTTTGGTAAGAGGACTGCAAATGCAACACTAGGGGTTGATTTTCACATGTAACTAAAAGACGTCTTTTCCAGTGTACTCCCACCGCTAAGAAATCTTAAGTCGAGGTAGCTAGTTTGAGGGACACATGGAAAAACAGTCCCAAACAGCCCTCAACAGCTGGGCCAGTTGGGTTGACAGACTGAAACTATATGACTGACCCAAGTAGAAGAGCTGAGAGTGTGTAGGAAATTTGAAACTTGTGCAAAGCCTGCTGTGGTATTTAGGACAAAGAGGGCTCAAGATGGTGGAGGTGGAGGTGGGGGTTAGTCTACATTTTTGACAAACCCACGTGTATGCTGGGGGGAGGGGACTCCAGGTGGAGCGCTCAGCATCAGCTTGCTCAGAGTAGCCCGACTCAGACGCAGGCGAGAGAGGCGTCTACTCCTGAAGGAGTACTGAGCACAAGAAGGTATTTCAGGAGAAACAGAGGTCCTGAGAGAGTCAGGTCATTTCCTCTTTGACTCATCAATCCTTAACCCGAATGAAGTGCTGCAGGACAGACTCTTCCAAGAGGCATTCTCCTGTCATCATTAGCCCAAACCTCTCCCAGCCTATTGGGCCAAAAACGTCCAGAAAAATCCCATTGCCTGGAGGTGGGAGCTAGTGCCCAAGGTTGTTCTGGGAAGCTACCATAGAAGTTGATCTGCACAAAGAAGTTGCCACTAAACCACTGTTGAAGTCTGCTTCCTGGCCTTCTTTTTCTGCCCTCGACTTCAGAAGCATTTCGTTAAAAGCCAGAAAGTGAGTGAATGCGAGGGGCAGGTGGAATACGCGCCAGCCCGTTCCCCTTTATTGTGCTGCCATGTTGTGAAGGCCGCCGCGTTGAGTCCAGGAATCTGCTGGAGCAGCTGTTCAATATGCTTTCCTACCAAAGAAACACATTCAGCAAAAGTGGGCATGTGTGTTGATTCTCTTTTGTGCTTTCAAGCTTCTGATAGTACTTGTCCATGACATTTCTCTGTAATAACTTGAACTTGTCATCCATAATAATGCTTCTAAATATCCAATCACAGCTTCATTTTCTGCATCAGAAGAGGAAGAAACCGACTGTGATCCTGTGGGCCTCCTTACCCACCTGCTACCTGCAGCCCTGGCTCAACCTCCTCTCTGCCCTGCAGAGCCCCTGCAAGCATCGAGGGCACGGGATGGGCGCTGCTGGTTCCTCCCGGCCTGGGCTGAGGCCCACTCAGCGCACTGCCCTGTCTGTGCCCGCACCCGAGCACACAGCGGCAGGCCCCTAGGCCACCGTCCAGCCACGTCCATCTCCAGGGCTGATGCCTGCAGATACTTGTTTTTAGCAGCTCACCGAGTAATCTCAGGATATTTGTCAAATTTAACTAAGCAGACCATTTGAAAGCACAATACAAATTTCTATTTCGACTTTGAATCATTGATAATATATTGGCATTTCTGAATTATAAATGTACAATTTGGAGGAAGTCAAAGATTCTTTGGTAGATTTAGAATCCCTGTTATCTAGTGTTCCATAGCATGATTTAATTATTAAAGTAATGAGCATCCTGTGAGTTTCAAAACTGCCAAACTTCTTGTGTTTTGCATATTGGACCAGAGCTTTAAGTTGCAGTGTCGTCATGGACACTTTGTCTGCAGGGGGTAGGCTGGTAACACTGAGACCTGTTCGTCAGAGCGTAGTCATGTTACAGAAGCCTCCAGACTTGCTGTAAACCCCACAGTATTGTAGAAGAACTTGGTTGTGCTGTGTATTGTGAGTACTCACCTGGCTTGAGGGGCCACTTACACGGAGCTGTCCTACTCAGCATTTACCCAAGGATACCAGGCTCATATTTTTCCCTACTATACTCACTTGAACAGTTTTATATGAGTGTAAACATGCCCATGCCTGATTTTCCAAAACATGTTCTTTTATTCATTCTAATCAGTGAACCCGTTTTCCAGATGTTCCTGGTAAACACAGAGATATCAGAAGAATCCTTCCTCGGAGGTCTGCACAGACATGAGTTAACACAGACATGCACAGCAATGCACGGGAAGACTCCAGTGTGCTACAGTTCGGTACATGAGACAATTGGATGTGTGCTTTTCTATGTTATGGCTTTGAAAATTAAGTGTGCATTTAAAAGTGATATTTGAATTAGACATTTGCAGCACTCGTACACCACTGCAGTTTGAAAACCACTGGTGTAGAGGGAGGACTCATGAACTGGCTCCTGACTGCGGTTTGTTAACTGTATGAATCTGATTTCACTTCTTTAAAATTCAGTTTT
The DNA here is from genome assembly GCF_041146395.1 of Eulemur rufifrons. NCBI lineage: Eukaryota > Metazoa > Chordata > Mammalia > Primates > Lemuridae > Eulemur > Eulemur rufifrons. The sequence goes on along the minus strand of NC_090989.1, from coordinate 189,148,121 downwards.
CTCATTTCTCAACGCAGGTGGCCATCCTATGGGTTAGTGTGACAATGAAATGAAGCAATGCGTGTAAGATAAGTACCACCAAGCTCTCCCACATAGAGGGCACCTAGCAAAACTAACTCCTCTTTCCCTGATTTTAAAATTCCAATTTTATAGGATAAAGTACTGTTAAGGATGTGAGACACGAAGCAGAATAAACCATGCGCTTTGCCACCAGCCTCCTGGGTCCTCTGAGAAGACCAGACACCTGTTGTACTGAAGAGTGTTTGTTAGCCCTGGCTGCACGGGAGTCAAGAGAGAGTTTTGAAAAAGTGCTGATGCTTGGGCCCCGCCCCCAGAGATTCTGATCTAACTAGTCTGGGCTTCTGCCTTGGCATTGGAGTTTTAAAAAACTCTCCAGGCAATTTTAATGTGCGAGCAGGGTTAAGAACCACCTCTTGAGATGAAGGGCCCATCCATCCTTAGCATTCTACCATGGTCTGGGCACAACACCCAGTCTCATTTTGGCTCCCTCCCTGAAGGGAGGAATGTAATTTGTTCTACAAGCTATTCCCATGGCCAACGTCAGTGTTGCCATCCCTGGCAAGGTGCCACTGGCACCATATGCTGCTCCATGTGCCTCCTCCTCGCCTCTGCCGCTGCCTCTGCAGCTCCTTCCTGAGCTCCCGAAGCAAGTACTTGGCACATGCACTGAACGCCTTGAGGAAAATACCAAGTCCCTCCCTTGGGCTAAAGGCGAGCTTGGCACACTGCAGTGTGGGGGCCTGTTTAGCATGCCTCTGCGTACTCTGCGGGGAAAATTGACATCACTTGGAATGAAGAAGAAAAGGCTACAGGCTTTACCCAACCGGAGGCTACTTAAACTGGTAAAAGATGGCAGACAAGTCATGTCTGGCCATAGAACTTCACTCAGTGACTCATTAAATGTTTTTCTGAGCCAAGCCCAAAGGAGAGAGTGTTGGCTTCTGCCCCTAGGTCACAGAAGAGACATGGAGGAAGTGTTTTGGATCTGGGTTTGGAGGCGGAGTTGCCAGTGATTGGATGTTAGAGGACGCGTCCATGAAGGCAAACAGAGTGACCAGCATTAGCAAAAGCACGGAGTTGAGAAGTCACACTGTGTGTTCAGAAATCCCAGCATGTGGAGAAGGGATTGGGAGGCTGTCAGTGCGTGGGTTGGGATGAGTCAGTAACAAACAGCCTCCGAAGCTCAGTGGTGTAAAGCAACACGTGTTCATTTCTGGCCTGTGCTGCAGATCCAGCATGGGTCAGTGGGGGACTCTGCTGCTTGTCATCCTGGCTCAGGGTGACGGACCTTTTGCCACCTGGATCCTCATCATTCACTATGGCAAGGGGACAGGAAAATGATAAAGGAAGGGGCTTTTATAGGCTTCCACCTAGAAGGGACACATGCCACTTTTGTTCACATTTCATTGGCCAAAGCCAGCCACATGGCCCTGCCCAACTTAAAGCACAGGCTCCCACAGGCTCAAAAGGACAGGAACTGGAAACGCTGGTGAATAGCCCGAATGACGACCACGAGGAGAAAGGCCCTTGAATATCTCACTGCGGGGCTGGACTGCGATCTTGAAGGGTTAGGGGACCAGTCAAGGTTTATAAGGGGGAGAGACATGTTTAGAACTGAGATTCCGTGGGAGGGGGCTGGAAAAGAGCCTTATTTCCTTGCCTGGCAGAGTCCTTCTCTCTCTTTCTGCTTTTCAGGTCTGTCTGCTTGCACAGAAGGCACAATCTCTATCTGATGTCTGCTTTTTGGTGAACTTGGCAGGAAAGACTGCTCTCTCACCATTTACCCTGCAGTTCCTAAGATAAATGACATTCAGAGGATTATTGCCAATCTACTTGTCTCCAGGCCTAAGCCTCATTTTCTAGCCTAGCTGTTATCAGGGAGAAAGCTGACGTACACCTGCATCTGACTTCTAGACCCATTTCTCACTTAATAGCTTCCTAACTTAGTGGGGAAGAAAGGGACTTTCTGTATAGACTCTCTCAAACCCCAGGATGAGTCGGAAGGAGAGAGAGGAAGAGGAAGGTAGACCAGTATGGAGTTGTGCGCAGAGGCCAGACAGTAAAGAAGGCAAAAATGGGGCAGAGTCGGAGCCTGGTGGCCCCGGATCTAATCCCCCCCCACCCCCCTTATCAGTGGGCGCTGGGGGTGCAGCAAGGCCTCGGGCCAGGGGCCGTACCCTCCCTACTTCCCTCACCACCTCTGCAAAATGAGGACCCCAGTCACAGAGTCCTGTGAGAAATAAATGAACGACTTCACAGAAAGTGTTTGTCATGGTTCCCGACATCAAGTCCCAGATAAACAGTTTTGACAATTATGGTCGTGCATGGAGAAGTTATAACCATGAGGGTTGAATGTGTATAAAGATATCTGGACTCCTTAAAATTAAAAGGCCAAATTCTGACTTCAGCTAGTCTCCTTATCTCTTGCCTCTTGCCTCTAAAATCAAATTTCTGTTGATAAAGAGATTTGGCGACTCAGTCCAGATGAATAGAGCTAATACATTTCTTCATATCTAGTCCCTTGTGTGCTTCAAATGCTATTTGTCCTTGGGACTTTAATAAACTTTTCCTTATTTTCATTCTCACTTGGCTATTTTTCATTATCATTATAAATTCCAGTTCCTTGAAGCTTCTCAGGCTGGCCTGGGTCATCATCTCTCCACGGGTCTGCAATTCATTGTGATGACATTTGCGGACGGTGGCGGTTCAGACGGATAAAGTATCACGGCTCTCAGGGTTACTCCACGCCCTAGACTGGAGTGTGGCACACATTTTCAAATATTCTCTTAATTTAGGTAGAATGAGATTTATTTCCATACCAGAATCTTTTAAAATTATATGGAAATTTACATTTGTGGAGGGGCTTTTTAATTTGTATACCTTTTATTTGTTACATTTTATTGTTCAAGAATGCCTTCCAGGTTCTTATAGATGCAACTGTGAGATTATGGCTAAAAGCCAACATTTGATTTGTGAGGCTGGAAATAATTTTGTGGGGTATCTTAGGTTAAGGTCCCTGGAGGAAGATTCTGAGATGAAGGCTGCATGCACAAAGTATATTGCTTCAGGAGCAAATTTGCAAGGAAGTAAGGCAAACTGGATTGGACTGAGAGGGAAGTTGGGATGTGATGTAGTTACAATAGAGGCTTCAGGTGATCCCACGGGGAGCTTGGGAGCTGGGATGGCTCTGCAGAAATGTCCTGAATTGAGACAAGGTGTCTTAGTACCCCGACATCATCCAGTAGTTAGATATTGGCTGCTTTAGAGAAGAGGACAAGGTAAGATATTAGCTGAGGCAGCTCTTTTCAGCTGAGGGCAATTCCTGGAGAGGGACACACCTGTGAGCTCTCTGCAGCCACACTCTAGGGTAGGGGTGGAGGGGTAATGAGTGCCTCCATCCTGAAGGGTGGACCTGGGTGGCACACCCCAGTACCCGCTCCGTGGGGCACTTCTTGCAGGTATAATGTCGTTAGAACTGCTATAAAATGTTGAGAGTTCTTTTCTCTCTGTCTGATCATGTTCCTTTCCTAGGGCTGCTGTAATAATGTACCACAAACTTGGTGGCTTAAAATGATAGAAATTTATTCTCTCATACTTCTGGAAGCTAAAAGTCCAAAATCAAGGTGTCAGTGGGGCCATGCTGTCTCCGAAGGCTGTGTGGAAGGATCCTTCTTTGCCCTTCCCAACTCTGGCCATCCTTGGCATTTTCTGGCTTGTACGTGCATCACGTTAGGCTCTGCCTCTGTCATCATGTGGCCTTCTCCCTGGTGTCTCTGTGTCCAGATTCCTTCTCTTATAAGAACACCAATCGTTGGATTAGGGTGCACCTAACCCAATATGACCTCAACTTAACTTGATTACATATGCAAAGATGCTATTTGCATATAAAGTCACATTAACAGGTTCTGGGGGTGAGGGCTTCAACATATCTTTTAACCCATATAAAATATAATTTAACCCATAACAGGATATAATTTAACCCATAACAGTCACCATTTGAGCAGATACAGCAATTCATCTACTGGACCATTGCCAAACCACATCACCCACTTTGCTCACTCAGGCATCATTAAAAATATCTTCACCTCCACCGTTTTTCTCCTGAACTATTTATTGTAATAAACCCCCTACTGTTCTTCCTCCTCTCCGTTTGTCTCCATCTCATTACTACAAGGGACCCTTCAAAGACTCAGTCTGATCATGCAAGTCTGCTGCTCGAAATTCACCAGTGACTTCCAATTACCTACACTGTGAAATCCACATTCTTTAGTGTGCTTTCAAGGTCCTAGGTGACCTGTTCCTATAGACCTATAGAGTCTCATCTATAATTTGTTTGCCTTGAGTTTTATGCTCACAAATTATTAAGTTTCTTATGTGTGCCCAGTGCATAGCAGGCACTCAGTAAAAGGCAGTTCTCTCTCCTCCCTCTATAGTTTACAAAGACTTTTCTCCTCTAGTGATCTAATGGAATTTCTGCTGTCACCTGGTGATATAGGTATTTTCATAGGTAATAGATGTAGTTGGTGAGGATGCTGAAAGTCAGAGAGGAGACACAACTAGCTGGCTAAGGGTGAAGCCAAGAGTCACACTCAGATTTCTGGCTTCAATACAGGGTCCTTTCTGGTGTGTAGTGTCTGTGCAGCTCATGCCTACAAACTTGACCTTCCATATATTTAACGTTGTCATCTGTTTTTCCTACCAACTATCTGTGCAAGCTGAAAATACTGAATTTAGGGGGCATATCTCTCCTATGGCGCAACAAAAACAGAAATAATTGTGGAGAAGGAAATAGATTTTTCCAAATGAAACCTTTAGGGTAGAATAAAAATGCATTCGGGCTATGAGAGATTTTATTTCTCTTAACTTCTCCCTTATAAAAAGATTGATGCATATCAGTAAATATCCTCTCACTGTGTATTGGGAAGGCACATTTGGCCCCAGGAATTGAATAAAAGCATCAGTTTGTGCCTGTGTTTCTGTAAGATACAGCTGTGTGAGTCAGAGGTGCTATGCCAGGTGTTACAGAGGTTTCCATGGCAACTTCATTTTTATTTTTCTTCCTGAATAGTACTGTTAAATGGTGACTTTGAAGCAACATCCATTTGAGATCCTCAGCCTAAAGGTTCTGTTTCATTTTAAGCTGCACGTACACATCTCCAAATAGGAAGCGGAATTGAACAATTTCTCAAGGAATTGGAAAAGTGTAGATCTTCTGGCTAATTTAGACTATCTACCTTTTCCTGTTATTATTATTATAGTTATTACCTGAATGATCCCATCCTTACTTTAACTCTCAACTTTGGTTTTTCTTGGTAGAAGTAGCTGAAGAAACTTCACATCCTCACCCTTATGAAGGAGAAATTTCTAGAAATTATTTCTAGAAAAACCAAGTCAAGGTCATTGGGCAAATATGAGGTAGAAGGCATTGCAATACTTGGGTGGTCAAGAGAGCATACATAGAAAACTGGAATGAGAGTAGATTTTCTTTGTGAGAGTAGTCATGTTTTATATTTCATAGGCTGCAGGAAGGGGCTGGAATGGGCTAAATGTGATTCTGATCTCAGAGTTTTGGGTGGTACCAAATTGTCGTTCTCTGTGGCAGCGCTACAGGAGAAAACTTTGGCAACGGACTTTGCATTGACGAAGACCCGCCACGTCGTTTTGTAGGCAAATGCATGATGTTCTTCTTGGTCAATGTTTTCTTTTAAGACTGGCCCTTAAATTAATCACTATCTTATAACTGAATTGCAGCCATCAGCCTCTAGTTGGGACAAGGACAACGAACAGGGCCATAGGTGAGGAACCAGGTGGCCTGATTCTCATTAGAACTCAATCACTCATTAGCTACGGGACCTGGACAAGTCACTTAACTTTCTTCATTTATGAAATTGAATTAGTAATACTTCTAGACTCTTTCACCTTGTAGTGTAGCAGCTGGTCTAAACATTAAGAGAATTTCATCCAAAATATCATACCTGCATTTACCTTCTGGGTAGACAAACTATTATCTTATCAGAGGTATTCATTCAGCAGAACATAGTGGTTAGTGCTTGGGTGTTCAAGTCTAGTAGACCTGGGCCTGATTTCCTGTCTTTAAGCCTCATTTCCTCATTTTAAAATTGGGGCTGAAGACAGCACCTAGTACAAGAGGTACTGGAGATCAAATAACATAATGCACATAAGGCATGTAGCACAGTGCTTGGCTCATAATAGGTGCTCAATAAATCTTTGTGGAATAGGCGACTGGAAATATTTGTTGAGTAGCTATTTCATTCAAGCCTCTTTTTGAGGCATTTGGTTTAGAAAGAAACCAAACATGATCCAAGCCTTAATGGATGAGGGAAAAACCAAACACTAATAATTGGCCTAGCCATTGACCATGACCTTCTTCATGGGCATTTATGCTATTTGCAAATTTTATTATTGGGAACAATGATTCAACGGACATCTTTCGGATTACTGGTCCTTGCGCTAGACTCCTGGGAGCGGGATTAGTGGGCCGAAGGGTGATTCACACTACACGGGGGCAAGCCCTGGAGTCATGGGAGCACTGAAAAGGGCAAACATCACCTGACAAGCAGGTAGAAGAGTGGATAAGTTTTAAAGGATGAGATGCCAACCATACCAAGAATAATGGGAGGTAGGTACTATTACTATTTTTGCCATTTTACAGATGAAGAAACAGAGACAGAAGAAGTTGAGAAATTTGCCCAGTGCCCCCCAGCCAGCATGAGGTGGAGCTGGGGCCCTGGGGCTGCCTGATTTTGCTCATTGTGTGTGTGTGGAGAAGGGCAGTGGGGAGCAGATGGAAAGAGGAGGAAAGAGGAAAGGGAATTCCAAGAAGGAACAGCATGTGCAAACATACGAAGTTCTGAAAGACCACGGTGAAGGTTAGGATTGTAGGAAATTTTTATTGTCATGAACAGTAGGGACAGCTTCTACTGGAGTCCCTCTGAAAGACTATGGAAATATTCTAAGCTATTTAAAAATCGGTTCTGAAAATCACCACTAAGCCTTTTTGAAGGGCTATTGCTCAGATAAGTCAAGAGAGATAACTTCGAAAAATGCAAGATTCCATAAAAGTATGAACATTTGCTACTATTACCCAAGTGAAGGAAATTGGAAGGGTTCAACCTGTATTCAGTTAGACGAGTTTCCTCTGGCTTGTCCGCGGTTCTCATGCTGGCTGCTGGCGCGCTCCTGCCCGCTGAGGAGCCTCCCTGTAGGCGAGTGTCTGCCGCTGGCCGGCCGCAGCTCAGCGCTTTATCAACGGGGTTTCTTATCCTTTTAATGACATACCAAGGTAGGAGTTTTCCTCCCCATTTTCAAGATGAATAAATCAAGCTCAGACATGATGAATGTTTTTGTCTCAAAGCTGCACACAGCAAGGCAGGGCTGTTTGAGTCCACCTAGGCCGGTCCTCAGAGTCTGCAGTGTGACAGCCCCAGGAATAGATAAGAGGATCAAGCCAGAAAGGGGCTGCGTGTCTCTCACTTCTCTCATAAGCCCCAGTCTGCCTTTCTGCCCCTTGTTACACCAGGAAGACAAAAAATGCCCCTTAACAGGTCTCCGCAGCTTCAAACCCCCACCTCTGACACGTCCGCACACTGCCCCCCACCCCCGGAAGCAGCCAGCTGCTCACTCCCCTCCCCGGCTGGCCCCCCTCTCCACGCCCCCACCGCATGCCCCGACCCCCTGGTTTAGCACCTGATCTCCTAAGGGGCCAGTGAGGTAGGGATTATGATCTGATTTTCACAAGATAAGGGCTGTGAGGCTCAAAGAAAATGAACTGTCTAAGGTTACAGAGCTGTAAGTGGTAACGCTTGGCTTTGAACCCTGGCCAGCTGCCCTCGAAGCGTGTGCTTATTTCAACCTTCAGAGCGCAAGGAGGAACCCTGAGGTATGTGTGGAATCCGCACATAATGCTCATGACAGACACGAGACACAGACCGCATCTCGATCAAGGCCTCGCCTCTCCTCCTTCCTAGGAGCGAAACAGAGCTCCTCTCGCCCAGAGGACGGGCCGACGGGCCGCCTCTGTCCCCGCTTCTCACCTTCTTTCCCTCTGCAGGGGCTGAGGCAGGTGAAGAGGGAGACCCAGACTGCCCTCAGACCTAGTGCGCAAGCCGGTGGGGTGACCTAAGGCTGAAAGACGCAGCAAAGAATGCCACTGCGCAGAGGGCGGCGGGGACAAGAGCGCTTGCTGTTTCGCTGCCGGCTGCTGTTGCTCATGCCTCCGGGCTCTGGGACCAAGAAGGGAAATGCACCTTCTCCAGGGGTTTCACTCAGCGTTATCTTTCCTTCTTGATAACTAACTGTGGGCCTGGCGTACCCAGAATTAAGTCCTAAATGGCAACAAAAGGGAACCGTCTTAGAAACAGTAACATATGAGCTCACATCCTGGGTCTGCCGCTGGCTGGCCGCCTTGCGCAAGCGATTTGACTTTTGGAGCTTCAGTCCCTCACCTGTAAAGCGAGGAGACGCTCCCTGTGGGAGCCTGCTGCACAGGAGCGGGTATGCGAAATGCCCAGCATCACACCTGGCGGGCACACAGGCGGCCAGTGGGGGCAGCTGTGATTGCTGAGAGCAAGGACAAGTCTTGTGCCCGCATGAGGATTGTCCCAACCAGCTTGTCTGGCCTTTTGGATGAAGGATCAGATTGATTTGTTGGAGATTTTTTGATATCACGATGTTGTACATGTGACACTCAGGTGCCATCACTTACCCAATTCTTCTTCTTCACCACGAGAGAATGATTTATTCATTAATTATCTATTTCTCCATTCACCCATTAACTATCCTAATTAATTCATGTATTTATTTGATCACTCATTCAACTAGTCATTTAATAAAGACCTATGAGCGTGGCACTGGTGTAGGTTCTGGGGAAGCAGAAATGACGGTCCCACCTTTGGTGACATGGGGAGACACTGAGGGAAGGGAGAGCTCACCGGCCCTGCACAAGCTGTTGTGGGCCAGGAACCCTCCCACATACAGTTTCATCCACACTCCAAGGTAACGCAGTCCGGTGAGCCTCACTCTCACAGATTGGCACAGGTGGGGCTCTGTACCCGAGGTCACACAGCTGCCCAGTGGCAGGGCTGAGACTGGGGGCCACCTTCCTAATCCAATACCTGGGCCCTTTCCAACACTCCACGTGGCACCTGAGCAGTGCCGAGAGACAGGCTCGTAACCAATCAGTGTCCTGAAGACGGCCTCGAGGCACAAGCAGCAGCATGTGAGGCCGGGGAGTGCACTGTTACTCAGCTCCACTAATCCGCATTGCACCCAAGTCTGGCTTTTGCTGGTCCACAGAGTGGGACCCTGTCTGGTCTGCCTTGATAGTACAAGCCCTCTTCCTTCTCTTCTCCTCTGCATGCACTTTACACATCACAGACTTTGCAAGGCTCTCGTGTCAGGGCCATATCCCTTTTTTGCCTTTTCTTTTTTTTTTTTTTGGTCATTCACACCCACTTTCCTGCCTCCAGCCCTTTGCGCACACAGTCCTCTCGACCTACACGGCCACCTTCTCCATTGTCTGTTGAAACACTCACTACTCAGGCAGAAGCAACCTGCCCTTTTCTAAACCGTTTTTGTCCCTTTCTTAAGTCACTTTTTTGTCTTTTGATTGTTGACTATGCATGCTCCTTAAATGTGTCCAATGTCCTTTGCCAAGCTCTGGTGTGCATACAACAGGCAGACAGTGTACCTTAGATAAATGTCAAATGCCACATTCCACCTTTGTGGCTGAGCCCAGCCCCCTCCTTGCTGTTTGACTCAAATTTGCCCTGTAGAATGGGAATGCTGCGATTTGCCACGTGCTTACAAAATGCATCCCCCCAGGTTGGCCTTGTAGACAACAAACAGTGATGGATGCTGGGTGTGTCCCAATCTCCACGTCAGACACTGGGGACTCAGCAATGAGCCACACATTGCCTTTTCTCCCACAGATCTAGCGACAGGGAGAGGGGGGTGAGGAGGGGATTGGCAGAGGGAGCCAAGAAAATCGGCGACTGCTGCCCACTGTGACGCAGTGTGCACAGCGATGGCCAGCTCATCCAACCGGGGGTGGGGGGTGTCAGGGAAAGGTTCCCACAGGAGGTGGCCTTTAGCTCAATTGTGAAGGAGCACAAGGCCTCATGGCAGTGTGGAGGAGGGGAGCCATACGCATCTGCATCTGAAGCCCAAGAAACAGCGCAAGAGAAGGCCCAGGACAGCAAACATTGTGATGCATTTGAAGTACTTGTAGCTAAGTATGGCCTTGGTTTCCCTAATACTAAAGTGAAGGGTGAATGTCCAAAGACCCTCAAAAATTTTATAATTTGATGGATAGGCTATTTCTGATGCTTCTCTCCTCAATAAGAACTTAAATCTCAAGTACAAAGTGGATTATAAAAAGAATTGGATATTTAATCCCTATCCTTCACAAATATTCTTACAAAGTTTTCATAGGGCTAGCTCTAGACAACTTTCTCGGATTTTGAGATTGAAAACCTTGTACGAAGGACCGAACAGTTTAGAGTAGAGGATTGGTCTAATTAAATATCTTGGGGAAAGTAAAACACTTTTCAGCAAAATTGATGTTCTCATATTCTATCTCTGTTTTTTTTTTTTAATGAGATTATTCATTTTAGCCCCAGGATCTCAGAGGGAATAGAATTGTTGAATGCTAATGCTTTCAAAATAACTCCAGAATCACACTTGCTTTAAGACAGAAAAAGTATTTCTTATTCAATTACACATTATGAAGATGCCCTTGGGTTCTGCCCCCAGGGGTGCCTGGTTAAAGCTGTTTATTTCCAGGCAAATGTGACAAGGGGAACATTGGCTAAGCACCTGCTCTTTGCTGGTTACCCCCGACACCGTATGCTTTTAATCCTCACAACAGCTCTAAGAGCTTCTCATTACCATGGATTGCTCAGTGGGATCACCCAGCCTGGAATTGATAGATTTGGGATTTGAACCCAGGTCTGTGTGACACCAAGATCCACTGGTCTGCCATGTCACTTCTTGTGGTGGACATTGTTTTTGCTGCCCACAATTCATTCTCTTTTCTTCCGATAAGAGCAACTTGATTTTCCTCTAAGGACTCATCTCTTCCTGATCCTCAGGTCTGTTGATTTGGGTGAGACTGATCCTAAAACTCAGCCCCAGAGATGAGCATATGCCCCATGCCTGGTCGGTCCATCAGTGTCTCACATTTCAGATGGCCCCGGAAATTGGTTCTGTGATCCACACCAGGTCCAAGAGGCAATTCTGAGATGTTGTTGGAACCATTGTGAAATATATTTTCCCCCCACTGGAATTGTTAATTGTAAAGATATTATAAAGCCTTGAGATGCCGGAGCATACAGTGAAGATTTGGATAAAGATGAAAGCAGCACAGAGGAAAAGAGAATCACAAGGTGTAGAGTAGGATGACCAACTTGTCCTTGTTTTCCTGTACTTTCTCAGTTTTAGCACTGAGAATCCCACCACATCCCTGGAATCCCCTATTCCAGGCAAACCAGGGCCATTTGTCAAGGGGGGGGGGGGAAGGCAGAGAGAGAGAGAGAGAGAGAGAGAGAGAGGTGTCAAGTCTTGATGCCATTGTCAATCCAGACATCTGGATTGACCATATCTGATGCCTGACTACACATGGACTTTTCTGTTACTTAAGCCGATATATTTCGTTTTCTCCTTAAGCCAGGTTAAGTTGGTTTCTATCACCTGCAATTTCTATCAGTTCCAAGTTCGAGGTTTGGAACCTTTCCACAGGAGCCTATAGGATAGAATTTTGTAGAAAGACAAGGAAATGCAAAACATGGACTGTGACTAGAGAGTAGTTCAAGATTGTTGCTCTAACGTGTGTGTAGAAATTCCAAAACAGAAAATGTTAGGGAGGAGGTTAGGTTTTATTGAATCTTGAATGAAAGTCAAGATTTGGGCTGTGTAAAGGAGGAGAGAGGCAGAGAAAAAGGAGCTCATGGAACAACAACTAAGAAATGTTCAACAAAAATAATGCTTCTCCCTAAACGGTAACATCAATAAAAACTGTACAAATAAATCTTACTTTGGAGTTATTAATTCAGGAGGGATCCTGTAAGATAGTTACAAAGGTTTGTGGGCTGTTGTTAATGTAAATATACATCGATTTTGAGTCTGAGGAGGTTATCAGAAGTGTGGTGTGCCTTTGCACGGGCATGGAATTCCATTTCCCTTTGGTTGGCCCTTTCACTTTGATTAACAACCGATGCTTAACAGAGATGGTGAGTTGAGCAGGTGGGGTCTTGTAAAGAGGTCTGTGGAGGTGGGAGGAGTCTCAGAGGAAATCTCGGTGCTGGAAGGGTTATGAATCACATATCCACCATGAGTTAGCCCATGGGATTCGAGGTCAGACAGATTTAGACTCGAAATTACACTTTAGCTGTGCGACCTTGGGTTAATCATTTTATTTTTCTGAGCTTAGTTTCTGTACTGCTCAAATAAATAAGAGTTTTCATGAGATTCTCTATCCAAAGCACTGAGCCTGGCTATAGTAACTATGTCTTAGTCTGTTTGGGCAGCTAGAACAAAATGCCGCAGACCAGGTAATTTATAAACAACAGAAATTTATTTCTCCCAGTTCTGGAGTCTGGGAAGCCAACGATGGCACCTCATTGTTGTGCTCACATGGCAGGAGGACTGGAAGGGGCAAAAAGGGACAAACTCCCTCCATCAGGATGTTTTATAATGGCACCTAATCCCACTGGTGAGGGCTCTGCCCTCAGGACTCGATCGCCTCCCAAAGGCCATGCTTCCCAATACTGCCGCATTGGGGCTTAAGTTGCAACAGGAGTTTTGAAGGAGACAAAAACATTTAAACCATAGCAGTCTGTTACTTCCCTTCTCCCCACTAGCTCTCCAGCTCACAAAACTCAGATTTGCCGTCTCTTCAAACAGGTAGATTCCCCTTGTGTATCTCCAGGGAGAGAGAGCTCACTATCTTACAAAGCGATTCGATCCATTCGGGGACAGCTCAGATGGTTAGAAACTCTCTCCTTATTTGGAGCTAACATTTATCTCCTTATGACTTGTTCTCACGGATCCAAGTTATGCTCTCTGGAGTTATTTTAGTGAGTTTAATGTCTTATTCTCTGTGACAGCCTTCAATATTTGACAACAGCTTTCATGTCAATACCTTCTGGATGGATGTGGTGAGGATGACATGTGATAATGATAAAGTGCCCGGTACGTGGGAAGATCTCAGTAGACGGCAGCTCCTCAGACTTTGGGGCTTGGCAGTCCTGGGGCAGGTATCAGCTCTGCTGCTTCACGGATGTGTGACTTGGGGCAAGTTACTTAGCTGCTTTGCACCTCAGTTTACTTCTCTATAAAATGGGGTAAAACCTAATTCATAGGACTATTTTGAATTATTTAAAAGTAAAACGTATTATTATAATTCATATAAATTAAGTTTCCTACACACCTAAATGTTCCACAGGATTCAGAAGAGAGATGGGAAGCTCTACAGATTCTATGGGATTCAGAATCAGAGGGAAAAGACCCAAAATGAGGAAGATGTGAGATTTAGAAAATAATGGGTCCAACTCAGGAAAGAAATTATGAAAAGTCCCAGGGTGTCATCTGTGTCTAGGTCTAGAAAAGGATCAGTCTAGAAAGAAGCAGAAGAGGGGAACTCTAGAGGGTGGACTTGCTAAAAAGGGGGGGTTATTAGAATACTTAATGAGATGGAGATTTTAAAAAATTTAGACTTACTGCTTACAATAAATTGCAAGCAGAAAATAAAGATAATTAGGAACCATAGGGGCAACATAAAGCTGTACAAGAAAGAAACTAAAATCATAGTATACTACTTGGCTTTGCAGTAGGTAAATTTAATACAATCATGATAATGTTATTTACTCACCAAAAGATAGTGACACAAGTATCCTGGTATGATGGGAGAAAGAAAGCTGGAGGCAGAAGTGGCAATGAACTAATGACACCTCATTTAGTATGTCAGGTGGTAAATAATTAATGCCTATGAAAAATAAATGAGGCAGCAATTGGGCAGATGTTGGTCAAAGAATACAAAATTTCAGTTAGATAACAGGACTAAGTTCAGGTCTACTGGACAACATGATGACTATGGTTAATAACAAGGTATTGTGTACTTGAAAATTGCTAAGAGAGTAGATTTCAAATGTTCTCACCACAAAAAATAATAAGAATTGAGATAATTGATATGTTAACCCGAGTTAGCCATTCCACAGTATATATATATATATATATATATATACATCAAAACATCATATTGCACAGTTTATAGACAATTTTATCAATTAAATAATAATAAAGTAAAAGTGTAAAACTTATCATTGGAATAAAGAGGCAACTACCAAAAAAATAACTAAAATAATGAAAATCTGTTCCCTCTGGGGAATAAGACTGGGAAGTGGGGAAGGACATGAAACATTCATTTATTCATTTAAAAATATGTATTTACTTACTATGTGCACAGCAATATTCTAGGCACAATGGCCAAGGTAGTCAGAATCTCTGCCCTTACAGATTTTACTACCTTCCAGTGGAGGAAACGGCCAACAGATGGGCAGATAATTTTAGACAGTGACAGCTGCAATGAAGACAGAGCATGATGGAGAGAGAATGATGGGGGCAGGGCAGTGGGCACTATTTTAAATAGGATCAACAGGGAGGGCCTCTCTTCGTGAAGGTAACACTTGAGCCTCAAGGAATCAAGGGAAGAAGCCCAAGGAAGCTCTGGAAGAAAACCTCTGGACAGAGGAACAGAGGCTGACCCTAAGAGCAGGGAAAGTGGCAAGAAGTTAATTTGGAGAGGGAGGTAGGGGCCAAGTCCTGTGGTGCTTTGGCATGGAGTTTGAATCTTTCTCCCTGTGAGAAGAAGACACAGCATGGCAACTCATCTGCTTCGTACTTTTTAAATTGTCTCTTTGGCTGCTGTGTGCAGAGTGGTCTGTAGTAGAGCAAGAGTGGACTGTTGGGGACCGGGGGGCTGGGGGGACCACTTTCTTGAGGAAGAGATGAGAATGGCGTGGACCATTGACATAGCAGCGGAGGACAGGTTGGATTCTGCATGCATCTGGATGGTACAGTTGACTGATAGCACTTGCTAATGGATTGCATGTCAGGTTCGGGGGGGAAAAAGAGGAGTAGAGGATGACTGCAGGGTTTTTGGAATCATTTACTGAGGTGAGAAAGACTAAGGGAGTGGTGTTTCTGGTGAGAAAATCAAGAGTTTAGTTTTTCACGCAGTATGCTTGAAATTCCGTATTAAAGAGTTGTTTTTCCTCATTGGCATTTTGGGACATTTATTATCTTAACCATTAGTTGGCTATGAATTAGAATGAGAAAAGCTTGCAAGAAGGTACACACACACACACACACACACACACACACGGGGAGCGATAGCATTTCCCTGGGTGGACAGCTGCACAAACCATCCTCTCTGAAGCCATGATGTCTGCTGCTGTTCATTCACAGGAGGCCTTATTTCCAGAAAACAGCAAATTACCTGGCCACTTGCTAATGGTGCAAAGGGGCTTCCTGAGGTCTCCCTGCAGCCCTCTGGGAGTCCAGAGGAGAGGTGGGCCCTGTGGAGAATTCTATGACAAGTCAGGGATATGGCCGAAAGCTGCAAAGGCCCCACTCTCCTCTTTTGCAAGTCCGATCTCATCCCTCCCTTGCTATAAGCCCCCTCGAGACTTCTCACTGATGCAGGAAAATGGCAACTCTTAGCACGTCTTTTCAGGAGTGGTTCCTGCCTCTCTCTCCAGCTTCCAGTCCCCTGCACCCCTTCACTTCACACACCCCTCAAGCTTCTGTCACTTCTAACCACTGGCAAGTCCCCAGACGGGCTGGGCATGCTCCCGCAGGCCTCATGCCTTTGCACGGGCGTCCCCTATTCCTGGAGTGCCTCTTTCCATGGGCATCTCTGAAGATCTCCAGTGGTCTTCCTGGCACTTTCTCTGGCCCTCGGAGACATCTGCTCTCCTGGCTCTGGGCTGCAGCTCCCGGTCCTTCCTGTCCTTATGCTCTTCCACAGCCACAGTCCCATGTGTTGCTATGGTGTATGTCTCTTGAACTACTGGTGTTCTTCTCTATAAAATGAGGATAAAAATACCTATTTTGCAGGGTTTCAAAGGATTATTTTGGGGATAAAAATACCTGTTTCATAGGGCTTCAAAGGGTTGTTTGAATTAAAGTGACAACTATTATCATTATAATTAATATAATCATCTCCCTTAATTTTCCATAGGATCCAGGTATGTGGCTCCGGAAAGATGGGGACCTGCACAGCTCCTGTGGGGTTCAGAACCAATAGGAAGAAGAGACAGTGGTGGCTTGGACCAAGCTAGCAGCAGGGACGATCCATTGTCATGTGCATGTTTCCAGGGCTTGCCCGCAGGGCAGTAGACCTGTGCAGGTGTTTGCTGAATGACGTCTGAAGCATAACAAGCAAGTAAATGAGTGTTTGAAAGAAGAATAAATGATTCACCCTATGAATAAATGGCTGAATGTATCAATTTATGAATTCTCTGAGAAAGAAGACAAGCATATAGGATTATGCCTTTTAGTCTATCCTGCTCACAAAACAAGGAGATTCATAGAACTTTAGAACTGAAAGTCCTTCTTTGATAGGTCCTGTTTCAGGGCTCCTTGGTGCTCGCTTCCTGTGCTTTCTGGCATTATTCCCTTGCATGGAATGTCCTCACCCCTGAGGGTTCCCTCACGGTATTTATTACCTTTGAGCCTGAGCCACACTGGATGCGCCTCTGCTGATAAGTCAGTCCCTTCCCAGACACCAAGATACAGGACAGCCAGGCCCACAAGACAGATCTCTCCTCTGCCACATGAACTGTGTGAGCTTGGGTGAATTACTCGAAATTTGCAAAACTCAGTTTCCCTCTTTGTGAAATAGAAATGAGAATAACTCATAGACAGAGATTAAATGAAAGTCAGATACTATAAAGTACCAGACTCAGTGCCTGGCACAAGATATCAAGGTATGCCTCTGGAGAGTGAGGACTGTTCTCCTCCCCACCCTGTCCCCTTTCTCTCCCACTTCCCCAAAGTCCCCTGTCACTTGTGAGTACTAAACCAAAGGCAGCAAAATGGCACCACACGGGTTGGATTAGCACGGCACAGTGCTGTTGTTGTCTTTTGACTCTTTTTTGAATAAATAGTTAAAAAATTACAACAAAATATATTAATATAAATTTTACCATTTTAATCATTTTTAAGTATAAAATTAGTGACATTAAGTACATTCCCATTGTTTTGGAACCATTACCACTATCCATCTCCAGAACTTTTTCATCATCCCGAGCTGAAATTCCAAACCCCTTTAAACAATAATTTCCTATTCCTGTGTACCCCCAGCCCCTGGTAACCTTCCTTTTTTTTTTTCAAATTAAAGAAATGGTAAAATAAAACTAACATAAAATTTACTATCTTCACCATTTTTAGTGTATAGTGCAGTGATATTAAGTACATTCATATCTTAGTGTAATCATCACCACAATCCATCTCTAGAACTTTCTTCATCTTGCAAAACTGAACCCTGTACTCATGAAACAAGAATTCTCCACTAATTTCTCATCCTAGCCCCTGGCAACTACCGTTATACTTTCTCTATGATTTTGACAACTCTAGGTACCTTGTATAAGTGGAATCTTTCTTTTTCTTTTTTTGTGACTGGCTTATTTCATTTAGCATAATGTCCTCAAGGTTTATCCATGTTGTAGCATATGTCAGAATTTCCTTCCTTTTTAAGACTAAATAATATAATACTATTCTGTATGTGTGCATGCACGCACATGTCCATTCATCTCTCAATGGACACTTGGTTTGCTTCTACCTCTTGGCTATTGTGAATAATGCTGCAGTGAACAGGTTATGCACAAATATTTCTTTGAGATTCTGCTTTCACTTCTTTTGGGCATATATTAAATGGAATTGGTGCATCATATGGTAATTCTATTTTTAATTTTTTGAGGAACTACCATACTGTTTTCTCACAGTGGCTCTACCATTTTACATTTCAACAAACCATGCACAAGGATTCTAATAAAATTCTCCACATCCTTGGAAACACTTGTTATTTTCTGTTATATTTGTTTTGTTTTGGTAGTAGCCACCCTAATGGGTATGAGATGGTACCTTATTGTGGTTTTAATTTGCATTTCCTTAATCATCAGTAATGCTGAGCATCTTTCCATGTGCTTATTGGGCATTTGTATATCTTCCTTGACAATATTTCTATTCAAGTCCTCTGCCCACTTTTAAGTCAGGTTATTTTTTCATTAAGTTTTAGGAATTTTCTATGTATTCTGGATATTAATCTTTTATTAGATATATGATTTTCAAATATTTTTCTCCATTCTGTACATTGCCTTTTCACTCTATTGATAGTGTTCTTTGATACATGAAAGTTTTTAATTTTCATGAAGTCCAATTTGTACATGTTTTCTTTTGTTGCCTTGTACTTTGGTGTCATATTCCAATAATGCTAAATCAATATCATAAAGTTTTTGTCCTGTGTTTTCTTCTAAGAGTTTTATAGTTTATCTATCCTATTTAGGTCTTTGATCCATTTTGAGTTAATTTTTGTATATAGTGTTAGGTAAGGGTCCAACTTCATTCTTTTGTGTGTGAATATCTGGTTTTCCCAACACCATTTGTTGAGAAGACTATCCTTTCTCTATTGAATGGTTTTGACACCTCTGTTGAAAATAATTAGATCATATATGCAAGAATTTTTTTGTGGCCGTTCTATTCTATTTCATTGATCTATATGTCTGTCTTTATGCCAGTATCACACTATTTTGATTTCTGTAGCTTTGCAGTGATTTTTTAAATTAGGAAATGTATGTCCTCCAATTTTATTCTTCTTTTTCAAGACTGTTTTGGCTATTTGAAGTCCTTGCCTTATTTCTGATCTTAGAGGGAAAACTTTCTGTTTTTCACAATTGAATATCATATTCACGCTATATTTTTCCTCCATGGCTCTTATTGTATTGAGGTAGTTCTCTTCTATTACAAATTTGTTGAGTGATTTTATCATAAAAGGGGGTTGAATTTTGTCAAATACATTTTATACATCAACTGCAATGATTATGTATTTTTTCCTCTTTTATTCTATTACTGTGGTGTATTATATTGATTATTTTTTTATATATTGAACCATCCTTGCATTCCAGGAATAAAACCCACTAGGTCAAGGTGCATAATTTTTGTAATATACTGTTGAATTCTGTTTGCTGGTTTGTTTGGGTTTTTTTTAGGATTTTGCATCAACCTTAATAAGAGACATTGGTCTATAGTTTTCTTTTCTAGTAGTGTCTTTGTCTGGCTTTGGTATCAGAGTAATGCTAGTTTTACCAAATGAGTATGAAAGTATTCCCTCTTTTTGAATTTTTTTGAAAAGTTTGACCAGGATTAGTACTAGTTAGTTCTTCTTTGAATATTTGTAGAATTCAGCAGAGAAGCCATCAACACCATGGGTTTTCTTTGTTGGGAGATTATTTTATTACTGATTCAATCTCCTTACTAGTTATAGATCTATCCAGATTTTCTATTCCTTCATAATTCAGTGTTCATAAATTTTATGTTTATAGGAGTTAGTCCATTTCATCTAGGTTATTCAATTCGTTCAGTGTTCATAATACAGTCTTGTAATCCTTTTTATTGCTGTAACATTGGTAGTAATGTACCACTTTCCTTTCTGATTTTAGTTATTTGAGTCTTTGCTCTTTTTTTCTTAGTCAATCTAACTAAAGATTTGTTAATTATGTTGACTTTTTCATTTATCTTTTTATTATTTTTTATTTCAATAGATTTAGGGGGTACAAGTAACATCATACATTATAGAGTAGTGAAGTCTTGGCTTTTAGTGTACCCATCACCTGAAAGTGTACATTGTACCCAATAGGTAACTTTTCATTCTTCATCTCTCTCCCAACCTCCATCCTTTTAAGTCTTCAATGTCCACTCTGTATGACCATGCATACGCATAGCTTAGCTCCCACTTAAAAGTGAGAACATATGATATTTGGTTTTCCATTCCTGAGCTACTTCACTTAGGATAATGGCCTTAGCTTCATCCAAGATGCTGCAGAATGCATTATTTAGTTCATTTTTGTGGTTGAATGGTATTCTATAGTTTGTTTATATATGTGTGTGTGTGACTGTGTGTGCATATACACACACACACACACACACACATATATGTACATATTTCTCATATTTTCCTTATCCAATCATCAGTAGATGGGCAGTTAGGTTGATTCCATATCTTTGTGATTGTGAATTGTGCTGTGATAAACATATGAGTGCAGTATCTTTTTGATATAAGGACTTCTTTTATTTTGGGTACATACCCAGAAGTGAGATTGCTAGATCAAATAGTGGATCTGCTTTTAGTTCTTTGAGATATTTCTATATTGTTTTTCATAGAGGTTATACTAATTTACATTCCCACAGACAGTGCATAAGAATTCACTTTTCAGTGCATCTGTGCCAGCATCTGTTGTTTTTTGACTTTTTAGTAATGGCCATTCTGACATGGTAAGGTGGTATTTCATCATGGTTTTAATTTGCAATTACCTGATGATTAGTGATGTTGAATGGTGATGTTCATGTTTTTTGGCCATTCGCATAACTTATGTTGACAAAAATCTGTTCATGTCTTTTGTCCACTTTTAAATGGGGTTGCTTTCTTCTTGCTGAGTTGAGTTCCTTGTATACTCTGAATATTAGTCCTTAGATGCATAGTTTGCAAATATTTTCTCCCATTCTATAGGTTATCTATTTACTCTTTTGATTATTTCCTTTTTTGTACAGATGCTTTTTAGTTTAATTAAATCTCATTTGTTTATTTTTGTTTTCATTACAATTGCTTTTGGAACCTTAGTCAGAAATTCTTTGCCTATAGGCCATGTCCAGAAGAGTTTTTCTTATGTTTTCTTTTTTTATGGTTTCAGGTCTTACATTTAAGTCTTTAATCCATCTTGAATTAATTTTTGTACATGGAGAGAGTTTTATTCATCTACATATGGACATTCAATTTTCCCAACACCACTTATTGAATAAGGCATCCTTTCCCCAGAGTGTGTTTTTGTTTGCTTTGTCAAAGATCAATTGGCTGCAGGGATATGGCTTTATTTCTGGGTTCTTTATTCTATTTAACTAATTTCTGTGTCTACTTTTATGCCATTACCATGCTGTTTTGGTTACTATAGCCTTATTGTATAATTTGAAGTTAGGTAATGTGATGCCTCCAGTTTTCTTATTGTATGGGATTGTTTTGGCTACTTGGGCTCTTTTGTTGGTTTCATATGAATTTTAGAATTGTTTTTTTCTAATGCTGTGAAAAATGACATTGGTATTTTCATAGGAATTGCATTGAATCTTTAGATTGCTGTGGGAAGTATGGTCATTTTAATAACGTTGATTATTCCAATCCATGGGCATAAGATGTTTACCCATTTTTTTGTGTTATTCTACTATGCTGTAGTTCTCCTTGTGAAGATAATTTATCTCCTTGGTTAAATATATTTCTAGATTTTTTTTTTCTTTCAGCTATTGTAAATGAGATTAACTTCTTGATTTGGTTCTCAGCTTGGTCATTATTGGTATATATAATAGAAATGCTACTGATTTTTGTATGTTGATTTTATAACCTGAGATTTTACTAAATTCATTTATCTAGGAGGCTTTTGGAGGATTCTTTGGAGTTTCTAGGTATAAGATCATATCATTAGCATATATAGATAATTTGACTTCCTCTTTTCAAATTTGAATGCTCTTTATTTCTTTCTCTTGCCTGATTGCTTTGGCTAGGACTTCCAGTACTATGTTAAATAGAAGTGGTGAAAGTGGGCATCTTTGTCTTGTCCCAATTTTTAGGAGTAATGCTTTTAACTTTTCCTCATTCAGTATGATGTTAGCTGAGGGTTTGTCATATATGACTTTTACTATTTTGAGGTATGTTCCTTCTAGGCCTAGTTTTTTGTGAGTTTTTATCATGAAAGGGTGCTGGATTTTATCAAATGCTTTTTCTGCAACTGTTGAAATGATCACAGGGTCTTTGGTTTTGCTTCTGTTTATGTGGTGAATCACATTTATTGACTTGCATATATTAGTTTCATTGCTTTTCTCTTTTGTTTTTCTATTCTCTGTTTTGTTTGTGCCTTCTCTAACCTTTACTATTCCTTCTGCTAGCTTGGGTTTAGTTTAGGAACTAGTTTTTTTTTCTAGTTCCTTAAGTTGTAAAGTTAGACTGTTGATTTGAGATCTGTTTTTTTTTTAATTTCACTATTTTGAGCCATAAATTTCTCTCCTAGCACTACTTTTGTTGTGCCCCATAAATTTTAGTATGTTGTGGTTTAGTTTTCATTTGTTAATCAATATTTTCTAATTTACCTTGTGATTTCTTGACCTATTGGGTGTTTAAGAGTATGTTGTTTAATTTATAATAATTTGTGAATTTTACAGTTTTCCTTCTGTGATTCATTTCTAATTTCATCCCATTGTGGTCAGAGAGGATATTTTATATGATATCCTTCTTTTTCAATCCACTGAGACTTAATTTGTGGCCTAACATATGGTCTATCCTAGAGAATATCCCAGGTACACTAAAGAATAATGTGTTCTGTTGTTGTTGGGCAGAGTGTCCTGTATATATCTGCTGGATCTAATTGATTTATTATGTTGTTCAAGTCCTCTATTTTCTTAAGTATCTTCTGTCTAATTGTTCTATTCATTATTGAAAGCGGGATATTGAATACTCCAACTATTTGATAATTGTAAAACTGTCTACTTCTCCCTTTAGTTCTGCCAATTTTTGCTCCACATTGAACCTGTTATTAATATACAATGTCCTTCTTTGTCTCATGTAACATTTGATTTAAAGTCTGTTCTTCTGCTATTAGTATAAGCATCCATATTTTCTTTTGGTTAGTATTTGCATGGAATATTTTTTCTATTCTTTCACTTTCAACTTACTAGTGCATAGCCTTAGAGGTAAAGTGAGTTTCTTAGATATGGTTCGTTCATGATTTTTAAATCTATTAAACCAATCTATATCTTTTGATTGGGGAGTTTAATCCATTTACATTTAAAATACTTACAGATAGGCAGGGTGTTAATATTGCCACTTTGTTAACTGTTCCCTACCTGCCTTATTGCTTTTTGTCCCTCCTTTTCTCCCTTACTGCCTTCCTTTGTATATAGTTGATTTTGTTGTAGTAACATGCTTAGATTTCCTTTTCATTTCCTTTGTGTATATTCTATAACTATTTTCTTTGTAGTTACTATGAGGATTACATTTAACACCTAAAGTTATAACATTCCAGCATGAATTTTATACCAGATTATCTTTAATAACATACAAAACTCTGCTCATTTACAGTTATTCCCCATCCCTTTCAGTTATGGATGTCAAAAAATTTCATCATTGTACATTGTGTATCTAAAAATATAAACTAATATTTGTTTATAAAAATAATTAGTATCTTAAATTATGTAGAAAACAGAATGTGGAATTAAAAATCAAAGTTACAATAATACTATCTTTTAGAATAATAGGTGTTTTTAATTTAAATTTGTTAGTCTTGAATCAGGTAGAGAGCAAAAATTAGAGTTACAAATCATCATTATGATAATTCTAATTTCTATAATAGCCCATGTATTTACCTTTACTGAAATATTTATTTCTTTGTATAGTTTCAAGTTATTACAATTTTTTAAAAATTTCAACCTGCAGAACTCCCTTTAGGATTTCTTGCATGGCAGGCCTATTGGTAACAAACTTTTTCAGTTTTTAAAAATTTTTTTTTATTTCAGCATATTACAGGGGTGCAAATGTTTAGGTTACATATATTGCTTTTGCCCCACCCAAGTCAGAGCTTCAAGCATGTCCATCCCCCAGACGGTGCACATTGTACCCATTAGGTGTGTATATACCCATCACCTTCCCCCCCTCCCATCTGCCCAACACCTGATGAATGTTATTAGCTATGTACACTTAAGTGTTGATCAGTTAATACCAATTTGATGGTGAGTACATGTGGTGCTTGTTTTTCCATTCTTGTGATACTTCATTTAGTAGAATGGGCTCCAGCTCTATCTAGGATAATACAAGAGGTGCTAGATCACCACTGTTTTTTGTGACTGAGTAGAACTCCATGGTATACATATACCACATTTTCTTAATCCACTCATGTATTTATGGGCACTTGGGTTGTTTCCACATCTTTGCAATTGTGAATTGTGCTGCTATAAACATTCTAGTGCAGATGTCTTTTTTATAGAATGTCTTTTGTTCTTTTGGGTAGATGCCTGGTAATGAGATTGCTCGATCAAATGCAAATCAAAACCATAATGAGATATCACTTATCTCCAGTGAGAATGGAATTTATCAAAAAGTCCCAAAACAATAAATGTTGATGGGGATGCAGAGAGATAGGAACACTCGTACACTGTTGGTGGACTGCAAACTAGTACAACCTCCATGGAAAGTAATATGGAGACACCTCAGAGAGATACAATTAAAACTACTATTTCATTCAGTTTTTTTTAAATCTAAAAATGTCTTAATTTCTCTTTCACTTTTTTTTTAAAGAGTGCAATATTTTTTATTCATTGATAAACTAAAAGCCAATTTTTAGATGTTTCTTTCTTGTGTATGCTACATCTGTTTTAGTAGTAAGCAAAGCCCTATAAGGAATGGCTTCACCTAGTCCTCAGACTCTGATGCGTCTTCATCTTAACTAATCTGGAAGTAACGAAGTTTGTAAGTCTCCTTATCAGAGGCAACCACTCGAAGCCAATCACGAAGATTGTTCTTCTTAAGGTACTTCTTGGTAAGGTATTTCAAGTACCTTTTAGAGAACTATTTCTCAGAAACAACTGTGATTTTATTTTTGAAGCATTCAATGTGAACAACATTCCCAAGATTTCCAGTTTTTCCATTGACTTTAACCTTTTCCTGTAGAAACTGCTCAAAATTAGGACTATTTTGCCAGAAATAGGATTCTAGGATAAGTTTTTTTTTTTTCTTTTAGTATTTTGAATGTATCAGCCACTACCTTCTGGCCTTCAAAGTGTGTGATGAGAAATCTGCAGATAATCTTATTAAGGATCTCTTATGTATGACAAGTCATTTCTTTCTTATTGTTTGCAATATTTTCTTTTTGTCATTGTCTTTCAAAAGTCTGATTATAATGTGCCTTGGTGTGTGTATCTTTGAATTTATCCTACTTGAGTTCATTGAATTTCTTGTATGTTTACATTTTTCATCAAAATATAATTATAAATTCATGAAATTTGAAATGTCTTGGCCATTATTTCTTCAAATAATCTCTCTGCCCCTTTTTCTCTTCTTCTGAGACTCCTACAATGTATGCATTGCTGCACTTGATGATGTCCCACAAGTCCCTTATGTTCTGTTCACTTTTCATCAATCTTTCTTCTTTCTCTTCCTCAGACCAGGGAGTTTCAGTTGCTTTACCTTCAAATTTACTGATTCTTTCTTCTGGCTGTTAAAATCTGCCTTTGAATACCGCTAATAATTTTTTTTTATTTCAATTATTGTACTTTTCAACTCTAGAATTTCCTTTTGGTTTCTTTTAATTTTTTAATCTCTTTATTGTTATTTTTATTTTATTCATACATCATTTTCTTGAATTTCTCCACATCTTCCTTTAGTTCTCCGAGTGTCTTTAAGACAGTTGTTTTAAAGTCTTTGTCTAGTAAGTCTGCCATCTGGTCTTTCTCAGGGTCAGTAGCTCCTGGGTTTCTTTTTTTTTTTCTTTGTATGGGCCATGCATTTCTGTTTTTTTGTAAGCCTTGTGGGTTTTTTGTTAAAAACTGGACATTTGAATTTAGTAATGTGGTAACTCAGGAAAGAAGGTTCTTCCCATCCCTCAGGATTTGCGTTTGTTTTGTTTGATTATTGTAAGCTGTCTCCATGTGGAGGATCAGCATGAGGCGTAAAATTAAAGTCTTCTTGGGTATTTTCTGAGCATGTTCATTCCCTTGTGTATGCACACTGACTTTCTAATTTTCTCTTATGTGCAGTTGATTTTGAATGTCCCAGTCTTTAGTGTCCAGTTCCCAAAAGGAGAAAAAGAATAATGAAGGGGGGAGAAGGGCACTGGCCTTTTATATCTCCTGGAAGTACCTAGCACAGGGGGAGGGGCTTATAAAAATGGGAAGAGGGTACAATAATGGCTACTCACCTTGGCGTCTGCACCTCTGTGATCAGAAGCAGCATCCAGTGACCAAAACACAGTTCCTTGACACTTGGAGGACAGTGTCCTTATTGCCTGCTCTGGCTCCTGCAGGCTGCATACAAGCTACATCAAGCATACATTCCTTCCTGTGCAAGGAACATTGCACAGCTGCCTACCATGGGGCTGGAGGTCAGGGAATGTGTAATTGCTGCTGAGATAAGAGCTAAAATTGACCAAAATTAACTGCAGTTTACTATCTGAGCCCTTTCATGAAAGTTTCAAGCTTTCAGTAGACTCCAGAGCTCCAATGTTACATCAGACAGATTTTGCCAGTGTGATTGTTGTGTAGGTGAGGAGACAGATTCCTGGTGCTTCCTACTTTGCCATTTTCCAGAATCCTCCTCTTTTAAATTTGTTTTTAACAGACAATTTCAAACTTACATAAGGTCCAGAAAGTAGTATATAAGCCCCTACGTACTTGTTACCCAGTTTCAAAAATTACTAACTCATAGTCTACTTTGTTTCATTTATATTCCACCCTAATTCCCACCCCTCCCATATTATTATTAAGCAAATTTATTAAGAAATAACCTATATAACATCAAATTAACCCTTTCAAGTGCATAATATTATGAGGTTTGACAAATATATATATTTGTGTAATCACCGCAGTTAAGATGTAGAAAGATTTCTCTCATCCTTGAAAGGTCTCCCATGCCCCTTGGCAATAAATCCCCATGCCTACCCTGGGCCCTGGGCAGCCACTACTCTACGCTCTGTCGCTGCAGAAGAGCATTGCCTTTCCTAGAATGCCATGGAAGGGAAATTGCATAATATATACCCTTTTGTGTTTAGCTATTTTGCTCAGCACAATGATTTATGTGTATCAGTAGTTTGCTCTTTTATTGAGGAGTACTATTTGACTGTATGAATATGCACAGTTTTTTTTATTATGAATAAATCTTCTACAAACAACTCATGTGCAAATCATTGTGTAGACACATGTTTTAATTCCTTTTGGGAAAATATCCAGGACTGGAATGACTAGATCATATGGTAAATATAGGGGTAACTTTTAAAAACAATAAACTGCCAAGCTGTTTTCCAAAGTGGTTGTATCTCCTCATCCTTGTCAACACTTGATTGAGGCCAATCTTTTTAATTTCAGCCATTCCAATGGATATGTAGTAGTATCTTATCATGATTTTCATTTTTCTTTCCCTGATGACTGTTTTGAACATCTTTTTACATGTTTATTCCACATTCATACATCTTCTTCTGTGAAGCATCTGTTTAAATGTTTTACTCATTTTGATTAGACTGTTTATTTTATAATTACAAAGTACTAGGAGTGCTTTATATATATTAGATATAGGTCATTTATTATATCCATTTTTTCTTTTAGTCTGTGGATTATCTTTTCTTTTACTTAATAGTGTCTTTTGAAGAATGAAAATTTTAAATTTTTATAAACTCTAATTTATTATTTTCTTTTCTTTTATGGTTTATGCTTTTTGAATTTTATAAGAAATTCTGGCTGTGTCACTATCACTAAGGTTTTCTCCTATGTTTTCCATAAGAAATTTTGTAAATTTGTAGTTTTAGCTATTATTTTTAGGCCTATGATCCATTTTAAACTGATTTTTATGCATGGTGTATGGTAAGGGTCAAATATTTTTCCCTAAATTAATGTTCAGCTATTTCAGTACCATTTTGTGAAAAAATTATTCTTTTCCCCATTGAATTAATTTTTCTCTTTTGTCAAAAATCAATGCCACATATATTAATATTAGTCTATTTCTGGACTCTCTGTTTTGTTCCATCTATCTGTGGGTGCGTCTTTATGTCAGAACCTCACTGTCATGTTTCTGTCAGTAGTTGCTATACTACACCTTGAAATGAGATAGTGTAAGTCCTCCAACTTTGTTCTTTTTCAAAATTGTTTTGGCTTGTTATTGGAAGGAAGCATTAAGTATGAGGTTCAGGGAGCCTCCTAGGAGGAAAAGGCTTTTCTTTTTGAGGTTTAATGCTATTGGAGATCCCTTGGCAGGAAAGAAAAGTGAAACCCAGAGTGCAACTCACCAGGAAGGAAGGGAATTTCTAGGTGGGTGAGTGACCCAAGTTCCGCTCAAAGGGTCTGAAGGCTGGGCTGCTTCTATTACAGCGTATGGCTATTGTTGGAAAGCCCTGCTCAGCCTCAGCGGTTCAGGCCCAGTGGAAACAGGGCTGTGCTTGTGAGTGAGCCCTAGGGGAGCTGTAATTGGGAAGGCCATCAATGCAGGCACCACTGTGACACTGTCAGGGATCTGGGGCCACCAGGACAGGAGACAGTAATGGACACGTAGTCCCAAGACCGGCGCTGCTCAGATTGTGACGTGCCTGTGAATCACTTGGCGGTCCCGTTGCGGTGCAGAGCTGGGACTCTGCGTTCCTAACGACTGTCGGTCCAGGCGTGCGGTGTGTGCGCCTCACTCCAGGAGCGAGGCTGTCCGGGTCCAGAGTTCAACAGTGAGACCAGAGCAGTAGCAGAAGGTACAGTAGCAGCCATAACCGGACTGGCCAGACTCTCCGGTTCTCTCTTTATTTATGTATCTCCGACTTCATTTATGTATTAATATCATTCTGGCTTTTGAAAAGAGGAGAAGGAGACCTCTAAGTCCGTAGAGTTTTCAGGCAGTTTGAGAGTGGCAGGAAGGCGTAAGACGGAGACACTATGTGCAAACAGGGGCATTAGGGGATTTGAAAATTTAACTGAAACAATCATGGAAATGTGTCTGAGCAGCAACTGGTGAAGTGAGTTGTAAACGGTTAAATTTTCAGAATTGCCGCATCAGACTTCATAGCTACTGACTCCAAAACCTGAAATGAGGAAGTGGGCATTTTAAACGGCCCTGGCGGAGGAAGGACACGCTGCAAGAGCAGGGATAATGGCTATGTTGTCAAAATAACCTTACAAATGTCAACTGTCCTCTGGCAATGCCGTTTGAAAAATTGCTTGCAAGAGGAATTTAGAGACATTAGAAGATGGGGGGAGAGTTTGCTTTATAAAAATCTGCCACGTAGTGAACACTCAATAGGAAAATGGATGGATGAGCGAGTGAATGAGGGAACACAGGCAGTGTTGAGGCGGGAAAATCTCAGATCTGTTTAGATTCCTACTGTCCATGTTTTGAATATTTAGCAAATGTAATAAAGGGGATAACGACCTGCAATTTAATTTTAATCATTTCAGCTAAAACTGTTAAGATTCTTGAAATATGCTTTTGGAATGCGACACATTTACCTCAGAACTAAATGACAATAAAACCCACTTAAGATGTCCAGAGGAAGATACTTAGCTGTAATCTTTCACTCTGAGCTTCAAACACGTGCATTAATTTGTCCCACTTTGGTTTTTTGGAGCCTATTGTTGAAAAGAATGTTACCTACTGTTACTAAAAATTGCTCTGAATCATGACCCTGTGAGTTAGCTCAGGTCCTACAGTTCTGGGAGACAAACGTCCTCCTTCAGGGACCCTGGCAGCCAGAGGACAGACTGTCTTAAAAAACAGAAAATTGCAATGGGAGAATTTCTCTGCTCCCTTTCTTTCTCAATATAATTTAATATGTTATATTAAATTTTATATATTAAATATATATTTAATATATTAAATATATTTTATAATATATCATATATAATTATGCATATTAAATATAATTAAATGTATATTAAATTTAATTTATTATAATTTAATATTTACTTAGTGGCTACTTCATCCCAAGATCCTGAAGTCCTGAAGTCCTGAGGAGGGATGATTCATGGACGCTGCCCTAAGGGAGCTCACAGTCTGGTGGAGGAGGCAAGGCATAAACAAGAATCTACAATATATAACAAGTACAAAAAGAGGACGTTCAGAGTTTCTTAGGGTCAGAGGGGGAGCAGCACATTTTTGCCTGAGGGCAACAAGGAAAGCTTCTTGAAGAAGGTGACATGTGAAATTGATCTTAGAAATGAATGGGGCTTTTGACAGAGAAGAGGAAGGAAAGGCATTTCAAACCTACAGAACAGTGTGTATAAAAGTACAGAAATGAGAAAGAGGTTTAGAGTTGTACAAATCTTGGGTAGACTTTGGGTGGCCTCAGATGTAAAGTGCTGGGAGGCTTCTGCTGACCTCTGGATGAATGAGGTTAGTGTCCGAGTGCTAATCTGAGGAAAATGGTTGGAACTTCAACATGGGATGAACAGAATCAGCTTTTCTGGTTTCAGATCCTTCCAAAAAATCTATCTCAGAATGGATGTGAGGCCCTTTTCCCAGACTGATCATCGAAAGAAGGGGATTTGGAAGGGGATGTTTGTCATTTGTCCTCCATTTTATCTGGAATAAGTGGCCTTGAACACTTGGGATGTATGGCTACGGGGTGCTCATACTGTTGATGTTCATCTTGAATATTCTAGATGCAAGTGCAGAAAGCCCAATTCAAACACACCTGTGCAAGAAAATGGTAACTCAAAAGACCAGAATTTGGTTGGAATTAGAGCCTGATTAGTTCCAATGTTCAAACAAAGTCTCCAACACTCATTTTCTCGTCATCTTTCAGCTGAACTTTCCTCAAGGCTGGGCCTCTCCATCGGGCAGCTGGTTCCCTGAGAGCAAGTGCCTAAGAGAGCAAAAGAGACCACTCATGTTGGAAGCCACAGTCTTTTTGTAACTTAGTCTCAGAAGTGTCATCCATCATTTTTGACGTAGTGTATTCATAAGTGAGTCACTACATCCAGACCACACTCAGGGATTTACACAAGAGTGTGGATGCCAGGAGGGGGGATCATTGAGGGCCGTCTTAGAGGCTGCCTGCAACACCATGTCCAAGAGAGATCCCAGTCCCACACCAGGAAGACCAACTCTGCTAATTTGATTCTTGAAACAAGAAGAACCCCAAGTTATGGATACCAAGAGATGGGTGTAACGGGGAGTCACCCTAGAGTAAAGTCTGCCTAAAAGAAAAATAATATTCTTGCTCCTCCTTTAAGGTCATATTCAAATGTCTACCTCCTCTGAGAAATTTCCCTATTTCCTCTAGGTAAATGGTTTGACCCCCTGTTCCCTGGGGACCCACAACTGCTGTACATCCCATCCCTCTGGTGGAGCACATGACTCCCTGTATGACAGCAGTCTGCATGGATGTGTCTGCACAGCAGTCTGTGAGCTCCTGGAGGGTGAACTGTGCCAGGCAAGGACGATAGTGGTGAACAAGGTCCCATTCCACGTGACATCCAGTTTGATGGGAGAGGTAGTAATTAACATGATAATCACAAAACAATTGATAATTTAAAATCTTAATAAATGCCATAAAGCCAAAGTTCAGGCTCTACTAAGCTCTAATCTGGCCTGTCTTTTGTGTTCGTCACTAGCTTATAGCACTGGGCAGGGCACAGAGCAGTCATTTGGCAAATGCTCGTTCAGTGAAGGAGTTTAACAAGGGCTCAAATATGCTTTTAAAAAAACAGACAAAGAAAAGCCTTTCTACTATGATTGCAGAGTAGAATTTCATGTTCTATAAAAGATCAAAAAGTGAAGACTGAGCTAGATTGCTACATTTTATAACTTGCCATTTCCAGACAATGAATAAGTACTAATTATTTCTCCCACAACCCCTTAAAAGGCAAATAGTGTTCTTCAAATAAATGTCTCAGAAGTTATAAAACAGAGAGATTGTGACGAAGTCTACAACAGAGAAAAAGACTGGACTTAATGGTTTTGTTAAGAGGTCTGGGGTCATAAAACCTGGGTTCAAGCCCTTATTCCATTCTAATAGGCTGTGTGACATACATAAGCCATTTAAGCTTTCTGGGCAATAATGATATGTCCCTCAAAGGTCTCTAATGAGGGCTAAAATATATTCAAAGAATGTAAAACTGATAGTCAATTCATTTCTTCATTTTTTCAGTCAGCATTTATTTGCCCTGGCTAGACTCTAGACATGAGAGCCCCAGTCTAGAGATACATGAGCCAAAAATAGTCACGTAAATAAAAAATTGCAATGAGATATGTAGTTATTACAGTAGAGCTCAGTCTATCCGAAGGGAGGCTCTCAGGAGGCAGGAGCTGATTCCCCCAGTGGGAAGTGGAGGCTGGTTCATGAGGAGGCTTAAAAGTTGTGTAGGTGCACACTGAGTGAAAGGTAGGAGGGGCAGGTGACACAGATACCTGGGACAGGTGTTTGCTGAATTCAGCTTAAAACATCTTCCTCCGTAAACTGTTCTTTTGTAGCCATGTTTCATAGCGGGGCCCAGTCTCTTCCTGGCCACAGCTGATTGGACCAAGGCGGACAGTTGACCCAGGAGATGCACTCCATTGGCTGAATCTAGCCAATCAGATTCTTTTCTTGGAATTGGGAATTGGGGACTTGAATAAGAGGGGAGCTGATGCTGGACACTCAAAGTCATGTCGACTTGGGGCCGAGGCTGCCAGGGAGAGGCAGCTCTTTGGAATCTTCTACACTGATAGGCAAACAGAGGGTGCAGGTTTGTGGAGAAATCTGTAGAATGAGAGCGAGAAGAAAAGCATAGTGAGAGCTCCGACGGCCGAGAGAGCCCCACACAGGAGGCAGTGGCTGGGCCCAGCTGCAGAGCCTGTCTCATGACAAATCACCTTTGGCTGATGCTGAAGTGTTCTGTTTTGTTTTGTTTTATTTTGTTTGTTTATAAAAAAAAAAAAAAAATCTCTGACCCAAATGCCATTCCAGTCAGTAGGACACTAACACATGCATAGTTCTGCAGATGTAACTTCTAAATTTATGCCATCCTTCCTCCCTCCTTTTTATTGCGTAGACCATCAGTTCTCTCCTCTTAACTTCTCACAGGGCCAAGCTCTTCCAGTTCTCTTTAACATCATTTGGGGCTTTTCCTGAAAATGGCCAAGAATAGCTTCCATTGCCTACTTTACCACCCCACCCCCACTGCCGTCATCCTCCTCCACAAAGTTAGCAATAAAGTGACACTTCTTTATTTTCTCCAAGCCAAATTCAGTCTGGCTTGCAACATCCATCCACATGGTTGGTGGGAAATTTAACCTCCATTATTGCCGGGTCCTGTATCAATCCAATGCCATCGCCCTGTGAGGTCCTGCCCCTCCTGGGGTGCTACCAGCATCCCTATGCTGCTGGTCCTGACTTCCTCAGTGTACAAGGGACCCTCCTCATCTCCCACACTGCCTTCAGAGGCCCTGCCCTCTCTCCTGTCCCCTTGTTTAATGCCTTTAATGAACACTTGCTCTGGAAAACCATGGTCCAGAAGGTAGTTCCTAGAGGAGACTCATAGGAACAAACATAAACATCTCTGTAAGTTGTCATGCCTCCCAGACAACATTGCTTGAATGGTTAATTTAGCACCTACTTCAGGTCAAGAATTGTGGAAAGAGGTTTTTTTTTTTTATAATTAATTCACAATATTATGGGGGCACAAACATTTTGGTTACATGAAATATGTTTGCCTTGCCCAAGCCAGGGCTACAAGTGTGTTCTTCCCCCATACAGTGTACCCCATTTCCATTAGCTGTGGATTTACCCCCTCACCCCCTTCACCCCCACTACCTGACCAGCACCCAGTGAGTATTACTACCATGTGAGCACCTAGTGTTGATCAATTAGTACCAATTTGATGGCAAGTATATATGGTGCTTGTTTTTCCATCCTTATGATACCTCACTTCAAAGGATGGGCTCAGTCTCTACCCAGGATAATATAAGAGGTGCTAGATCACCATTGCTTTTTGTAGTTGAGTAGTACTTCATAGTATACATATACCACATTTTATTAATCCACTCACGTGTTGATGGGCATTTTGGTTGTTTCCACATCTTTGCAATTGTAAATTGTGCTGCTATAAACTTTCTAGTGCAGATGTCTTTATTATAGAATGTCTTTTTTTCCTTTAGATAAATGCCTAGTAGTGGGATTGCTGGATCAAACGGTATTTCTATTTTTAGCTCTTTGCAGTATCTCCAAATTACTTTCCACAGGGGTTGTACTAATTTGCAGTCCCACCAGCAGTATAAGAGTGTTCCAATCTCTCCACATCCACGCCAGCATTTGTTATTTTGCAACTTTTTCATAAAGGCCATTCTCACTGGAGTTAGGGCTATCTCATGGTAGTTTTGATTTGCATTTCCCTGATGATTAGAGATGTTGAGCACTTTTTTATATGTTTGCTGGACATTATTCTGTCTTCTTTTGAAAAGTTTCTGTTCATGTCCTTTGCCCATTTATTGATGGGATTGTTTGATTTTTTTTCTTATTGATTTTCTTAAGTTCTATATAGATTTTTGCTATCAGCCCTTTATCAAATATGTAGAAAGCAAATATTTTATCCCATTCTATAGGTTGTCTATTCACTCTAATGATAGTTTCCTTGGCTGTGTAGAAGCTTTTTAATTTGATCAGGTCTCATTTGTTTATTTTTGTTGCTGCTGTGATTGCTTTGGGAGTCTTCTTAATAAATTCTTTATCTAGGCCAATATCTAAAAAAGTCTTCCCAACATTTTCTTCCAGAATTCTTAAGGTTTTGCATCTAAGGTTTAAGTCTGTTATCCAGTATGAGTTGATTTTTGTGAGAGGTGAGAGGTGGGGATCCAGTTTCAATCTTCTGCATGTGAATATCCAGTTTTCCCAGCACCACTTATTGAATAGACATTCTTTTCCCCAATGTATACTTTTGTCTGCGTTGTCAAAAATTAGATGACAATTTAAGGATGGTTTTATATCTGGGATCTCCATTCTATTCCAAAGGTCTATATCTCTGTTCTTGTGCCAGTACCATGCTGTTTTGGTTACTATAGCCATCTAGTAAAGATTGAAAGCATTTGATAAAATCAGCACACTTTTATGATAAAAACTCTAAACAAAATAGGCATAGATTGGCCATTCCTTAAAATTATTAAGGCCATATATGATAAACCCATAGCCAATATCATATTAAATGGGGAAACATTGAAAACATTCCTGCTTAGAACTGGAATCAGACAATGTTGCCCACTTCTATTCAACATAGTGCTGTAAGTCCTTGCCAGAGCAATCAGACAGGAGAAGGAAACTAAGGGTGTCCAAATGGGGGCAGGAGAGGTCAAACTCTCATTCTTTGCCAATGATATGCTATTATACCTAGAAAATCCCAAGGATTCAACCAAGAGACTCCTGGAATTGGTAAATGAGTTCAGTAAAGTCTCAGGATACAAAATTAATGCACACAAATCAGTGGCATTCATATACGCCTATAACAGTCAAGCCAAAAATCAAATCAAAGACATGACACCTTTGACAATAGCATCAAAGAAAATTAAATATTTGGGAATATATTTAACAAAGGAGGCAAGAGATATTTATAGGGAGAACTGTGAAACACTGAGAAAAGAAACTAGAAGATATGCACAGATGGAAATCCCTACCATGCTCATGGATCGGTAGAGTCAATATTGTTAAAATGTCCATTCTACCTAAAGTGGTCTACAGAATTCATGCAATCCCTATCAAAATTCCACTGTCATTCTTTACAGATGTAGAAAAAATAATTCTACACTTCGTCTGGAACCAGAGAAGACCTCATATAACCAAAGGTTTTGTTGTTTTTTTCCCTCACTTTTTAAAAAACTGTGGTAATACATGCCTAACACGTGCTGAGAGTCTTACACACTCTTATGGTTTGAATATTTGTCTCCTCCCAAACTCGTGTTATTTACTTTCACTATTTTCACTATATCATCTATCTGAAAATTTAGATTCGCTTTCATTCTGAATATGATATACTTGTGACTCTGTCATTAATAGGAATCACAGATATTTTCTCATTTGTGCTTGCAGATGTCTCAAAATAGCACATATTTTCATCCTCTCTGCCCCCCACAACCACACATCGGTCCTCCTGTAGGTTGGGGAAAGGGGTGGTGTTCCCAGGTGGCCCCCCCAGGAGAAGACTTGGGAAATGAGGTCTCTGAGAACCACCAGGGCTCGACTTCAAGAGAGAAGCAGCAAGTGGGGGAAAGACAGACAGACAGGCAAGAGAAACAGCCACAGAGAGAAAGGGACAGGCACAGTGATGGACACACAAGTTGGGCAGAGACTCAGGAAGGAGACAGGAAGCAGCAGAGCACAGCGGGAGCCACCAGCGAGACCGGCTGGGCATCCCGACTCTCCCGCATGCTCGTCTTGCTGCGGTTTCGCGCCGGTTACTTTAACCTCTTGGAATGTCAGTTCTGCATTGGTCCCCAGGGCTGTGTGACAAGCACCACAGAGTGGGTGACTTAAACAACAGAAATGCATTGTCTTACATTTCTAGAGGCCAGGAATCTAAGATTAAGGGGTCCACAGGGTTGGTTCCTTCTGAGGGCTGCGAGGAAGGATCTGTCCCAGCTTCTCTCCTGGGCTTGCACACGGCTGTCTTCTCTGTGTCTCTTCACACTGTCTTCCCTCCATGTATGTCTCTGTCTCCAAATTTCCCCATTTAATAAACGGCACCAGTCATATTGGATTAGCTCCCACCTCAATGACTTCACTTTAACTTGATTATCTCTGTACAGACCCTATCTTCAAATAAGGGCACGTTCTGAGGACTGGGCATGAGGACTCCAACATATCTTATTAGGGGGACATAATTCAACTCATAACAGTCTTCTTATCTTACAGTGGGGTAACAGCAAAAGTGCCAACCTCATAGAGTTATGGTGAAGATTAAAGGATTTTACGTGTGTTACGCACTGGTGAAACGCCTGCACCTGGTAAACCTCAATAAAGAACAATTCTTTTCACTTCCACTATTACTAAGAAAAACCAAAGGGGCAAGGGAAGAGATGACAGAGGGAGTACAAGTGCTTCTCAACTTACAACTGGGCTGCGTCCCAATAAACCTATAGTAAGTTGAAAATACTGTAAATTGAAAATGCATTTAACACAGGTGGTGTCTGACTCAGGATTTTTTGACTTTACTATGGTGCAAAAGCAATACCCATTCAGTAGAAGCGACACTTTGAATTTTGATCCTTTCCCAGGCTAGCAATGTGCGGCTGGATGTACAATCCTCTGTCACGATGCTGGGCAGCTGCTCAGGCTCTGGATCATGAGGGGAAACAGCCAGTGCTCTACAGTGTACTGTGTTGCCAGATGACTTTGCCCAACTGCAGGCTGACTAAGTGGTCTGAGCATGTTTAAGGCAGGCTAGGCAAAGCTGTGATGTTCGGAAGGTTAGGTATATTAATGCATTTTTGACTTAATGATATTTTCAACTTACGATGGGTTTATTAGGACATAACCCCATTGTAAGTAAAGGAGCATCTGCACACCGAACCTACCACACACCCTAGTTTGTCCTAGCTTACCTGGTTGGTTGTTTACACTCACGATCACGTGGGTAACTTGGAGCTGTGGCGCATTGCTGCTGCCCAGTATGGCAAGAGAGTATCATGCAGCATATCAGTAGCCAGGGGAAAATCAAAATTCTAAGTAGGGTTTCTACTGAATGCATATTGCTTTCACAACATCTTTTTTTTTTTTTTATTTCAAACATTAAGAGGGTACAATTGTTTTGTTCCATGGATACTTTGTATAATGCTTAAGTTAGGGCTTTTAGTGTGCCTGTCACCAGAATAGTGCTCATTGTACCTGATACAGAAGTTTTTAAACTTCACCCCACTTCCAACCTCCCCACTTCTTGGTTTCCAATGTTCTTTACATCTTTTTGTTCATATGTGTGCCCATATGAACAAAGCTCCCAGTTATGAGTGAGTACATGCAGTGTTTGTTTTTCCATCCCTGACATACTTCGTTTAGGATAATGGTCTCTAGTAACATCCAAGTTGCTGCAAAAGACACTATTTCATTTCTTTTTATGGCTGAGTAGTACTCCATGGCGCGCACACACACGCACACGCACACACATCACATTTTCTTTATCCACTCATGAATTGATGGGAACTTAGGTTGATTTCACATCTTTGCAATTGTGAATTGTGCTGTGATAAATATGTGAGTGCAGGAATCTTTTGGATAAAATTATTTCTTTTCCTTTGGGTAGATAGTTAGTAGGATTTCTGGATGTCTAAGGCTACATTTATTTCTTTGAGGAATCACCACACTGTTTTCCATAGAGACTACTCTAACCTGCAGTCCCACCAACAATGTAGAAGCATTTCTTTTTCTCTGCATTCATGCCAGCATGTATTGTTTTTTGACTTTTAATAATGGCCATTCTGAAAGGGATAAAGTGGTATCTCATTGTGGTTTTAATTTGCATTTCCCTGATGATTAGTGATGTTGAGAATTTTTTCGTGGTTTTTGGTCATTTGTCTATCTTCTTTTGAAAAACTTCTGTTCATGTCTTTTGCCCATTTTTTAAGGTATTTTTTGTTTTGTTTTGTTTTTTTCTTATTTGTAGGAGTTCTTTGTAGATTCTGGCTATTAGCCCTCTACTAGACATAAAGTTTGCAATATTTTCTCCCATTCTTTACGTTGTCTATTTACTCTGTTGATTATTTCCTTTGTTGTCTAGAGGCTTTTCAATTTAATTGGGTCCTATTTATTCATTTTTGTTATTGCTGTATTTGCCTTTGGAGCCTTAGTCATTAATTCTTTGCCTAGGCCCTTGTCTAGAAAAGTTTTTCCAATGTTTTCTTCTAGAACTTTTATGATTTCATGGTTTACATTTAAGTTTTTTATCCATCTTGAATTAATTTTGCATACAGTGAGAGACAGGGGTCCTGTTTCATTCTTCTGCATGGCTTTCCCACCATCTTACAGTCAGAAAATTATAAGTTGAATCATCGTAAATCTGGGACTATCTGTATTTGGAAAGAGAGAAGAAGAAAAGAAGCATGTTCCTTGCCACTAACTGAATCCACACAGCAGTCCTCTGAAGCAGAGAACATTACTTCCATTTTGCAGATGAGGAAACTGAGGCTCAAAGAGATGAAATGGCTTGCCAGGACTAATGCTCAGGTGTGCCTGACTCCACAGCCCTGTGTTGTGTCCCTTGCTTGATCTAACATCCTTATACCATGTTGCTTTTTGCAAAGAATTGCAAGTGGTTTCTTTCAGCTTTCCAGCTCCCTCTCATCATCACAATGACGACATAGAGAGGCTTAAAATAACCACTTGTCCTTGGGTAGGCTTCCTGCCTTCACCACCGTCACCAGATCTGACTAATGTTCCCAGATTGGGCGGATGTGTCTGAGCCCCTCACCTCTGTGAAGAAGCCACCATGAGGCAGGCACCACCTCCGTGGTGTGAAATGTGTGGAGACGTTTTAGGCAGCCATGTGTTACTTCTGGGAGCACTCTTCCAGGAAAAGCTGTTTTGAAATCGATTAATTTGATTCCTGCTTTTATTGCTCAAAACACTTACCGAGCACCAGCTGTATGCCAGCCCCTCTCTTAGATATGGGGCCCTTGAGATCTGCAAAGTCTGGTCCATGGACCTGACCTCCTGCGTCAGAGTTCTGGGTCCCAACCCAGGCCTGCTGAGTCAGAGCTTTTTCCATTGGGGCCTGGGAATCTGCATTCCTAAAAAGCCCTTTGCTCTCTAGAGCTGGACACCCTTTGGCTTGAGAAATGGGCAGCCCAGCCGAGGCGCCCGAGTTGACTGACTTATGCAAGGTCATTCAAGGGCGTGCACAGAGCCAGCCTTTGAATTAAGTTAGGCTGGCCTAGGTCCCAGTCTTACTCTACCGCACTCTGCTGTGGGTATTCCCTAAATGCCAAACACACAGCTCTCCTCAGGCCTCTGAGTTTTTGTCCCCATGGTTTCTGCCGTCAGGAATGACCTTTCTCTCATTCTCCACTGGGTAACTTCATATTTATCCTTCAAAATCCAGCTCCAATTTCACTTTCTCCAGGAAGCCATCCTGATTCCATCCCCTTTTCCCTGTCTCCACCTTCCAGCAGTAAATTCTCATGGCATTTTGTTTTTACAATCTTCTTTTAAAATGGACATACTCTCATCTCATATTCTACCAAGGTCTCAAGACAAGAGATGCCATATTCCAAAGCGAGGCGCAAGACCATTCTGCAGGACTGGCAAAGGAGGAGGCCAAAACCCAGTTCTGCTTTAGTCACCCTTCCCTTCCGCCAAATGCAGAAAGCATGAGAGAGCTGACCAGGCTCTGGCTCCTGACTGGTGCAAGGCAGGCTGAGCATCTGGGGGCAGGGAGGGGGTCTATGCTCCCACCTGAGCAGGCCAAAGGTGTGTGTTTTCAGGGGACCAGATGTGGGCGAGTAGGTAGGTAGGTGTGGGGCTGCCCTCGATGCTGCCCTACAGGGGACTGGGAAGCGGAAGGTGAGCTCAGTCAAAGTCACAGGGAAGAAAAATGAGACATAATGAGCCACAGGGAAAAACGCATTGGCTGCATCAAGGGAATTGCAGGGTGAGATCTGCAGCAGGGGCCTCCGAAGAACCCATGACCGTTCCACAAGAAAAAATACGAAAGCACTCAAGGTGAGACTGGAACCAGACAAGTAAAAACTTTATTTTCCTGCTTTCACTGCCTTCCTTTCTTTCTCTCCCCAGATCACAGGCCTAGAAGAGTGGGGTAGTGAGCTACGTGGGGAAGTCTCGGAGAGGAACTGGCAGTTACTGAGACCTGCCGTGCACCAGGACCACAGCAGCTTTGCTCACTCGGTCTATTGCTGTCACACGTGCGCACTGTTCCGTGCACACGGAAGAGCTCCTGAGCTGGGCGTGTGCAGGCAGGCCGGCTCCAGAGCGGTCTTTGTCTGCCTTGAGCAGAATTCAGATTCAGGTGGTGAGGCCGGGCCAGTCGCAATTTCCCTTCCACCGTCTTGCTTAAACCTCACAAAGGTTTTCATTCCCATTTTACACATGAGGACATGGGGGTTGAGGGAGTAGAACTGCTCACCTGAGTTCATACAGTTGCTCAGTCGGGGGGCTTGATGCTAACCTGTCTGGGTGTTGGCAAAGGTTTCTTCCAGGTTCCCCACAAAGTCTGAACTTGTGATCTATAGGCTAGGGAGACAATTACAGAGGGGGAGAGCGTGTAGGGTGTGTCCTCATTTGTATGGTCGGGCGCACGGGGCCTAGTGCCCTTAACAGCCTCTGGAAAGCCACTCTTCTTCAGGGCGCCTGCCAAAGCCAGGGGCGGTTGGCAAATTACTGCTAGAGGGTTTTGTTCCATTAATTTGTCAGAATCATTGAGCTTCCAAAAAGGCCCTAGTCCCTGCTGGGAATGTCAGGGAGGTGCCTCCCAGGGGCAAGGAGAACATCAGAGAATCAAACAAATCTAAGGGGAGGAGTGGGAATAGGGGGCGCAGTGAAGGGGGATGCGGTGGGGGAGGGGCAGAGCCGCCTCCTTCTGGGTCGTCCAACCCCACCTCCCTGCTCTGAGTGCAGGCATCCAAGCCCCTCTCTCATTTCCAACTCTCCTCATCCTTGCTCCAATTTCTCTTTTCTTCTATGCCAAATCTGTATATTTATTGAGCACCTACAATGTATCAAGCTCTGGACAAACCCCTTGTAATAACGATTAGGGCTGTGGATAATCTTTACTGTGGGCCAGGCACTGTTCCAAATGCCCTGTACACATTATTCCCTATGAAAAGGAACTTTTATTGACCTCATTTTATAGAGAAGGGCAACGAGGCACCATGGATTTAGATAAGTCTCCTAAGGCCATGCAGCTAGTAAATGCAGTTTAGGGATCCGTAGGCTTTATGTCACCTAACTGTCCCAGCAACCCCACGGAAGTGATTACACACCCCTCCCCAATCTTACCAATAGGCAACTGAGGCTCAGAGAGGCAAGGAGACAAACCCAGGTTGCAGACCCAGTGAGAGGCAGAGCGCAGATATGAATAGAAATCAGCGCCCTCCCCCTCAGGTTTGGCATAGTTGCTTCTTTCGCTGTCTTCTTCATTTCCCACCTTACTCCGCCCTCTCATTCGGTGTTGAGTAGATGGTGATGGAGTTTGGGATTGGCCCCCGTAGGACATTCTCTGGGTCCTGATGATCAGCTCTTATAAGGAGGCACAATCCGGTCCAGGGAGGCTGCGCGCCATTCTGGGCGAGTCACAGCCTCGCTGTCCCACTCCATTTATGGGTGAGGAGCGAGGTCTTGGCTTTCTCCAGGCAAGGATGCCGTGAGCTTGCAGGAGGAAACAGTCTGTGCAAAGTTCCTGGGGCGCTGACGTACAAATGCCCGTGACAGAGTAAGGGCTCAGGATTGTTACCTGTTATTATTATTCCCAAATTTTTTAAAAGGAAACTGTTTATACTTTTTATAGCTTTCCCATAATGCCCGAGAGAGCTCCTTCTAAAACACAAATGTGATTTAACTCATCCTCCTGCGCCTCAAAGTCCTTAGGACAAAGTCCAATGCAAATCATATATATTCTTGCTTGGATACATAACGTGTGCCTAACATTTACATAATATTTGTACACCTCATTTTACTTAATCCTCACAGCAATCCTGAGGGCTAGGCAATATTATTAATTTCATTTTATCAGTGAGAAGGCTGAGGCTTCCTGAAGCTGAATCAAGCTCTCAGATGTGACATGAGGGACCCTTATCAAGCTGGTCCCTTTTGTTCCTCTCTCCTTCTCCAGAATGCTCGCATTCTCTGTAATTCTCTACATATCTGAATCTGTTTGCTCTTTTATGTCCCCATGTTTCTGCCCATGTTTTCCCTCTGCCTACAATACCCCCTCTCTTGTCTTTATCTGGAAAAATCCTGTCTATTATGGAAACACCAACCTAAACATCACCTTTGGGATGCTTCTCTGGCCTTCTTCTCCCAAACCAAGTGTACCTCCTCGTCTGGGCTTCTGTAGACCTTGGCATATTCTTCTGGTGTTGTGATTATGACATCACATTCTAGGCATGTGTTACCAGGTCTGCGAGTTCCACTAGTACGTGGACCATGTCCTGTTTTCCGTTGTGTCCCCAGTGCCAAGTGCAGTGACTGGTGTGATGAACTAATAAATTGGCTGATCCTCCCAACACGTAAACATGAGACAGAGAATGTACGTGATGGTGAGACCATCATTCAACACCTGAAATAAAAAGACAAAGTTGAATTTACTGCTGCCTGTGGTAAGGGACAGCGTGCTGGTCAGACAGTCCCTCAGTTGCTGATCTGTGCAGAGTTTGGGGAAGCAGGGAGTTCAGGGACTGGAGGGCCTGAGAAGTGGTGAGTGGTTAATATTTGTGGAGGTGTGGTTACTTGAGCTTGACCGTTCTTGGTCAGTTGCCCTCAAAGACAAGTGAGCTGAACATTGACTGGTTGACTTGCAAGAGCAGGTTCTCTGAGGCAAGCTGGTGTTGATCACTTGCACCACTTTAAAATCTGCTCCTATGGCTACTTGTCACCATGGCTACAGAAGAAGCTCTTTTTTCCCACTTCTGTGGGAATTTTTTTATTCTCAGAAAGTATGATTCAATGCATAATATTAATAATCTTAGTTAATGCAAATAACTTTGATGGGTTCTGGGTTTCTCAAAATCATGTAATAAAGCAGAAACAAACTCTTTCATAATCACAAAAACGTAACTCCAATAGCAGCATTTATATATTTAATGTTTCCATGAAGCTCAACTCTCATGTTTCCCAAAGTAAATAAAGTAACTTCTTAGACTTGACCTCCAAGTGTCATTTACAGCTTTGAAAAATCACTGGGCACTGTTGGGAGATCACAAACAGAAACACAGGATGCCTGGGGTATGTATTCTCAGGAGAATACCCATGGTACTTTGCTTTTTAAAATAAATGAACAGCAATTAACAAAGCCTTCCAGAATTCTGTACAAAGTACGATGTCAGTCAGAAATAAGTAATCCTTTTAATCTGAGTCAGCCTGCCTCTGCCCCAAGGGCTGGGAAAATTTCAAAGTCTCACAGGGAGGAAGGAGGGAGGGGGAGGGAGGGAGGGAGGAGGGAGAGGGAGGGCTGTGGGTTGATGGGCACAGAGCACACAGGGCCCTCCGGAGGCCACCCTTCCCCCCAGTGGTTCTGCAGGAAAAGTCCCAAATGTCCCGGGACCACATTCATGGCCTATGTTTGTGTGCTGTCCTGTGATCTCAAATGCTTATCTCAATATAGTCGGGAGTGTCCAGTTGTCCAGGCCACTAGTGACCTCTGCATTGCTTCCCTGTGCGTGTCTTGCCAGCCTTCCGGAAGCATCTGACTCAGTCCTTCCCGAACACCTCCTCCGGGCTCCTGCGACTCCACACTGCCCTGGGCTTCCTCCCACTTCACAGACAGCTCCTTTTCAGCCTTCCCTTTGGCAACTCCTTCTCTTCTCAAACCCTCCAAGTTGGAGTGCCACACGGCTCTATTTTGGGTCCTCCTTTTTTCGTACATCCTCTCTCCCTTGGTGATCTC
This sequence comes from Eulemur rufifrons, assembly GCF_041146395.1. Classification (NCBI taxonomy): domain Eukaryota; kingdom Metazoa; phylum Chordata; class Mammalia; order Primates; family Lemuridae; genus Eulemur; species Eulemur rufifrons. The sequence goes on along the minus strand of NC_090989.1, from coordinate 189,103,514 downwards.
AATCAGACACGTGAAAATGACTGCCAGTTTCACGACTCTGGTCTCTGCGTATCCTTGAGCTTGATACGCAGTCAGTGGCATCTCTAGAGTCCCCACTTGGATGTTTAATGGGCACCTCCAATGTAACATTGGGAAAATAGACCCCCCACTCCTTTTTCCAGCTCCCCTCGTTCCTCCCCCACCCCAACCTATGCCTCTCCCAGTCATCCCCATCCGTCAGTCAGTCGCTTAGGTCAAAACCAGGAGTCATTGCAGGTTGTGCATGTTCCCTGGGCCCCACATCCAGCCCACCGCCAAGTCCTGCTGACTCTTCCAAGACACATCCAGCCTGCCCGCCTCTCCCCTTTGCCATTCCACCACCAGCCCAGCCACCTCATCTGCTGCTGGACCAGGGTGAGCTCTTCTCCACAGGGGCCTCTGCTTCCAATCCTGCCTCCGTGGCAGGGACTCATAGACAGGTGAGCTCTCCAACGACTGTCATTCACACCTGAGCAACACTCAAGCCTCTTGCAACAGCCTACGAGGCCTCCTGTGATCTGGCCCTGCCTCGGTCTCCAGCCTCCTCCCACATCGCTGCTCCTATACTCATTACAGTCCGGACACAGGGACCTTCTGTTTGTTTCTCAAACATCGCGCTCTTTCCCTTTTAGGATTTTGGCCCTGGCTGCTCCCCCTGCCTCAGGTACTATTAATATTTGCCCAGATCTTTGTACAATTTGTTTCTTTTCATTCAGGTCTCAGCTCGAATATTACCTCTCCCGGAGAAGCCTTTTCTAACTGCTCCAGCAAGGGTAGTTGGGGCTCTGCCACACTGCTCTGTTTCATTTTCCTCACGGCATTCATTACCAATTAATATTTCCAAGTTTATCTGTCTGTTGGCTGTCTCTCCGTGCTTGACTGTCAGCTCCAGGGAGCAGGGACCTGTCTGTGCTGTGTTCTGCTGCAGCACGAAGAGCTGGACTCACAGAAGATGACTGGTAAGCTTGGTTGGATGAACTCTTGAATTACAGAATAATTAATGGTTTGGTTTTTTTACATTTTCTAAAATAAGCCCTCATTATTTTATGACAATAGAGCAAAATTTAAAATTAATTGAGAAAGAGAGGAAATGAATCACTAACAATGTGAAATATCATTTTAGGCTGGTAAAGTAGAAATATGGCAGCCCCTTAGCCAGGTGTATTAAACTGAAACCATTCTGCCTAAAAAGAAGTAGCCCTATACCCAATGCTTGCATGTATCTCCTTATCTCATTCAGTGCTGGCCATCTTCCCAGAGACAGTAACCACCATGCACTCACTGCACACCCATGTGTCCCCTCCGCCCAACGTTTTATTCATAAGGAGACTAAGGCTCAGAGAGGTAGGGTCATTTCTCCAAAGAATTGTGTGGCACCACGTCTTAAATTCAGATCTCTCCAGAGGGATTTAACTACTGAATCTGGCATTCTAATCCTTAATGGGGTGTGAGAAATAGTGAAGGCAACCTCAACTGACATCCAATTTCCTGGGTTGTCTTTTCCACCAGTTACCGCTTTTAAACCTTGCGACATCGCTAGGAGTTGGGGTCATTAATCCTTACCCCTTATCCTGATCAATTTCAAATGAGAAAACTGATGTCCTGGGTCATAAATGCAGTGTCCCAAGGTCACCCAGTGGGTGACAGATCCAGAACTGGCTGCAGCCCTGGTGTTTTCTGTGCAGCCTGGATGCCTCTGTGTGGGCACACTGTAGCTTTTGGGAGCTGACTTCTGTGCAGACTTCTGTGCTACATTACTTTGAATGCCAGAGTCCCCTGTCTCCATAGTTGATCAGTATCATGGGGAAACGGGAAGAAGATCCCAGTTACTGGGTACCCACACGTGCCAGGGCTTTGATTCTACGCGGCATTTTGAGAAAGTTTAGCAGCAGGTCTGAGACTTCCCTTATAAGGAGAAAATTAGACTGGCTTTATAAAAAATAGGTTTTAATAATTTCACCGTGGGAGGGAAATAAGCTTGGGCTAGATTCATGTAGAAGGAGGTAAGAAAATTGGAGGAAGAGGAAGAAGAAATGGGGCTGAGCCTGGGGAGGGGGAGATGTCCAATAGAAGACCCTGTTGTCAGCAGGAGCAGAGTCAGAAACATTGAACGGAGCCGTCTGGGGCCACCCCCGTGTGCAGTGTGTGATGTGAAGCCCCCTCGCCTTCCCCTGCAGACCCCTCTGTCAGGTGCACACGGCGCACGGCTGCTTTGGAGCAACGGGCCTGCGCAGAGCAGGGCTCGGCCCATGTCAAGGCTACTCACATGGAAGCTCACGTGAAAACAGGAGCTGCCTGGGCGAGAGCTGACACAGGTACCTCTATTATCCCCGATCCTCTCCGCACATTTACATGGGAGATATGACGACTCCCTCAACGGAGGAGGGGAAAGTAGGGTTTGGAGGGGATTCGCAACTGCCCGTGCGGGGGAGTGCTTGCAGGGTTCTCCTCCCAGCGCTGAAGTCTGTCCTGGGCAGTTCAATTTCCAAACTGCTGGTTGGGGGTGGCCTGATTTTTGCCAGGTCCCATTATCTGTGGATACAAAAGAGGCCACAGAAAGCCTAGAGATTGGATTCCACTGGTGGGCTGTCGCCATCCACCAAGAGACGCTTCCCCCTGCCCCAGAGGTCTCTTGAAGTCCTCTGGTGTCTCACAGAGGCCCACACGCAAGCCGGCTGCTCCCGTCCCCGCTGCCTGCCTCACCGGCTAGTCCAGCGCCTGCCACTGTGCCAGGCTCCACGCCTGGGGCCTTGCTGCCACCAGCCACAGCATTCCACAGGGCGGTGGCCACTGATCCACAGAGGCACAAAAGGTGTTTTAGGGCTTCTCTGCGGTTAGCCTCCTTTGGGGATTAATTTAATTGTTTTTTTTTTTTTTTTTTTTTTTTTTTGTTGAGACAGAGTCTCACTTTGTTGCCCAGGCTAGAGTGAGTGCCGTGGCGTCAGCTTAGCTCACAGCAACCTCAGACTCCTCGGCTTAAGCGATCCTACTGCCTCAGCCTCCCAAGTAGCTGGGACTACAGGCATGCGCCACCATGCCCGGCTAATTTTTTCTATATAGATTTTTAGTTGTCCATATAATGTCTTTCTATTTTTAGTAGAGACGGGGTCTCGCTCAGGCTGGTCTCGAACTCCTGACCTTGAGCGATCCACCCGCCTCGGCCTCCCAGAGAGCTAGGATTACAGGCGTGAGCCACCGCGCCCGGCCTTAATTTAATTGTAATAACATGGCAGTTTCAGAACTCCACTAACCTGGATCACTTCTAGTCAACTTACCCTGCTCTGGCTCTCTGCCGAAGGTGGGAAAGCCCTGAGGTGGCAGAGCCTGCTTGGACAGAGGGCTTTGCCCGCCATCCAGAGCCAATCTTGGGGAACAGGACAAGATGGCTGTTTGGAGCATTTATGAACTCCCTGGAGCAAAAATGAGGTCAATCATGACATCCAAGTATGACTTTCTTATTTCTTTCAAGACCCCAAGGAAAATTTCCTCTCTGTTTTCAAAGAGAAAGAAGCTACCTGGCCTGCAAAGTCCAGGGGCTTTGCAGAAGGGAATCTGCAGATATCGCTTTTGTGTGTGTGTGTGTGTGTGTGTGTGTGTATGGTTCATCTTCTGAGAGAGGGGAATGCAGGCTGCAGAGTGAGCTAATCAGGAACAGCAGAGAGCTGTCATTCTGTGTCAGGGCTGTTTTTCATGATAAAAGACAAATTAGTAAATGGCAAGTGGTTCATGCCAGCACGTATTTAACAGACAGTGTCATATCACAGGGGCTCTGTGGCCGGAGCTGGAGATGCACGGCACTGACTGCGGGTCCTGCACAGACTCACCGAGCTCCTACTGTGTGGCAGGCACTGCATTATCCTTGAGACCAATTTTCTTCTCTGACAATGAAGGCTTTGCCCTGGATCAGCTCGAGATAAATTTTCCCCCAGAAGCTTCATGGTTCCCCTGCAAATTGCTGGCTCCTTCTTCCCACGTGCCAGACCTACCCAGGCGTGTGCCCAGCACACCTGTGGATGCAGTTTGAGTTACTTTCTAAGAGATGCCCTCGTGTCACCCTGCAGGTAGGCTGCCAGCCCCAGGCCCACCACAGCTGTTTGCTGGGCCACCATATACATGTCTGATTCTCCTACACTCCATGAGGACTTCGCTAGCTGTGTGGGATGCAGCAGACTTGAAAGAACTCAGTGCTTCTGTAGTTTATCAAAGTGACTCCTGCCCCTGTGTTCCTTTGCAAAGTTCTTCTGAGATGATCACTTCAGGGGAGAGCACAGGACTTGCATCTTGCATCAGAGCCAACAAAGACTGACAAGAAACTGGCTAACATGACGGTCCCCAGGGCTCCTCCCATCCAAGGACACCGTGACCGCCTGTCCCTCATTATCCCCTGCACACCCGAGCTGCTGTGTGGCCATCTCACCAGACAAATGAAGTCACTGCAAAGTCCACCCAATTAGCAGTTGTTTCAGGAAAAGTGGGTCAATGCTCTTCCTGCCAGTGGAGGACTCCAGTCACCAGGCAGAAATGCGCAGCGCGTGCCTGCCCCCCTCGCTGGCACAGAGAACGGGAGAGCAGGCCACCCTGGGTGTCTGTGCCACTCTGGACCGTATGCATCTGTTTGTTGAATTATGAGATGGTACACATTCCCATTATGGATCAATGAAGGACTTGGTGTCCGAGGACATACACAGAAACTGCCACTTGAGTGACAGTGGCTCACGTCTACTTTACTGTTTACAAACCACTGTCATATCCTTATTCAAAACTTACCAAACTCCAGTCATTAGTGCACCACCTTCCCCACCCTGTACCTGGTCATATCTGTGGACACTAAGTCATAGCTTCCTCACACCAATATTACTTGCTCACTTAGTTGATTCTCTTAGAAAAAAAATTAATGCATTTATTTAAAAAGGAAACTTTACAACAGTATCTGAAATAAAAATGCAGTCTCGCTGGGTAGAAGATAGCTATAAAAACAAATACAGTGGAGACAAAGCAGTGCCAGTGGATTCCAGCCACAGAGGGGCCACGAAGCCCCTTCGTATGAGATTCCAGCTAATAGGAGTTGAAGACTCACAGGACAGCTCTCAGGGCCTTCATGGCCTGACTTCCAATGACTGACATGGAACAAAGCACATAAGAGAGACTAGGGCTAAGGAGGACGTGTCCAGAGGGTGGAGGAAGACATGCAGGTGTCCCTGTGGCATGCGTGGGGACGGTGCGGCCACCCTTTGCATGTGGCTGCCTGCCATGTCTCTGAACTGGAAGCCTCTGTTCTGACCCCTGTGAAACGGGAGATAAGCAAGGGCCAAGGGGGGTGTGAAGGACACTGGCAGCGTATGGAGACCTTCGCCTTGAAGTCATTAGAAAGTCTGTTAATGCCACGTCTGGCACCATCTGAAGTCATCTCTCCTCCATGCATGGCCAGCAGCCTGCACACTGGGAAACACTGCGCTATCCCATTTGAACCTCAGGACAGTCCTGACCGGCAGGCACTGCCACCCTGTCACAGAGGAAGATGCTGGCATACGTGGAGGGGAGGCGATGCGCCTGAGCCGCAGGCAGAGGGGAGGCTACATTTCAGATTTTGTCTGCCACGCCTTCCACGGTGGACCAGAAGGCCTGCTCCTGAGCGCTTCTGTCCAGCTCCCACCCCTCCCCAACGGAGCCCTGAGGTCTTCAAAGACGTTCTTGGGATGGACGGAGCCTCCTTGTACGAGAAGCAGGTGGGGCAGGCACTTCATAGACAGGCCTGGACTGGGGAAACCCTCCCCTGGCCAGGCCGTCAACCTGCTAGGACAGGCCTGAGCACCACACAATGACCATAAAACTCCATCCCTAAAACCTCCTGGCAGGCCTGCCTCACCCAGACTCCAGCATCTCACATCCAGCTGGAAGTGATGGCACAAATTAGGGGTTTGCCTTTTTCGGTAGGTCTCTGGGCACTGCAGGCTGCCAAGGTCTCCCTCATCTCTTAGCCCCACTCTCCTACTCCACGGCCTTTCCCCCAGGTGCTCTCCATGCACGCCTTCCCTCTCTCACCTCTCTGCAACCGGAATGTGCAGGACTCACCTGCTCCCCTTGGCTGCTGCGCACTCACGCTTCAGAGACCTGGTTAGGCCTGTTCTCCAAAAGGCATTTCCAGATCTCCTGGTGAGCATGGGTTTTACCTCTTTCCTCTGCTCTCACATGCCTTGGTGCATACCACACGGGTAACACCCACCTCCCTGAGGCCCAGGACAGTGCACGAGGCTTAATAGAAAGGAGGCGACACACGCACATAACATTTCTGTACCTTCAACTTTCTATTGCAACTGCTTGTCCCAGCCAAGTTTACAAACTACTGTAAAGACAGAGAGTTAATTTTATTTATTCTGCATGAGCTACAGTTCCCAGGCAGCATCATCATTTGCTGGATTATGCGGAATACATAGTTGTTAAATTGAAATAAACTAGGCGGCTATCCTTCTTGGCTTGCGGACATTTAAAAATAGTTTTCACTAATGTGATTCAGTTCATTTCAATTCAGTCTATTTCCCAGACATTCACGGAGTGTCTCTTACATGCTGGATGTTGTCCCAGTTGTGCGAAACAAAGGCCGACGTGGCTGTTTCTGCCCTCGGGGAACTCGTGTGTGAGTGGGGGGGCTGACATATAAGTAAGTGCATACAATACAGTGTGACATGGGTGAAACAGAGGTAGGTGCAAGAAAGACAGCTCTCACGGAAAGCCAGTGGCTGCCTCTTATGGGAGAGTGACAGGAAACATTACATTCTGAATCGCACTTTGAAGTTAACTAGGAATTCAAAAGGTTTCAGGACCTAAGCAGAGGCTCTTCTAGGCAGAGAACAAAACAGAAGTACAAAGCGGCATGGATCTTTTCACATCTTCTCTCTTTTCTTATTCCAAACCGATAGATAAATAATTTTTTTTCATTCAAAAATGTTGATTAAATGTTTACAAAGTGCAAAGCTCTGTCCTAGGCAGGACAGCAGTGAATAAACAGGTGAGGTCTCGTATTAACAGAGTTTGCATTCTGGAGGGGAAGACCATCGACAAAAACAAACACCAACCAATAGAAACAGTGTTTCACATTGTTAAATTGTCTATACTACTCAAAGTGATCTACAGATTCAATGCAATCCCTATCAAATTACCAACATCATTTTTCACAGATATAGAAAAAATAATTATACACTTTGTATGGAATCAGAGAAGACCCCGTATAGCAAAAGCAATTTTAAGCAATAAAAACAAAATGGAAGGTATTAATTTGCCAGACTTCAAACTATACTACAAGGCTGTGGTTCTTAAAACTGCCTGGTATTGGCACAAGTGCAGGGACACAGACCAGTGGAACAGAACAGAAAATCCAAATATAAAACCATCCTTATATAGACACCTAATCTTTGACAAAGCAGACAAAAACATACTCTGGGGACAAGAATCCCTATTCAATAAATGGTGCTGGGAGAATTGGTTAGCCACATGTAGAAAACTGAAACAGGACTCACAGCTTTCACCTCTCACAAAAATCAATCACGGTGGATAACAGACTTAAACCTTAGGTGTGAAACGATTAGAATTCTAGAAGAAAATGTAGGAAAGACTCTTACAGACATTGGCCTAGGCAAGGAATTTATGAAGAAGACCCCTAAGGCCATCACAGCAACAACAAAAATAAATGAATGGGATCTGATTAAATTAAAAAGCTTCTGCACAGCCAAAGAAACAGTCACAAGAATAAACAGACCTACAGAATGGGAAAAAATTTTCACATACTACACATCAGATAAAGGACTGACAACAAGAATCTATTTAGAACTCAGGAAAATCAGCAAGAAAAAATCAAACAACCCTATCAAGAAGTGGGCAAACGACATGAATAGAAATTTTTCAAAAGAAGATATAGGAATGGCTAACAAATATATGAAAAAATGCTCAACATCCCTAATCATCAGAGAAATGCAAATCAAAACCACAATGAGATATCACTTAACCCCAGTGAGAATGGCCTTTAAACAAAAAGTCCCAAAACAACACATGTTGGCGTGGATTCGGAGAGACAGGAACACTCATACACTGCTGGTGGGACTGCAAACTAGTGCAACCCCTGTGGGAAGCATTATGGAGATACCTTAAACAGATTCAAATAGACCTACCATTTGATCCAGCAATCCCATTATTGGGCATCTATCCAAAGGAACATAAGTCATTCTATAACAAAGACACATGTACCCGCATGTTTATAGCAGCCCAATTCACAATCGCAAGGATGTGGAAACAACCCAAATGCCCATTAATTCATGATTGGATTAGTAAATTATGGTATATGTATACCATGGAGTATTACTCAGCTATAAGAAATAACAGTGATACGACATCTCTTTGGTTCTCCTGGAGAGAGTTGGAACCCATTCTATTAAGTGAAGTATCCCAAGAATGGAAAAACAAGCATCACATGTACTCACCAGAAAATTGGTTTCCCTGATCATCACTTAAATGCACATTTAGGAATGATACCAATCGGATATCAGACTGAGGTGGGGGGTGGGGGGAGGGGATGGGTGTATGCCTACATGATGAATGCGTTGCGCACCGTCTGGGGAATGGTCACGCTTGAAGGTGCTGACTCAGGGAGGAGGGGGTCCGAGGAGGGGATGGGTGTATATCTACATGATGAGTGCAATGCACACTGTCTGGGGAATGGCAAGCCTGGAGCTCTGACTTGGGAGAATAGGAGGTACATGGGCAACGTATGTAACCTGAACTTTTGTACCCTCCATAATAAGCTGAAATAAAAAAAAAAGAGAGAGAGAGAGAAAGGATCGGAAAAAAAAAATAAATAAAGATGTAAGCATACATTTTTCAATGTGTAAATGGAGATTATTCATGATGAATTATATCCAATTAAGTATTTTGTATTGGTTGATAATTTTCTTTAAATTTCTAATAAAAATACATAAATTCTTGTAAAAAAAAAAAAAGAAGCAGTATTTCACATCCTACTGTGCCATTATAAAAGCAGCAACGAGGGGTGAGGGTGGACAGCACTGGGCCGTGGTTAGGGAGGGTCCTGTGAACTTGACATCGGAGCTAATATCCAATGGCTGGAAGGGCTTTGCCTTGTAAGATCTCGCGTGAAAGAACATTCCCAGCAGGGGGAGCAGCAGGTGCAGAGCCCCTGAGGAGCAAGGGACCTGGTGTGTGTCCAGAGCAAAAAGAATGCCACTGGGGTTGGAGGAGGTGAGCGTGAGGGTAGGGTACAAGACGACATTGGTGTGGCTTAACAGCTGAAGTCATGACATCACTAGGCCATGCTTGGGAGCTTAGATTGTAATCCAAATGCACTGGGAAACATTTTTTCTTAAGGTGTGTTTCGGAAAGCCTAATGCTAACTACCTTGGCAGTGAAATCTTGAATTTGTTCCTTAAAGATTTGTGCTATCTCAAACACCCTTCTCAAATCTTGAGTCTGGATGTGTGATGTTTTGCTTGCTGGGAGAGCCAGCTCTGGGTCTGAGCTCCTTCCTGCCACTCAACTGCAGGGAGGTGGAAAGAGCTGCAAATTGATCTAATCATTTTCAGAAACAATCGAGCACTTTTACTGATCTCCATGGAGACTGTCTTAATACAAGCACTGTTTATATCATGCCCTGTTCTTACTTGAGAGCATAATAGATTCCATGATCAGATTCTCTTTGGGACCTGTTACTTACGGTGAAAACTTAGGCTTTTTGGACTGAGTGTTAATAAGACTTTCATCTTACTGATTGAGTTCTAGGACAAAGTTTCCAGGCAGGCTGGGGAGGCGCCTTGGCTGAAGTGCTGGGATGTTGGCCTCAGAGAGTTGAGCTGAGCCAAGGCCTCGGGCTCTGGTGGTCTTGAGTTCAGACCTCGACTTTGCCATCACTAGCTGTGTGACCCTGGGCAATTTATTTACACCTGCAGGCTTCAGTGACCCTGATAATAGATGCAAAGTCTAGGGCAGTGCTGCATAGGAGATATCCAGTAAATGTAACTTTCCTCCTTCTCTTTTTCTCCTTCCCTGTACTTGCTAGAATAGAAGATGCTGTTCTTTTTTTTTTCAATTTGCTGGGTCAAGCCACTTTGCAAGCGGGGCTTATGGACTTTGAATACTTGTTTGCTTCCAATAACAAAGATGTTTAAAAAATTTTTGATAGAATGTCTGAATTGCTACACTTGGTTAACTCAGTCAAAGCTCAACTGGAGAAACATCACTCCAGAGGAATGGCCAGTTCGTTTTGCCATTGGATGGTACAGCCTAGTGACAATGATAAGAGCTTACAATCGTGGTGAATTTAGCATGTCCTAGACATTTCGAAAACAGCTTCCTGTTTAAGCCCTGGAACCTCAAGAAAGAGGCACTCCGCCCATTTTAGAGATGAGGCAATAGGATCAGGGAAAGGAAGTGGGACTCAACTCAGACCCCTCGCTCCCAACAGTGTCTTCACCTCACTCTTGCAGGACCTGTGGGGACACAGCCACATGGCTGTCGAGGTGGCCATTGTTCAAAAGACCTTTACTGGGCACTCAAGACTCAATCGAGAAACTGTATGGACTAATCGGCCAATAAACTTGTTGAACCTGAAACTGAGATACCACGTAGGAGCCAACCCCTTGATGACATAATACTCAGGAACGGTGCTGGATTTATTAAACATTAAAAGTCTAAATATCTGTCATCCAACACTAGGAATGCTGCTCAAGAATGGGCCTGGGAAGGGCCACACCCGCCCCCCCCTCCTCCCTGCCGTTTTCCAGCTCCTCCCCAGATACGGATCAGGTGGATGGCGTATGTTTTAATTTTCCATCTCTACTGTTCTGACTGAGTGAATTGAGCACAATGAGAAGCACGCACACGGATCTGTGTGCTTTGGCCCCGGCCGGGCGGAGGCTGCGCCGTCTGGGCGGTCAGCGGGGCTGCGCCTGGCGCATGAGCTCACTCGGCCCCTCCAGAGCCCAGCGCCCTCACTGCAGGGGTGAGACCGGCACCCTGGCTGCTCAGAGGAGTCGTGGACCGACAACAGACCATCATCTCAAATGACCACAGCTGAGTTAGAAATCGACTCCAGCCCTCGCATCAATTCCGTGTCTTTTCTGATGTTGGGAGACATGAGTCTTCAGCATCATCTTTATTCTGTCTCCGTCCATTGGGTATTGATTATTTTCAGAACAAGTGTGTCACATCCTTAACCCTTCCTCCTGAAATTTTGGCTTCTAACTTCAAAATGTAAGATTTGGATATTTATTCTCCCCAGTGTCGATATTCCCTTACCCAGAACTTATGATGTGCCAGGCATATTATAATATTCCCCAAACACTGTAAGCTAGATGCTGACATTATTTTGGTCTCTCTCTCTTTTTTTTTTTTTTTTTTTTTTAATAAAAAAGGAAGATAAAGCTCAAAGAGGCTAATTAGCCCACCGGAGTCCTCACATTTGGTGAGTCATAGAACTGGGGTTTACTCCTGGGTCTGATGTCACCGCTGTGTTCTGGCCATGACTGCCAGTTGAGTGTGTGAGTATTATGGTGGGCATTGTGGCTCACCAGGGAGGGCTGAAGGAACAAGACTTGCCACAGTGTGTCAAGCACGAGGCAAATGTCCATCTCAGTTAGTGCCCAAGAGCATCATCTGTGTCGTCTATTGTACCATCAAGAAAACTGGGGCTCAGAGGCTGAAGCAACTTGCCCAAGGTCGAGTGACTCCAGTCTGGCTGACACTTAGCTACACTTTCTAATTTATCTAGAGTATCTGTTTTCAAAGTGTGGTACCCAGAGCAACAGCGACAGCCTCACCTAGAAACTTATCAGGAATGCAAATTATTGGACCCTTCCCCAGACTTACTAAATCAAAAACTCTGGAGGGGTCCCAGCAGTCTGTATTTTACAAAGCTGTCCTGATGATTCTGGTGCAGCCTAAAGTTTGAGAACCCTATGATCTAGGTCACATATAAAATGTTTGAGGATGATCTTTTGCATATAATTGTAACTCAGAAGATGAACCCAAACTGTGACTTCCTTCTCAGCAATTAAAAGCAGAAATTGCATGGGAGTAATAGCCTTTTTTTTTTTTTTTTTTAGTTGTCATAGATGATTAATGAAATAAAACATTTTACCAAGGGAGTAGAAGAAACCTGCAGGTTGGGTTTTAGGGACAGAGCCAATTTCCATGCTGCCGACTCATTCACTAGGACTCCACAGCTGTATTTGGTGCAAGTTTTCTCTGAAATTTCCCAGTGCTGTTGCAAATATAAACACATATACATATAAACATATCTTCTTTTTTTCCCCTTTTGTTTGGAAAGAAAAAAATGCAATGCTGCTCTCTATTGATGTGCAGTTGGCAACTTTTAGTGTAATCACTATCCTAGACATCTGTCCAGGTGAACACATAAAGACCACAGCATTCTGTTTCTTTTTTGAACAGTTTTATTGAGGTATAATTTACACACCATAAAATTCACTCATTCAAGTGTACAATTCAAACATGTACAACTTATTTGTAGAAAATTCACAGAGTTGTACAACCATCGCCACAATCCAATGTTAGATCATTTCGGTCACCCCTGAAAAAAGCCGCATGCTCACCTGTGGTCGTTCTTTTTCAGCCCTAGGTGACCACTCATCTACTTTCTGTCTCCACGGATTTGCCTGTTCTGGACATTTCATGTAAATAGAATCATACAATATGTGGTCTTTTGCATAAAGTTTTCACTTACATAATGTTTTTGAGGTTCATCCATGCCTTAGCGTGCGTATTTTTTTATTGCTAAATAACACCCCATTGCATGGGTGCACCATATCTTAATTACTCCAGTCACCACTTGGTAAACATTTGAATTGTTATAAACTATGCTGTGAACCTTCCTGTGCAGGTCTTTGTGTAGATGTTTATTTTCCTTTCTCTTGGGTGAACTTGTTTTAATGCAGGCTCAGTTTCCATTGTCTCAATGTATTATAAAGTATTTAAACTTTTACACATTTTGGACATTAACTTTGTTCCATCTTTCTTTCTCTCTGGTGGTTATAAGAACGCTGCATGGATATTCTTGTTTGTGCTATTATTGCTGTAGCATCAAAACACACAAAAAAGTGAAAAAGTCAGGAAGAATACACATTTAAAATTTTCACCAGTCCTAACAAACTTCCAAACATCCACCTTAACTGTCTTTTAGGCCCACAGAGAAAGTGGACTCCCCTCCCCATTGAAGCCTTCAGGTGACTGTAGCCCTGGCTGACATCCGATGTAATTGCAAGAGAATCCTGAGTCAGAAGCACCCAGTGGAGCCACACCTAGATTTTAGATGCACAGAAACTATGAGAGAAAATAAGTGGTATATTGTTTTAAGCCATCAAGTTCTGGAATGTTTTGTTACACAGCAATAGGTAACAAACACTCAAACTTCCAGGCCTTTGTAAATTGACCTCTGGCCATCTCTGCCCTCTCATCACCCTCCCTATTCCAACACGGATTATGAGCTACAGGGAGGTGAAGCTGCTGGCAGGATATCAAAAACACCCTGCTCTTGAACCCCCCTGGCCTTTGCACATAGTGTTTTCTCTGTCTGGAATGCCCTTTGTCTTTATTCTTTGGGAAACCATAAGTTCTTGCATATCCCAGCATCTCCATGTAAGTGATGCCTTCTTTGATTCCTTGATCCAGATACACGGTCTGTCTCCTCCTTGGTGCTACCGCTGTACCTGTGCATAGAGATTCTAACACTTTTACAGAGTCCCCAGATTTCTTCCTGTTTTGTCAGGCTCTTCTCTAAGACTGTGAGACCCCTAAGGACAAGGACTGGCATTGACTGTCGACTCCCCTCTGAGTCTCCAGCGTCCAGCCCAGAGGCTGGCGTGAGCAAGCACCGGCAGCAGCTTGTTAATGACTGCATACTGAATCCTGGGTGCATGTGCCAGCTTTGCTGCGGAGCGCCTGTTGGACATGGGTTAACTACGTGCTGTGAACGCCAGTTTATACCCTCTCGGGCTAAGGAGCAGTAGGCCCCTTGCCAGCAACAGCACACTTCTCGTTAGCACAGGAGCACAGCAGCCATCAGAAGGCAGGGGACCAACTAAGTCTTGTGTGACATCACCAGTTCCCACACTTTCAGCCATGACGAGAGAAGATCACTGTCAGGATGAGAAAAACTCTCTTCACCTTTTGTTTTTTTCCTTAAGTTTTCCCAACGAAGAACAACTTGGGATCGAGAAAAAAATCTCCCAAGTGCAAGTTGGGCAGCAGAGTTTAAAAAGATGGCAGGCTGGTGAACGGGCTCTCAGATACAACAGCAAGAAAAGCCCTGATTTGTACTGTGCGACAATTGTTGTGGTGTCTGTATTCCCACCGCGATCAATTTCAAGCTGCCAATGGTTAACAGCCAGGCAGGGCGATTCCTGAATACTTGACAGCTGGCTGTCTGGGCTGTCCTGGGCTGCCCCGGGCACGGCAGGAGATCAGGAGCCTGAGCGCTGGGGCCCCTGCCTGGCGGGCACCCAGCATTATTGTGGAAGGGCTCTGCAGCCTTGGACAGGTGATGTTAATGTCTGTGTCTGGAGTTTCTCATCTGTAAATTGGGAATAATTGCAGAACCCATCTCAGGATTGCCTTGAGCATTACAGGAGATAATGCATAAAAGGTACTTAGCACAATGTTGGCGCTTGGGGAACATTCAACAAATAGTAACTGCTAAATAGTAGAACAGAAATGACAACTCACTTGGAATAAAACATTTTGGATTCTAGTCCTGGTTCTGCCCCTGAGTCACTGTATGACCTTGGACAATTGACTTCAACTCTCTGGAAATGAGGTGTCTCTTCAGTGAAACGAGGCTCATGACAGGTAACCTGTGTGGGCACTTATTGGGTACCAGGTACTATACCACGTCTTCTACATCTTGCACCTTGATAATCTGCCACACATCCTATGCGGTAGATTCTAACATCATTCCCATGGTGTAAATGGGAAACTGAGGCTTAGAACAGTATCCGGCCCAAAGTCATACATCTAGTAGGTGCTGTTAGTGGACCTGAACTCAGGCCATGTCCCTCCTCTGCCTGTAGACTGTACGGCCGCCTGCTCCACTCATCAGCAAGAAGGGTTAAATGAGGCGAAGCAGAAACATTTTGTAAACTGCACAGCAATAGCAAACAATGGGTGCTGTGGCTGCCAATCCTTAAACATTGAAAACATCCTTAGGGAGCCTTTATTTCATGTCAGGTGGTGGGCACCAGTCCCAGGCCCTGGGAGCCTACCTTTGAGGGGAGGGGACAGAGACCTACAGAAAGTGGCAGACTCGACTATTGCACAGCAACGCAAAGCCGGAGAGGTGCTGGAATTCTTACTTCCCAAGGGCTGCGAATGACAAGCTAACGGAGTCACGCCTCTGGTGGGCACACGGACCGGCTCTGAGACGTGGCTCTATGCCACGTGTCCCCAGGGGGGCGGACCCTGAAGGGGCGAAAGGGACAGACGTTCACAGGCGCCTGGCCAGGCTTCTGGGCACCGCTCTGGTTTTCCCCTCACCACAGCCCTGCGCAGGGGTGACGTCCCCTGTGCCTCTCCGGGCAGGATGGCGGCTTGGAGAGGGAGCATGTGCTGCTGTGGGCGTGGGCAGTGTGTACCCTCCTCACGGAGCCCACCGAGCCCCCTCCTCTCGAGCTGTCCCACCCTGTGTCACATCGGCAAAGGGCACGGAGCTCCCTGTCTCGTGGGCGGGCTCAAGCAAAGGGTCCCAGCAGGAGAGACATGCAGCACCTCGAATCACCGCCTCCTTCCTGGTGGCCACTCACTGCTGCTGCTGCTGCTCTGAGTCATCCCAGGTCTTCTCCAAGAACTGAATCGGGTCCCAGAGCACTGTGCCTGCCTGAGGGACGGGGACGGCCTTTGTCGCCTTTCTTATACTGTATGGCACATGCCACTTCATTGTTTGGCTTTTTTTTTTTTTTCTCAAAAAGACAATTTGATATAACTTGCATTTTTCCTTCTTCTATTATAAGTCAAAACCCAGTCAATGAGTCCTTCTGAGGGACTTACCTTGTGTGAGTCTCCTGGTAGCTCAGCCAGCCAGGCGGCCACCCGCGCGCCTGCCCAGGCACCTGTACATCTCTCAAGTACTTCCTGCATCCAGGCCCTGTGCTGGAGGTCAGGGGGACGGGAGAGACAGGTATCCATCCTGGGGGCTCACAGTCTGTGCCCCTGAGTCTCTGGACCCAGAAGCCAGCACTGCAGCTGGCCACAGCGGTGGGTGCAGAGGCGGTGGCCAGAGCGTCACTGCAGACCCCTCTTCCCAGCCCTGCTGGCAGGACAGGAGAGCAAAGTAGCTAGGAGGCAAGGGGGGGCTGGGAGAGATGTTAGCACATTTAGAGGTTGGAAGGGAAGGGGTCAGAGGCACGAGTGGCTGGAGGAACAGGGGAGGAAGGCTGAGGCTCTGGGGGACTCTGGTGAAGCATAAATACCTCCTGTCGCCATCATGGAGGGAAGTGCTGATACGAAGGGGGAAAAGACTGATTTTGGTGTCAGCCGGCCGAGGTTCCGGATCCCAGGGGGAGGGGCCTTGGCTTTTAGCACAGGAATCCCTGCTCACCCCTAGAGCTGAGACAACACATGACTTCCAGGCTGGGGCAGATTTAGAGCCACTGAAGCCTCCTTTTTCACACCACCTTGACTCTGCCTGTCACAGGGTCTCTCTGGCCACTGCTCCCCGGGGACCCCATTATCTCTCTTACACCTGCCAGTGAGATTCTTTTCTTTTAAGTGCTCAGCAACCTAAATCTCCTCTAATACTTGTCCTCTGCACAGATGATTCAACATGTGTAACTGGATGCGCCGCTTTCCTCACAGGTGATGTTTCCTTGCTAATGGCTCAGAGAGGGCGGCCACAGAGGGTGGGTGAACAGTGGATTCTACGCCTGGACAGAGGCAGACGCAACCCCTTCATCATTTACTGTGAAAAAAAGAAAGAAAAGAAGAAAAGAAAAGAAAAAGGTTACTTCCCTATGCTTTCCTTTGTACCTTAGAGAAACTAAAATATAATCACAAGTTTTCAGGTCAAAGAGAATTGAAGAGACACAGTGTTCCATGACTGAGCTGTTCTTAGAGCTGCATTCAGTGCACACTGAACCTTTGGGCTAGGCCTGGAGGTTCAGAGTAGGACAATCACGATCACACATTTGGCTGTCAGGGGCTCAGGGACGCCGGTGAGGCAGCTGTCATAGTGGCTCAGTGTCCCTAGACACTGGCCAGGGCTGCCTTCCATGTCGTGCCCCTGCCCCCGCTTCCGAGACCCCGCTCGCATCCGCAATCCCGGGAGTGTGGTCCCATCACTCAGGAGAGACCATCCACAGCCAAGAATAGTTATCCGTAGATGATTCCAAAACAGGTTCATGAGACCCACAACAGAGTACATTTCTTAGAAACTAAGGCAAGACTCTGGAATTTTGAGACATAAAATGCTTTTTTGTGTGTGTGTGTGTGAAAACATTTGGCTCAGTGAATCAAAAGCCAGTGTATTGTAAATGGTTGGCTTCATAAACATAGACTGGGGAAGAACGCAGTGCCCACCCACACTTGGCAAACATCCCGTAGCTAAGGCGAGGCGGAACAGCAGGAGGGGAGAGAGTGAGGCATAGGGGAATGTTTCTAAACATGGCCCCAGGCAGGCCTCTAAGCCCGAGTCCCAGGAGGAGGACCGCAGCAGCCCTGATGCATGCACAGGGAGTGAGGTCAGAGTGGCTGGACCTGGCCCTGCACCTGGAACCCTGGACGCAGAAGCCCAGCAATTGTGCAGGGCAGGTTTGGGCCAGTCAGAGAACCCAGAGCTGCCTTAGGTCAGGGCAAAGGAGAGGCAAAGGGACCCGGTGGCTCTGCCCTATGAAAGCCAAGGGGAACATGGGCGTTGATGTGGACTCCTGAAGAGAGCTGCATCAGGAATGAATAAAGCCAATAAATCAAGTACACATGAGTGCCCTACACGTCCGTCCAAGCCCCCGTGGAACAATGCTGAAGACTAGTGCCTGTCCCCTGACGCCGGGATGGCGTGGAAGTCCCCACACGTACAGCTTCCTTGGAAGAAGGAAAACAGAAAAAGGAGAGTGAAAAATCTAACTGGACACAAAGGAGAGGGTGGAAATTCCTCAGTGACTGAGTTTACCTTGAATTGGCAAGAGTATGTCGCCCACTACCCAGAGGAAACGGGGCTCAAAGAGATAAAGTCCCACTTTTGCCTGCCCGAGCTGGAGGCTGAGACCCCTGCACCCACACTGGCAGGAAGGTACTGATGAACAGCTGGAGGAGCACGAGAGCTCGGCTGAGAGCAGGACGAGCTGCCAGACACGGCTCCTGGTCGTCCTTCTGGCCACTTCCGGTTCACCTCGGACTGTAGAGATCACTGCAGACGGTTTAACCCGGCTCCCTGTACCCACAAGTGGGCGAGCTGAAGTCCAGCAGGGAAAGGACAGGTCCCAGTCCACACAAACAGCCCAGGCTGGATACCCGGTTTCCTGACACCTGGCCACGGGCTGCCCCACGGCGCCATGCTATTAACACCTTCTTTTTAGGTTTCTTCCCCTTCTTCCTTTGGTGGTTTTTGAGGTGTGAGAAAATGTTGGCAAATCTTTCCTGATTGAAAGAGAAAATAGACACTGAGGTAGGAATGACCCAGGTAATGCTTGGGGTAATTCTTAGCAGGAACACAAAATCCCACTGGAATGTTCATCTGTGATTATGGCAGGAAAAACTGGCCCTAAAGTGTTTTGAGGGCCCCTGTCATAGCCAAGCTCAACCGCGCTATGAAGAGCACTATCTGCCTGGGGAAGTGGTGGACGTCTGGGACGGACACCTGAATAGAGAGTCCCTGAGTTTCTTCCTAATTTGAATAAAAAAGACCAGCATGTTGCAGGGTGTGGTCAGTCTATGGTGTTTGTCTAAATTACTCAGTGACAGTGAGGTCAGAGTGTTGTCATCCAACCAGGTTCGTTTGCCCGCGGCCCGAGAAGCCAAGATGCTGAGTCAGTGGGTTCTGTGGTGGAGAAAGAGTCTTTATTCTGTATAGTGCTAAGTGGGGAGATGGCAGGCATTTATCAAATCTGTCTCCCGAGAATTTGGGGGACAGGGTTTTCAAGGATAGTTTGGCAGGCAAGGGATTAGGCAATTAGGTTTGTTAATTGGGGCAAAATTATAGGGGTGTAGGAATCATCTCCTTGTGTTGCTCTAGTCCCTGGGGTCACAATTCCTGCTGAGCTGGATTCTTGTCATAGGCGGCTGGTCTGGGAGGGCCAACCAAGCCACTGGAATGCGGGGCCTGGAAGGCATAAACACTGCCTTTAAGTTGCAAAACGGTGATGTCCATGGAGAAAGTTCAGAATCTTTATGGACAGCAGCTACGTGGCTCCAGAGTGGCAATTATAGAGAAGCAAACGGGGACAGCGACTAATCATTGTCATTATTTTTTCCTAGGCCTTTACCACAGTTCTCGCCTTGTGCCGTTATTGAAGGGCGGTTTCAGGCGGCCACTGCGGCTTTCAAACAAAGATCTACCGTGCTTTGGAGCAGCCTTTCTTCTCGGAGCCCAAAGGACTGCTGGCATCAGGACAGATGTTGGAGACAAAGTCGCCATAACTTGTAGATGGACTTGATGTTGGAGACTAAGCAAAAGAGATAGTCTAGATGTCTCGTAAGGTTCTGACCTGAGTGGGCCACCAGGTTGATGACAGTGTCGTTCACTGGGGTGTGCAGCTGTTATTTGTGCAGGGGTCTACGATCTGTCATGCACCCCTCTTGTGCAAGAATAGGCTGCTTGTTTCATAGACAAGGAGTTTTAGGGTGAGGAGACTGAAGGAGCTTTTCTACGATCACACAGCATATATATCACAGAGCTGGGTGGGATTCACACCAGACCTGCTTGACCCCCAAGGCTGCACTCTCTTCACTCTATTTGGAATGTCTGAAACACAGCTGCCCAGAGTAGAGGTCGGAAGTCATAGAGATAGGGTGACCTAACATCCAAACTGGGTCTCCTTTGAAGGGGAGGACTATGAATAATGAAGCCAAATCAACAGGTAAAAACTGAGACTGCCCCTGGCAAACCCACTGTGCAGTCCCCTTGCACAGGGGCAGTCACACGGTGACCTCAAGCCTTCTTGGTTGCTTTCGTCAAATATCGCCAGCCTGGATGGACTCCTGGGCTGGCCCACGACGACTGCCACAGTGCTCTGGGCACCTCTCTTCCAGGGATGGTCGTACCCAGAGCCACAGCAATGACTGTCACGTCTTTTTCCCCTCCAGCCCGTGGGCTGCTTGGGGAAGGGGTGATCCCTAGTTTATCTGCCTCTTGGTGATAAACAGTTTTCTCGCACTGTACTTTCAACACAGAATATTTCTGGTCAACAAAATATGTGTGAATTTTCCTCCATACCAAGCAGTTCTCTCGCAAACATCAACTGGGTGTCCTACATTTCAGTTCAATGCAATTCTGACACTAACCAGAGTTAGCGCAGACTCCGAAGGTTAAGGGCTCAGTCACACAAGGCTGCCCCTACTTCTGTCCCTAATTTCAAGTCCCAGCTTGTCACCTGTACCTCTGATCGACCACCTATAATTTGAAGTTCCCACTACCCCTTCTCGGGTTCAATAATTTGCTAGGATGGCTCACAAAACTCAGGCAAACACTTTTAACGGTTTATTATTTAGTAGAGGGCATGGTACAGGATACAGATGAACAGCCAGATAAAGAGGTACACAGGCAAGGGATGGCCCACAGTGGGCGTGACACCTTCCCAACACCCCCACATGTGCAGCAACCTGGAAACTCGCCAAACTCCATCGCTTAAGGAATTCTCTGGAAGTTTTATCTCATAGGCAGAATCGATTATTAACTTGATCTCTAGCTCCTCTCTCCTACCCAGAGGAAGGGGGTTGGCCTGAAAATTCCAAGTTTCCAATCTCAGCTTAGTCTTTCTGGCCACCAGCTCCTGTCCAGGAACTCACCAAGAGTCACCTCATTAACACAAATGATCTCCCATCACCCGGGGAATTCCAAGGGAGTTAGGAGCTCCGTGCCAGACACTCCTATCACTCAGGAAATTACAGGTCTCTGGAGCTCTGTGTCAGGAGCTGGGGATAAAGACCAAGATAGATATTTCTTATTATAAATCACAGTAGCGCAGTGAGACAGACAGTAATTTCTTGAAATATCAACAAATGGTGGTGGTGATAGAAATCTCTTTGTATCCTCTGTGAAAACTGTACCTGCCTCTCATTTTGGTAATTTTCTACTATTTCATTAATATTTAAAATAAAGAGATAGCAATAATATACTTACTACTATGTTTATCATGGTGAAATTTGTATAATACTTTTATATCCATTATTCAATTTAACTCTCACAATATGACTGTGATGAAAGAACCCGTAATAGGTGTTTATCTTTTTATCTGCCCAGCACTTTTTACATCTTCTGGGATCAAAGTGCCCATCCTAAGGCCTCACGTCTCATCTCCTCCTACCAGCCTCTAACAGGTGGTCAGATGTGAGCTGTGAGCTGTTATCTTCCTGTAAGACCTTGCCTCCCTAGGGCATGGCTGGAAGTGATTGATCCAGAGACAGGCATGTGGCCCAAACTAGGCTAATCAGAATTATTCCCAGGGAACTAAGGGCAGAGTCCTTTCTTCTCTGCCAGTGAAGATGGGAGGAAGTGAATCTAAGGGCTCTAGTGGCCACCGCTCCAGCTTCTCAGAGAATGTCAATCTTAAGAGCAAAAAAGCCAAGTTGTGCAGAGAAATATAGATTAGAGGAAGACAGAGAGTCCTTGAATAGGACTTTGCCCAGCCAGGTGTTTGAATGGCCCAGTAAATACTCCTTTTGCCTAAGCTGCAGTGAGCTGGGTTTCTGTCACTTGCAACCACAAAAGGCCTGAGTAACATAGATATTATCCCCATTCCACAGAGGAGAAAGTTGAAGGTCAAGGATCTGGTTACTTGGTTACGTGGTCAAGATCACAGAGCCTCTAAGTGTCCAAGTCAGGACTAGGAACTGGAAATAACTTGTGTTCTTCAGATGTCAAGCCAGATCTCTTCCTCACTATGCAGTGAATCCTTCCTCGAGGGGCCTTTTCTGATTGTGGAATTTTCTCTCATCAGAAAAAGAATGCTTTCCCCCTCCCATTGCCTTTCACAAGGGTTACTTCATGGTGAACTCCTTGCTGTTTGCCTCCTAGGACATCCTCTCATCCGCAAACATCTGATGACAGACTTTGTTCCTACTCCATTTCTTCTGTTTGATTAAGCTGCAGCTCAGTCACCCTTCAGTCACTTGGACAAAGTTAAAATGTTGTGATACAATATGAAAGCAAGTTGACTTCCTGCCTGGAAATGTCTTAAACTCTCGGGGAAACCCAAATTCCAAACCAAATTTGGCCCCAATCCTAGACTAAGTAGGTGCCAAAAGAGACCGAATTTTTGGATCCAAAGTGAGTTCCCATGTTCCTACCTTCTGGGGGTGGTGGGACTCAGCCACATGGAGTTGCATGATGACGTGGGCCAATTAAACTCAACTAAACCTGCACCCTCATTGGCTTTGCTCAGCCTCCCTTTTCCATGAAGTCATCTGCTACACAACATGACTTTGATCATGCTCAAATACAGGGCATTGCATGCAATAGAAAGAAAGTGTCACTATAGTCATTACTGTAAGTCATTTGTCTCATTATCTGAGCCCTGTCGACTGGGAAGCAGCAGAAATCCCAGTCTGAAGTGGAATGTAGAACGTCCCAAAAAATCCTTGAAAGAAAATATTGTTACCTTTTTTTTAATAGGAAGAGAAACTGAGGCTTAGGAAGATGAACTAAATATTGAAATTCTGTACCTTCATCCCAGAAATTGTTTTTTGCTTTCTAGGCCCATATGTTCTCCTGGCTCTTGGACACGCTCATCATCCATCTATTCAGTGGATCGCAAAGTCAACACTTCCAAAGTTGAGCTCACCACCTTCATCACTCAAATCTGTTCCTAGTCTCAGTCGATGGTCTGCCCATCCAGCCACCCACCCAGCCACCCATCCATTCACCTGTCGCCCATCCCCCTGTCACCCATCCACCCATCCTTTCACCCATCCACCTGTCACCCGTCCACCTGTCACCCATCCATCTGTCACCTATCCACCCATCTTTTTACCCATCCACCTGTCACCCATCCACCCATCCTTTCAGCCATCCACCTGTCACCTATCCCCCTGTCACCCATCCACCCATCCTTTCATCCATCCATCTGCCACCCATCCACCTATCACCCATCCATTCACTCATCTGCCTGTCCATCCATTCTCCATTCATCTATTCATTCATCCACCCATCCTTCTATTCACCCATCTGTTCATCCTTCATTCATCCACCTGTCCATCTACCTATCTATCCACCCCTCTGTCTACCTTTTCAACCATCCTGCCATCTATGCATTCATTTGTCCATTCTCCATGCATTTAGTCATTCAAGCCAGAAGCATGGGTGAATAGCAAGGTTGCTTTAGTGATGAATAAGCTTGAGTTTGAACTTTGTTCTGACACTAAAGTAACTTCTCTCACTTCTTTATCCATCTTTTTTTTTTTTTGGAGACAAAGTTTCACTATTTTTCCCAGGCTGCTCTCAAACTTCTGAGCTTAAGCAATCCTCCTACATTGGCACTCCAAGTAGCTGGGATTACAGGTACATGCCACCATGCCCAGCCTCCATGTATCCATCTTGACTTAAATTACTTCATTTGTAAAAAGGAAATTATGATACTGAGTCAGACATCTGACACTGCGTAATAACACATTGCATTACATTTTTGATAGAATATAAAAGATAGAATTTTGATAGAATATAAAAGAATGTGTGTGTGTATTACATAACATAATGTTTGTCACTTAAACATGTAATGAACAATTATTATTACTTTTTGTATTAATATTAATATTAATTGTATTAATATAATATGTATTAATATTAATGACAGTTATACCTGTGCATCTGTGTAAACCTCGAAGCACTCTGGACATGTGGATGTTACCTAAATATACACGCTTTGTCTGTTCACAAGCTCACATATGTGCGTGTATGATAGATGGACAGGCAAGTCGGCTAAATGATAGTGGCAAAGGAATATGTTGCCTTCTCCCCAGAGGGGGAGTCCTTGCAGATTTACGTTAGTGTAACAGAATTTTAATAAATGTTAGAGACACAGTTCTAGGTCTTCTGAATGAATTTTTGAGTCACATACTAAATATTGACAATATTGACAGTAGCTGCTGGCCATTCAGTGTTTACTTTGTGTTGGCGCCATTTTAAGTGCTTTATATACATCAATCATTTAGTCTTTCCAATAATATTGATGAGTAAGATGTGGAGTCTTTGTGTTGAAGGTGAAGAGAGTGACATTTGGAGAGGGTAAGGCCCTTGCTCCAGGTCACACAGTCAGTCCATGGACAAGCTGAGATCCTATCTTGAGCCTAATTCCAGAGCCTGGGCTCCTCACACCACAGAGAGCAAATTGTTATCTACAGACACCTCTGCCTTCAGGGTCTTTTTCAATCAGTAGCTACTGGTAGTTCTCCAACTCTGAGTCCCCAAGGTCACAGTAGCAGTCTCATGCCCTTTTCTGATCAGGGCAAGCTGTTGCTAAGCGATGGGTTTGCCCCGTCTCTGACTCAGCCCTGGAGGATGCACTTCACATCCAAAGTGGCACTTGGGTAGCACTTTGCCTCCTGAAGGATCCCAGAGCCACTTCTCAGGCCTGACCACTGTCTGTCATCTTGGCTAAGTACCCTGTGCTGAGGGTTCCAGAGAAAGCTAAGATGGGAAATGTCACTCCCTGGACCCCAACCTTGCAGCGAGGTGGGGAGAAGGGTTGAGGAAGGAGCCGAGCTAGACCCATTTCCAAGACACCCAGTACACACACATCCTTGGCTGCCCATGTGAGCTGAGATGGAGAAATCTGTGTGTCCCAGAGCTCCTCACAGGAGAGGAATGCTTTAAAGAGAATTCTCTAGGTACACGGCCTGCAGAGCTGCCCTCTAAGTCGGTGGTTTTATTAACTTATTTATTGACTAACTGCATTCTACATGGACAGACTCTAACGCTGTAAGCGTCCTACAGGAATGATTTCATTTCATCCTTACTACAACTCTGTGGTGAGCACCATTATTATCTGCATTTTGCAGATGAAGAGACAGCTGTAGAAAGGTGCAGTCATTGGTTTAAGGCCATGAGTCAGGGAGCTGTGGAGCTGAATTTTGAACCCACGCTCTTGACTCCAAGACTGCCTTTGACATCAGCGGGATGAGGAAAGATAGTGAGGAGGAGGGGGTGTTTCTTGGCAGCTGAGGTCAAGGGGAGATTTGGGAAGGTCATTGCAATGGGAACTTGTGAGTGTGCAAAGGTTGTGTGAAATGCAATGCGATCCTGCCCTGGGATGGTAGGTATCTTGAGCTAAACATCACAACAGAGATATCAGTACGTTTGGATGTGACAGTGTGTTGGAAGAAGCTCGTGCTGCAGCTGGGTTTGTCCTGGAACTGGCAGGGGGTGAGCCAGCTATGGAGGACAAGGCAGTGAGCGGCCACCTGCGTTGCAGGAACGGTGCCAAAGAGGGGTGAAAAGGACATGGTGCAGGCCCCTAGTGCCGCCTAACCCGCCATTAAATCTCTCCACTAATGAGGGGCATGCACATGTTTTGCTTGCTTCCAGAACCTTCCCCTAACTAGTTTAAGCTCTGTGGAAAGCTCATGACATTTGGGATTTAAATTCCATTTAAGTGTTGCCAAGAGGAAGGTAAAAATCATACACACAGCGCACAGAGAGGCCCTTCAACTCCTACAGCTTCAAAGCACTTTTAAAACATCTCTAAGGAGACTCTGGGGGGTTTTGCAAATTTCTCTTACAAAATAGCATTTTTGTCAGAAAGAAGCGAATCAGCAATGCATGCATTAAAATTCTCTTGAAATCCAGATGGATTTTTAAGACTGAAGATGAGAAATTGCTTTCCAAAAAGCCAAGGAAGCCAGACCATGGGGTACATTTTGTTTTGTTTTGTTTTGTTTTGTTTTGTTTTGTTTTTGAGGCCATCTCTGTAGGAAGTCAAAGTGCCCATTAGAAAAGTACTTAAAAACCTGGAAATCATGAAATAACAGGCTTTAGGAAGCCCTGCAAATCAGTTTGAACTTTTTGTTTAAATTACCATTTTTTTATGAAATCCTGATAGGTGTCTTCCAGTTGATTCTGGAAGGCAGTGCTTGCAGTCATAAGGCAAAATCAGTTCTCTCTGATCATTTTACAATAAAACCGTGCTGGAGAAATGCTGCTGACACCGTGCATAGCCTCTTCTGGTCCATTAACTCACCAGGGCATGTCCTCCCAGAAAGGCCTGCCCGTCTCGGGTGGGGAGGCTGCATAACGGGTGTCCTACATAGGTCTGCATAATGCCCCGGCGGCTACTGCAGGATCAATCTTGTCCACGCCAGCCTCGTGGCTAAATGGCCTGCCAGCGGGGCTCCAAAGGCTGAGGGGACAGCCCTCGGAGGAGTTGCAAAGAAGTTACCCTAAGTGCTTTGGGGTGAAGATGCTCTCTCCCTGCCAGCACTCTCCCAGATACCCCATCATTAGGTGCCCCAGGGGCCAGGCTGTGCAGCTGGAGTCCTGTGTCTGAGCGTGTCTGCAGGGCAGAGGGCCCTGCGTGAGGCCACGACTCGATTGATCCCCCCCAGCTGTGTCAACAGAGAGGGAGGTTAGGTTCAGAAAGGCATGCAATGAACATTTATTGAACCCTACCTCAGTTGCTTTTATTTATGCTATTTGGTTAAATTCTCTTCACAGCCCAGAGCAGTTTAATCATTCCCATTTTTGAGTTGAAGAAATTGAGGCTCAAGGACAATAACAACTTACCCAGCACTTTCATCTCCAACACTGCCTCTTGAGGTAAATGTCGAGAAGGACTATATGGAAACAGCCCTTGCAGACAGAGGCGTGCGATCAACACATCAGCCTATTTTCTGGCCAAAGGAAGCATTTCCTGGGTGTTTGTGCCAGCAACTGTTCCAGGTGTTTCCTATGTACTAGCTCCCTCAGAGGAGCCCAGTGTTTTTTCCCCAGTTTGCTGATGAGGATATATAGCTATAGCACAGAGAGACTGAGTGACTTGTCCCAGGTCACAGAGCTAAACAGGGGGGTGGAGCTAGGATTCAAACCCAAGCAGTGAAGTTCTGAATGCTTTCTTCCCCCAGCATTTTGTTAGGAAAAAATTCAAGCATACAGAAAGTTTGAAAAAAAATGCTGCAATGGACACCCATGTGCCTACCCACTAGATTCTGCCATTTGTTGCCCTTTAGTATCTTTATTTTACCACATAACTACCCACCCATCAGCCCGTCTTATTTTGGATCCATTTCAAAGTAAGTTTCAGACATTAGGACGCTTCACCTTAAACACTTCAGCATGAATATCATTAATTAGAGTTTAAAATTCATTTATGGTTCTTTTTTTTGAGATAAAATTTCCATAGAGAGAAATGCACAAATCTTAATTGTACCATTCGATGAAATTCAACAAATGTGTATACTTGTGTAACCCAGGCCCTGTGAAGATATGGGACATTGCCATCACTCCAGAATGTTCCCTCACACCTGCAGGAAACTACTGTTTGGACTTTTTCTTTTAATCATAAATATGCTTTTCCTCCTCTAAAACTTTATATAAATGGAATTGTACAGTACGTACCCTTCGTGTCTGGCTTCCTATGCTCAGCATGATGTTTTTTGGATTCGTTCCTTGACACCGCTAAGTGGGATCCCATTGCAGGAATATATCACAGCTGGTTTATTCATTCTTTCGTCAGTGGACATGGGGTTGTTTCCCTTCACCCCCGTTTTGGCTGTTTTGAGTAGGATTGCTAAGAACAGTCATGCTCAATTCACAGTTTTTCTATGGAAGCAGGCTTTCCTTTCTTTTGGGTTAAAACTTAGCAATGGAATTGCTGGGTCAAAGGGCAGATTTATGTTTAGTTTTACAAGAAACTACCAGACTGGTTTTTTTAAAATGGTTGAATATTTTTACATTTCTCTGCAGCCTCCTGTGAGAATTCTGGTTTGGAGCTAAGCTTTTAAGCGGTATGCCTACTGTCTCTCCAAGAAGAAGGCCAACAGATACTTGCAGCTGGATGGGTTCCTAAAGCTCGGGGATAATGAACTGGGCCCCACAGAGATGACACCTACTGGGCCTGGGGGGAGGGAATATGTTTTTAGATCTTCAACTTACTTTTCTTACCAAAATCAGAGGGTCTGCCCCATCAATGACTGTGAGGCCATTGTGTAGCGCGAACTTCTCTACACTTGGTAACCTGGTGAACTCTTTATATGTAGGAATATACGAAGACACCACAGCCCTTTATCTTTGGAGTTAGGAGCTATGTTTAGGCCTATCTTATAGATGAGGAAACTGAGGCTCAGAGGAGTAAGTGATCCCGCTGTGGGCACTCACCAAAGGCAAAGCCAAGATTGGCTCCCATTTCTGTTTGACTTCAAAGTCTGAGCATTTTTCACTGTATTCTAAAATCTTCTGCTGTAAAAGGGGACTGCACGGGGCTGATTCCGGGAAATCTGTAACAAACAGAAGGCGTCTAGACCATCACCATGGGCACAAATCTCCTTAGTAACTTTGCTGCCAAAGGCTCCGTCCTTAAAGGGAACAAGGGATCTTAGATCAATTGTAGATGCAGAGACAGAAAATATTCTACAATTAGCAATTAACGCTGCAACAAGTAACTGTAACTCTGAAGCAAAAAAGTAAGCATCTTGGCACAGACTGGCATAGGAACAAATAAGGAAAAAAGGAAAACAAAAAGCATGGGACACAAAGCAGAAGGAAGTCATGTCTGTAAAGGCAAAAACTGGAAACCACCTAAATACCCATCGAAGAAGACTCGTTGAAAACAGCATGCTGGTGCGTCCACACCCTGGGGCTCTGTGCAGCCGGTGAGAAAGAACCAGGCCTCCTTCTGTGAGCCCACATGCACAGTGCCCGGTATATATTTTAAACACACACATACACATGCACACACGCGCACACACATGCTAACACATGCACACACGAGTTCAAGTATTTTATGTAGAACATGAGCTTACTTGCATTCAGAAGAATTCTTTTATGCTTGTGAGTACACAGCACGTTTCTGGGAGGACATACCACGTACCATTCACAGTGGTTACCTGGGGAGGGTTAAAAAGGAGAGCGGAGAGAACGGGCAGACTTTCCTTCTTTACACCATTCTGAACTTCTTGCATTTTCTTTCAGCGCTGACAGTACATAGAAACAGCTGTAAAAGCAGGATTCTGAACCTGGAAAAAGGAAAAGAGAGGAGGAATCTGGTCTGTGTAGAACAGAGGCAATTTTCTTTGTCCCATTTGGCAATTTCTGGTGAGCAAGAATGGAAACACATTGGGTGTTATTTACACCTTAGGGTGGGGATAATTTTGCTTTTGGATCTTATAGCATGTGGTCTGAGGTTCCGATACAGCACCATTCCAACGAATCTTTCTTCTTAAATATTCGTTAAGTCCCACATTAACCAAATCCTCTGGGTACAGGTGTGGTAGCTCCTCTCCAATGAACCGTGACCCTGAGCATTCGTGCCCTGGTGTGGTCCTTGTCCTTTGAATCTAGTCTAGTCTTGCAACTTGCTTCTGGCCAATGGAAACTGACACAGAGTAATTTCCAACGGTAGGTCATAAGTAGCCTCGGAATTTCCATCTGGGTCTCTGGGAACACCTGCATTGTGTAACAAATCCGACTACTTGAGGTTGCTGTAGCGTACGTAAGTCCTCACGCTGGCCACGTGGAGAGGCTGCATGCAGAGAGAGAAGTCCTTGACCAATTAAAGCTGTTCCGGTTGCCACAGCAGAGGCTCCAGCCCTGTGAGTGAGCAAGCTTGGACACACAGCCCTCGGATGACTGGCAGCCTTCAGATGACCCAGCCACGGCTGACTGCAACTGCATGACAGACCCCAAGCAAAACCCAGCCAGCTGTGCCCAGTCAACCCACAGAGCCATGAGAGAGAATAATACAGCTTTAAGCTCCCAAGTTGTAAGGCAGTTAACCAGAGCAACTGTTTACAAACCCTCATGATGCCTTTAGCCACAGGACACTGCGCACAACTGAAATGCTACACAGTTGTCGAATACCTAAGTCATATGAGAATAGGACTGGCTGGGTTGGAGCGAAGATCCTCTGGGTTTTCCTGCTGGGGCCTCCACTGCAGACCAGGCAATCTTCACCACACAATGCGGACAGCTCACAGACCGGGTGGGAAACCACAGCCCAGGGGCCAGGTTGTCCAGAGATCTCTGCAGAAAAAGTCTGTGTCCCAGAGTAGCCAGAGGCTGTGCAGCTTTTCTCTTTTGGGATGGGGATGAGGGAGACCTATCACCTGCCTTCAAGCCTGCTCCCTGAGGTTTTCTCTTCTGCATTAATGTCGGGACTGTCTGGTGCAGGGCTGAGGCATTGCACAGCTGCCAGGGGTAACCTCCACTTCCAGGCTACGGACACAGCACCACTGTTGCTGGGCAGGGGCTGGGATTAACCTTGTATGGCCTGGGATTAACCTCTGTGGGGCTCAATTGTGCCGAGGCTAGATGGGTGCTAGAAGCACCTGTCTTCTGGGACATTCTCAGTGGCCTTTGGCTCGGAGAGCTGTGAAGAGAAGCTCCTGCTTGCCTGGACTGTTGACCTCTGCTCTTCTTTCAGTGCACAGGGACTGGCTTAGTGACAGTCTCCTATGATGCCACTCTCTGCCCCTGCAGAGGCATCTGTCTAAAATGCAGAGCTAACCTCATCACTCTGCAGCTTAAAACCTTCCGTGGCTCCCTGTCACCTGCGGGATTAAAAAACACTTATGTGGGCACTTTAAAAATGCTGATTCCTGGGCTTCAACTTCTGAGATTTTGATTCTTTGGGTCTGAGAGTGGGGTCTGCCTTTTTAGCAAGTGCTGCAAGCTGACTCTGACACGCGTGCTCCCAGACTGCACATGCTCTGGGGAAGACTGACTCTCAGGAAATGCTAAAACTTTTCCGAACAGCGGTCAAGGCCCCATACGATCTCCTGACCACTTTTCTTTCCCGTCCCCTTTCACCCTGTACTCCAGCAGCATGGCAGCCCTTGCCCACACCCAGACACACGGCTTTGCCCACCTCCATGCCCAGAGCGCCCTGCTCACTCCTGTGCTCACTTCTGGCTGCCCGCGCCCACCTCCCCTAGCATGCTTGCTGCCCACTGCCTCACTTCCTTTCGATCCTTCAGTCCTTGCCCTGCACCTGGAGTCACCTGCCCCTCCAGGCTTCTGCCTGGGCTGTGAGGATCGTAGGGCTCTGGGTCCCCAAGGCTCGTGTCCCCAAGGGTGCGTGTGAAGCCCAGGCCACTGCGCACAAGCAAGAGAAAAGGAGAAATGTCTGAGGAAGGAGTTGGACGGGGAAGCGCCAGCTTAAATGTCCCTGGAGTCCTCCGAGACTGGAGAAAAGGGAGACAGAGGCACAAAGCAGGAAGGCAAATCAGGGTCCTGAGTTAGATCTCCAGGGACACAAGAGGAAGCGCCTCTGTCCGGAATGCTGGCTTCTCTGCAGGCCTGGCCACGGCCACAGGGACCGCATTCGTGGCCTTGGAGGCTCTGAGGTGGCTGCGTAGAAATTTCGTTCTGAAGTTTCAGTGAAGAGCTCCAGTGTGGATGGGGAACTGCCTTCTTGGTTCTGCCCCACCCCAGCCCTCCTCCTTTCCAGTCCCACCCATTCAGCAGCCCCAAACCTGGGGTGCACCCTTGACCTCCGCCCCTCCTCCTCCCTGACATCCCCCAAAGCCCAAGTCCTGCAATCTTACATCACAATCCCTCCGTGTCTCCCTCCCTCCGCGCCCGCCACTGTCTGACTCGGGCTTCCTCCCTCAGGAGCTCAGGCACCAGGGTGTGTAAAGAAACATGGATGAGCAGCTGCTGCCAACGTGCTCTGGGAGGATGACAGACCTCCCGCTCACAGAGATTTTACCAAACCTTTAAAGGTTACAGTCTTCTACCCTGCAATCATCTCACAAAAGCTGTCAGGAGCATCACTGAAAATGAAAACTCGCAATGTGCAAAGTTCAGGGGAAAGAAGCTTGCCAATTGTTGGGGCGTTGGGCAGGGTCAGGAGGTGGCTCCTGACGCTAGGCTTTTGCCACCAGCAGAGTGTCCAGCACAGTAGCCCCCTCGCACTCGGCGGTGTGTGCTTCTCCCCCCTGACCTCGGAGGGGTGCCCTGCGGGGTTGGGAGGACCTGGGGCTTTGGAGACAGTTTTGCTTCAAGCCTCAGCCCTGCAGCTGCATGACTCTCCAAGTCACCTCAGCTTTCTGAGCCTCAGTTTCCTCATGTCGCTAAGCCCATACCTTGTAGCAAGGTACGCGGACACAGAAGGCGAAGAGCCCGGCATGGGTCCGGGGAGCCTGAGACACCCTGGCCTTGGCTTGATGTCCTGTGTCTGTCCATCATGTCTCCAAGTAGGAGATGCCCCCGGGACAGCAGGATGGGGAACAGACACTCCACAGCCACACCAGCCACCTGGGCTTGGAGCCCAGCTCTCCCGCTTCTGTTGTGTCGTCCTGGGCAAGCTTTCACCCCTCCCTGCCTCTGCTCCTTTGTCTGCAAAACGGTGCTAACAGCAATACCTAACTTTTAGAGCCACTGTGAAGCTTAAATGGGATATGACATAAAACGTGCTTGGACAGAGGCTTACAGTAAGCTCTTGTAGATGTCAGCAATAACTATAAATCCTTCTCTAATCAACATCGAGTGGGTGCGCATAGCTGGTCTGCTAGGGATTGCAAAGGAGCCTACAATCGAGCTTGAAAACCTACGGATGTGCCCTGAACAGCCTAGTCCTGGAGGACTACTTCCCAGTGGCCTTTGCTAGCCCTCCTCCGCAGAGCAGGGTGCCTTCTAGCGCTGCTGACCCGGATCACAGTGTGGGTACACAGGGAAACCTGGGCTTTGCAGACAAAGATACAAATTCACATCTCAGCTGTGTGACATCAAGCAGGTGGCCTCACCTTTCTGACTCTCAGTTTTCCTGTTTGTAGAATAGGGAACTAACACCTACTTCTTAGGACTTGTGGAGGATTGTACAGAATAATGAATGGCATAATAAACATCAGCAAATTACCATCTTTCTTGTCTCATTGACCAAACCACGTAAGGTCTTTGGCTTTTGGAGAATGGTTAAAGAGCAGATTGCTTAGGAAGGAGGGCTGGCTAGCTCAGGTGGGATGCTGCCTAAGAAGGCTGAGCAGAGCCGTTCCTGAGTCACAGCTGTGGGGACTTCCTGGCACAGCTCCCGGCTCCCCTGTCCTTGCACTTGTGCTGCCTTCTCCGCTCTGACTCGCCGGCAGCTCCTGTGGTTTGCTCGGTCCCTGCAAGTGGGCGGTTGTTTGGGGTCTCATTTTGGCGTCTCGTTATCCTGGGCTGCGGCCGTCAGTCACACAGTACCAGCCTCAGAACCATCCAGACATTTCCCGCCCCTGCAAGCAGGACTCCCACCTGCGATGACTTGCACAGACCCCAAACAACAGCACGTCATGTGGGGCTGGGAGGACCAGGGTGGAGACAGAAGATGAGGACAATACTCGTCACCCACAGCCCCGACTAAGCTTCACAGCAAGCCAGCGATGTCGGCCGTGTCACCAGAGCTATTTTACAGATGTGCAACCTGAGATGCGGGACAATGACACCACTTACCCACCAGCACATGGGAGAACAGGCATCGGAACCCAGGCCTTCGGTTCCTTCAGAAAACTTACACGCTTGACCATTATGGGTACAGCTTCTCAGGCAGGTGTGAGCACATGTCATTGTCACTATGCAGCTTTGTGGAAAACACAACACACACACACACACACACACACACACACACAGAGTCAGATTTTGAATACCAGGAAACTTCCTGTATTCTTAGCCTGCTCTCTCCAACTGTTTTTGACTTGAATAATCACACTCAGAGAAGCTGCAGGAATGTGAAAAGAAAACGAATGTGCAGATAAACAATTATATAATAAAAGCAAAAACAAAACAAAGCATCTGTGACCTTCTGCCTTGGGAGTCAGATAGACTAAGACCTCTTGTCCTCTGCTCATCTGAGACCACACGGAGAATAAGTGAGACCCTGATTGTGGAAAGTGGAAGGAAGGAAGGGAGGGAGGGGGGGAGTGGGCGAGGGGAAGAGGAAAATGAGGGCAACTAACCTCAGGACAGGCTCCAGGAGAGCTGTTGTCCTTCTCGGCCTGATTACAAATTATGCCTCGGTTTGCTCGTGTGAAATCCAGGTCTGCCCGCTATGAGCCCTCACCCTTCTCACACAACAACTCCTGATCGCCTCCTGTGAAAACACAAGAATTGGACATTTGGGAATGGGCTTACTAATCACCGTTTTACAGGTGAAGAAACCGAGCCTCAGCAACATTAAGTAACTTGACCAAAGGCACGAGGCCAACACCAGGCCAGACTCGAGCCAGCTTTGCTGCCCGCAATTCCCAGGTTCCTTCCGTGGTGTCCCACCTTGTCTCTACTGAGAAGAGTCACAAAGTCCCTGCTGCTGCCAAAGTCCAGCAAAGCTTCCCATCCCCAACCTGATGCAAAGAACACCCTGAGTTGAGCATGAAATTTCTCCAGTTTTTTTTTGCTCGGGGCAGCCAACTTGATGAGCAAGAAAATAAAAACCAACTTGATTACTAAAGTGGAGTCTAATTTGTTCTCTGAAATCTGGAATATTTTGAGAAGAGAGTGGAGCTATCGACGTATTTTAAAAGCTAAACTGCCAACAGGTTTTTTTTTTCCTGGTCTTGTTTCCTCTTATTTTTCTGGCTTGGCTATTTCTCCCATATCTGGGGTGAGACGAGAGGAAGAGGGACTTTGAGTGCTGTGCCCACTAGGTCACCGCTGGCCTTGCCCCACTGTCTCTGGTCTGTGACAGGCACAGGAGAAAGCACCCCATGTTGCCCCAGGGCTCTGTCCATGATTAATTTTTGGCGCACAGTGAAGGCAGCTTGTTTAAAGTCACTGGAAATACAAAAGTCCAATTTCCCACCAAATTTGCAGGGGCGAGAAGTATGATACCAACAAGCATTTTCTGTGTCTTTTAATCTATAGGGAAAAAGCAATGGCATCAACTTTAAATAACAAAGCACCTTAGCCTCATCTTCCTCACCGGGTATTGTCGTGCTTTTCTGAGGACATCTGATAATTTTTACCTTTAAGTGACTCATGAAAAGTCTGCACGAATTGTCCTATAGCTGTTTTCTCTTTGCAAGATCTGAAGACTGTGTTTTCCATCCAAAAGCTAGAAAAGGCAGAGTTTTGGTCTCAGCCTGAGGAGTGGGCTTTCTTCTCCCGAGACAGCCAGACGAGTGTGCATTACGCCTCCGCCTTCTCCAGGGTTGCCTCCCTTCCTTGCCCCCTGGAGAATGTTCCGGAAGATCTACCCAACTCATCCATGCTCCCCGGGATTGGCTCTGTGTCTGGAGAGACAACACAGTGCGAGCTGCCGGAGGCTCCCCGGTGTGCGAGGCCAGCGCAGAGGCTGCCAGGAATCGTCACCCTGCTGGTGTTTGAGTAAACTGTGTTCTCTGAGGGAAGTGTTTCCCACATGTGCTGTCGTTGCAGCCCAAGAATTTGGAGCTACAGAGTTTAGAGCTCAACACTGTTGCATTTTGGGGAACTTAGTGATCACAGGGCCCACACGCTCCATTGTACAGGTGAGGAAATGGAGGCTGACACGGTGAAGTGGCCTGTGCTTGTCACTCAGCTTGTTAATAGCAGAGCCAGGACTGAAACCCTGACCCTTTCCCCACCGCCTACCTGCATTTTATGTCAAAACCCTACGATTAGCCAAAGCAGTTTCCTAAAACCTAAAATCCAAATAAAAGAGAGAGAGAAAAGGAAGGAAGGAGGGAAGGAGAGAAGGAAGGGGGGAGGAGGGAAGGAAGGAAGGGGGAAGAAGGGAAGGAAGGGAGGAAGAGAGGGAGGAAGGAAGGAAGGAGGAAAGAAGGGAAGGAAGGAAGGGGGAAGGAGGGAAGGAAGGGAGGAAGAGGCGGGGAAGGAGGGAAGGAAGGGAGGAAAGGAGGGAGGGAGGGAAGGAAAGGAGGGAGGAAGGGGCAGCAGGAAAAATGCTCTCCGACTGGCCCTGGCCCCAGGAGAGGCTCCAGCTCCTGTGCATGTAGAATAAAGCTCTTTGCCATGTGGCCCACCTATGCAAGCCTTAGTTCCTGCTACATCTCCTCCTGACTTTGTTCTCGCCAACTGAATACAGTTCCCTCAAATTGCAAAGCTATTTCCAGCCTCCACACCTTCGTGTACCATTTCCTCTCCCTGGAAATCCCTTTCCTGTTCACGCCTCAGCTCTTCTGGGAAGCCTTTCTGACTGCACCCCACTGGCCAGCCTTGAGCAGGGCAGTCAGTCACTTGCCCCTCGCCCCAGAGCTGCTTCTCTCCCGTGGGCACACTTCTGGTGCCCACCTTAGCAACTTCGTGGGAAGTCGTCTGCAGCAATGTCAGTCTCTGCCAGGCTGCGAGCTCCTCCAAAGCAAGGAGCAGGTTTCCCGGGTTCTGTCTCCGCAGTGCCTGGCACAGGGCTGTCGCAGGGCAGTTGCTAATGAGGACGGCTGGATGTGTGAATAGCTACTGAGTGAAACGGACTTCGTCCAGACAAGGACCTCCTGCTCCAATGATAAATATTAAAAATTTAGATCAAATTAATGGCAGAAATAATGAAAGCTGAAGCCCTAAACCCCAGTTGTATGCATCTCTTTCCCATCTAATTATATTCATTAAATTTTAAAAATAAATATTGTAAACTAGCCCAGTGCAAAGAACCCTTTTTTGAGTAGCAAATTTATCAAGCAGGAGCCAATAAAGCAACGTTTTTCCTCGTGATGAATAACAAACTATTTTCATCCTAAATGCCCATTTTCTAAGGAGGCATCAGATTACTCATCCACTTAATTAAAGTATCTGTAGTTCTAGCAGGAGCCCAGTGAGGTGATAATTATTGCTGGCATTCCCTAGCATCTCCGAGATTGAAGCACTGCTGACACATTGCAGAAATTCTCACCAAACACTATTTCTAAAAGCAATATTGCAGACAACCAGCCTGAATGTGTGTCGATTAGTACTTCAGTCTAAAAGGTGAATTCTCCACCTCAGGTTGAGCCTGTGATGACACAGCCAGAAAAAAAAATCATATTGAGAACAGTGATGCTCACAGAGTGCTTACTGCTTGCCTCCAACAATTTCCTTTTCACAGTTGAGGGAACTGAGGCACGGAAAGAGAAGTAGCTTGCTCAAGTTCTGATCTAGACAGTAGGACTCTAGAACCTGGCATCTTTTTGTACTTCCTTCACAAGAAGGAAACTAACACTTACTGAATGTCTATCATGTGTCCATTTTTTTCTATGCATGATATAATTAAATCTCACAATAATCTTTTATTGTAGTGGTTAAGAGCATGATCTCTGAAATTAAACTCTTTCAGTTTGAATTAAGGCAGAAATAAAAGACAAAGTCTCCCAAGAGAAAGCTTTTTGTTCTTCTCTCTTTCTTACTTAGGTTGCTGGTGTGAAGACATGATGCCTGGAGTAGGAGCAGCCACCTTGTGACCATGAGGCAACAAGTCAACATGCTGAGAATGGTGGAAGGGAAAGAATAAAATATCACTTAGTCACTAAGTCCCTGAGCCAAACTGGGAGCCACCCACTTTCAGACTTTTTGTTAGGTGAGATAATTAATTGACTTTATT
The DNA here is from genome assembly GCF_041146395.1 of Eulemur rufifrons. Taxonomy (NCBI): domain Eukaryota; kingdom Metazoa; phylum Chordata; class Mammalia; order Primates; family Lemuridae; genus Eulemur; species Eulemur rufifrons. The sequence continues at coordinate 189,065,652 of NC_090989.1, read as the reverse complement.
TTTAAAGCAACTATTTGTCAGTATTTCTATTAGCTACAACTGAAAGCATTCCTGTTTGATATAAGAGCTTTGAAAGAGGCCTGGCACGGTGGCTCACACCTGTAATTCCAGTGCTTTGGGGAGCTGAGGTGAGAGGATTGCTTGAGGCTAGGAGTTCAAGATCAGCCTTTGAGCAACATAGTGAGACCCCCATCTCTACCAAATAAATAAATAATAATAGAAGAGCTTTGAAAGGCTCCTGACATAAATGCTCAGTATTACATCTGATTTTTACAGATGAGGAAATGTGACTCAGAGACATGTGTTCAGTGTTACATGGCCAGCGAGATTTGAACTCAGGTGTACCTGCCGTGACCCTTACTGTTCTTCCTCATTTGGCCAATGTAGGGCTGACCTCCAGGGCTTTTTCCTGTTCTCGCCTACCCAGAGTTCATCCTCTTAGTGTGATTCTGGGTCAGCGTGTGTCAAACCAGCTACTCTCATGCCGGGAGGGTGGCGGTGGTGTTGATTGTAGGAGGAGGACACAAGTAGAGGAACTACCCATCTCGGAGTTCACACTGGGTGAGACTGCCGGGAACACTGTCTTGCTAGAGCAGCCAGGGGGAGAAGATCAGCCTGCCCCACCAGCTGCCCCCTGGGAGCGTGATGGCCACGAGGCATCCACTCTTCCTCATGCTCCTCCCCGTCCCTGACTCTTCCCCGACTTCGACTGCTGCCCAAGCGCTTCCTGAGTGCCGACAGCGGCCAACCTTGCTTCGCTCGGCCCAACAGACGTCCACCCAGCTGGGATCAACTCCCCTCGCCCCCTGCCTCCCCCCACTTGCCTCACCGTCCTGCTCGCTTCCTGGGCCCCTGTGCCCTGGTGGTGCTGTGCCTGCCTCTGAGCCCTGACATTGATTTTCTCTCTGACCCTGACCATCCTCCCCCAGCACGACCCACTCTCGGCCCCGGGTCACGCTGCTTGAGGTCACACTCTGGAACCACCTTCAGGACTAACCTTTGTGTCCCCAGGGTCTGGTGCTCTAAGCAGGGCTCCCACCTTCCTGACTCAGTACCTCTCCTTATTGCCGAGGTGTCACGGGTGACCTCAGCCAACCCTCAGGCAACTGCAGATGTGCCACAGGGACGTCCTTTCTCATCTGTCCACTGACTGGTTCCTTCAAAAGAAACAAACCAGAGACTTTCTCTCTGTAAGGGCTCTAGGCCGAACAGGGTCGCCCAGATTCACATGCTGCAGTCCTAACCCCCAGCACCTCAGAATCTAAATGTATTTGGACATCGGGTTTTTAAAAGAGGTAAAAAAGGAAGTCATATCCAATATGACCAGTGTCCTTATGAAAAGAGGACACTAGGACACACACAGGTACAGCGGGAAGAGCAGGTGAGGACACAGGGAGGAGGCAGCCGTCCACAGTCGAGGAGAGAGGCCTCAGAGGAAACCACCCTGCCCTGGTCTCAGACTTCCGGCCTCCAGCGCTGTGGACACACTTCCGTTGTCTAAGTCACTCGGCCTGTGGCACTCTGTCACCGCAGCCCAGCAGGTGAACAGAGAGAGAGGCCTTCGGTGGCCGCCCGCTTCGTCTCTGGGAGAAGCTCCATGAGGCTGAGCCTGCGGGAACGGCAGCACCTCCGCAGCTTCATAACGTCTCTGCTTCCCGCCAGCTGCTCCGCACGTCCGCGCGACTGCGGGGCTGGTCCTGTCTCCACACCGTGCGGTGGCCTGCATCTCCCCCAGGGCTGTCTGTCACACCACCCTTAGGGCATGCGAGGGCACGCTCACCCCGCAGTCCTGGACAGGGTCTTGGGAGGATCCGATCGCACTCCGCAGGCCCTGCCCAGCAGACCTGGGGTATAACAGGCCAGTCAAGCCCAGTAGCTTCCAAACAGCACTGTGGATCCACACCCCCACCAGGGGGAAAAACCCCAAGGAGGGAACATTATTTTGACAGTCCTTAAGTGCACATCCACAAATAAATAATTCTCTCTCTCACACACGCGCGCGCACACACACACACACACACACACAGTGATTCTAAGTCGAGCAGGGCTCAGGGATTTAGGGAAAGCTCTCCTACTTGGAGAAGATTCATTCTATTCATTTTCCGTCTCCAAACCTCCTCAAGGCTTCCACTGTTGAAGAACATAATATTGTACAGGTATCTGTAATAAACTAAAATATTGACCATATGTGCCAACAGCAACAGAAACTATCCGGTTTAAGTGAGAAGAGAACACACTTCAAAGTCTAAGCATGGTCTCGTTTTTGAGTCCAGGTTCTAACAACTCTTTCTACCTTGGAGAAAAATTTAAAAGATGAAACAACTTTCTACTTACCACATAAATGGATGTGGCTGTGTTTCCAAAACCGGAAGGAATGGTGGGGTTAATGACATTCAGAGGGTCGCCTAGGGCTGCCTCCCTTGTGGTATTTATCCAGATAACCTAGTCCCAGGGAGGTTGAGTGACTTACCTAAGGTAACCCTGCTAGAAATAGAAAAGCCTAGCACTAAAATGAGGTCTGTCTGATGCCAAAATCTATGTCCTTAATCACTAAAGCTTCACTGCTCACCCACTCCTATTTGAGGTGAGGAGGAGCTGAAACCAAAAGCAGCCATCACTTTGGTTCAGATATTGACATTAGCATCTGGGACACTGGTCGGTTTTCAGCTACCCACGGGGAGGGCAGGGTGTTTGGGGCTGGTAAAGGTCCATGTGTAGACCTGGGGGGACTGGGGAGGCCCACTGCACTTTAGGAGAGAAGGGAGATCTGGCAGTGCCCACCTGGTTCAGGTTACTTATTGGGGCATTTATTAGGTGCCTACTATTTACATAGACACATTAGTTTATTGCTCCTCCTGTCCACTGGAAGAGGCAGATATAATTATCCTCATTTATTAAAGACAAGGAAACCGAGGCTCAGAGAGGTTGAGCACCCGCCAGAGGACACACAGTTAGAAAAAAATGGAAGAGAAGGTTTCACATTGTTGGGTTCCCAAACCCAAGCTCTTTCCCCTAGAAGCTGTGAGCAAGCTTTGAGTCCTTCCAACCTGTGATTAGAACAGAAAGAACACCTGGTTATTTTGTTTTTTTAACTTCAGTTCTGGACATCTTTACAGATTTGGTGGACTACAGTATTCAAAGTTGTTCCACCGGCCTTAATTTTTGTTTGAAAGGCTGCAGTTTTCTCCATCCCTGCCACCCAGAAACTTCTGCAGCTTCACAATAACCTGTTCCATGACACTTTCAGCAGTAGGTGACAAGTGTCATAGACACATCAGTCAGCCGCCCTCCCTCCCTAGCACTCAGCTGGCAAACAGTCCCACCAAGCACAGCCCTGTCCTCCCACTCCCATTCTATCTGAGGTCTTCTGCTTTCAGTCACAAATACCCCTCAGTCATATATATTTAAATTTTTTTTCTGCTAACAAAAGCACTCAATCTCTTTGTGCTCTTCATAGTGACTGACATTGTTTCAAAGCAGATTTAGAAATAGTCTTGGTCTTGACATTTATGCTGCCAGTGGGTGTTGTTTGTGGCTGAGCAATTAGAACATAGATTAACATAATATCACTCCTCAACTTTCAAATCTCTGCGCACAGGTTCCCAAGAACTCAGCCAGCTTGCTTCCTTTTGTCTTTTTGCTTTTTCCTCCTCCACACCCATCCACCCACCTGCCTTGAAATATGCTATTTCAAATTGAGAGTTCAAGAAAGTTTGTGTAATCTAAGTCATGAAAAGAGATGTCTTCTTCCTCCACGGCAGGAGCAGCCCACGGTACCTGTACTCTCAACCAAAGAGGCATTTTTTTTTTTGTCCTTGAAAACTTTTTAAAAATTCTGTCTGTCCTCTTTTAACTCTTGGAAAAGCTGAGGTCAGGAAGCAGGAATGGGCTGATTAAACATCTTTTCTTCAGAAGAATCCCACACTCTTGGATTCAAGGGCCTTTATGTCTTAGGTCTTAGTAAATTGCACTTGTCTTTTCATGGAAGGCGATCCTCCCCCAGCCGACCTCTGCACGTGGGCGCTACATGAGAGGAAGAGAGCCTTGAAGGTCGCATTGGCACCATGGGCCAGACATCCTAAGGGGAACTGTGAGGGGCGCCTGTCACAGTCTCTACCGTACCATGGGATCAGTGTAATGGGACGAAGCACATGAGTGAGGACAGCCCTCTGGCTAGCCGTCCCAGTTCTGGCGGGGCTGCTGGTGACTTGCTCTGCCCCCTCCAAGCCCCAGCACTCACAACTCCGGAGTCCCCCCTGTGCCCGCCACTCCACCAGCACCGCCAGGGTCTAAGCCAAGGTCGGGCTTTGCTCCTGTAGCTGCAACAGACCCCTCCCTGCGCTCCTTGCCCCACCCCACCCCCTTCAATAAAGCAGCCCAGGGATCTTTTCAAACGTGTCAGTGTCAGCTCGATCACTGCTTTGTCAAGGGCCCAAGACCACCCTCGGGGTTAGTGATTTGCCAGTAGGACTCACAGGGTGCGGCATTTTGTTGCACTCATGGCTATGACTTATTCCAGCGAAGGATACTGAACACAACTGGCGAAAGTGTTTGGGGTGAGGTCCGGGGAAAGCAGGCTCAAGACTCCAAGGGTCCTCACCCAGTGGAGTCACACAGGACGTCCTTAGTTCCCCAGGGACAAGTGACGGAACACTGTCTCCTAGCAGGGAAGCTCCCTGGAGACCAGGTGCCGGGGTTCCTGTGGGGCTGGTCACGTGGGTTCTCCCGCCCGGCACACACCCCCCTCCAGACTGCCGGAAGGAGAGCAGACAGCGGGCACGAGCCACGGTGTCTACGTCTACGAGCACAGTCAGGCACAGTGAGCCTCTCTGCCAGGGAACGGGGCAGCACTCCCCGATTCTGCCAGGGAACGGGGCAGCGCTCCCCGAATCCGCGTTCGCAGGCGCCAGCGGAAGCCCTCCCGTGGCAGCAGGACTTTCAAAGGACAGCAGCCAGGCCCGTGGGGCTCCTTTGCTCTGCGGTTTGTCTCTCTCGCAAAACCCTGCCAAACGCCTCATCTCACTCAGAATAAAAGCCAAAGTCCTGAAAGTGGCGTCCGAGCCCTGCCTGTTGTAGCCCCTGTGGCTGTCCCAGCTCCGTCCGCTACCCTCCCCAGCCCTGGCTCTGCCCTGGACACTGGCCCCTGCTGGTCCATGCTCACGCCTGAGAAGTGCTTTCTCCCAGCTTGGCGTCCCTCTCTGTCATCCCTTCAATGGCACACGTGACCCCCTGCCCCGAAGTCCATCTCCTGCCACCACACCTTCTATGTCGCTTCCTCCTTTATTTCTCTCCCCATCATTTTCTGACACACTGTATCATTTAGTTGGATTCTTGTCTGTATATATTTGTTTGTTCACTGAGGTATCTCTGTTCCTAGAGCAGGGCTTCATGAAGCAGTGAGAGCTTGGGTCACCCCTATAACCTAGAGCATAAGAAAAAGCAGGGGTTGTGGTGCCAGATGGTGAGAATCTCCACTCCACCATGTAGCACCTGTGTCGCCTTAAGTATGGTCCGTACACTCTGACCCTCAGTTTCTTCATCTGTTAAAGGGGGATATTAATAATATCTGGGTCTTAGGATGGTTGTGTCCGTGAATGTAGTGAACATACCTGAGGCGTCTGGAACAGGATAGGCACTTTATCTGCATTAGCTCTGGCTTTTATTGTTTCCTTCTCTTCATTACATTTTTATTATCTTGAAAACATTTTTTTATGGAAGATTTCAAACATAAACAAAAGTGGCATGATAATGACGTGAACTTCAGTGTGTCTACCATCCAGGTTTAGTAATTATCAACTCAGAGGCAATTGTGTTTCACCTATGATTTCCCCCAAATTCCTGCACCCCCATACCCAGATTATCTTGAAGAAAATCCTAGATAGCATGTCATTGTATTCATTGTATTCATAAATATTATATATGCAACTCTAAAAGACAAGGACTCACTTTTTAAAAAACATAGCATAATAATCTGAAATCTAAAAATTAACACTCATTTCTCAATATTAACAAATATCTAGTCAGTATCCAAATTTCCCTGGTTTCTCATATCTCTTACCTGGACAGCATCCAGAATGATCTCTCTACCTGCAGACTCTTCGTCCAGTGCATTTACCACTGCAAATCACAAATGTGAGGTTGTCACTACCCTCCTCCAAACTCTTTGATGGCTCCCTGTTGCCTGCAGGATTGAATCTAATGTCCTTTAGCCTGCTCTTTAGATTCTTTCATAATCTGGCCCAACCCCTCTTTCCTGAGTTACCTCTGCCTCTGGCTCCTTTCCAAACCCCATCTCCCTTAGTCTGCTTTCAGCCCACTGGCTTTCCCCTGAGCCGTTGCCTCTGCTGTTCCTTCTGCCTGGAATTCCCTGTGCTTCCTTCTCCCTGGTAGTCTTGTCTCCCATTGTTCTCCCAGGCCACGTCAGTCACTCTATCCTCAGGGGACCCGCAATCTCTGTGTCATTCATCCCCCCACCCTGAATGATTAAAGATTTATTCAAGTAGTCATTAGTTAAATGGCAGCAAAGAGGAGAACTTGGAGATATACAAAAGTTCTAACAGATTGTTAGCACTTGGATAAATGATACAGAATGTAAAAAAGTGTGAGTGATCATTCTCTTTTTTTTGTTTTTCATTTTCCAGTTATTGTTTATTTTCCTGATATATAACTTTCTCATTGTGAGAAAGTTTGGAAAATACAGAACACATAATTGAATATATTTTCTGTAGTTGTAAATATCAAGAATAAAATACTTAATCATTTGTCTTGCTATGATGAAAGCTTTGTCATGTAATAATGTCATTCCTTCTCTATGCTCTCAGGGTTTTTATACTGCGTTATTGAGGTATAACTGATATACAAAAACTGCACACATTCAATGTATATTATCGATGAGTTCAGACATATGCAAACATCTGTAATTCCATCACCACAATCAAGGCAATAAGCGTGTCTATCACATCAAAAAGTTTCTCTCTGCTTGCATTTATTTATCCACTTATTATTGCGGAAAAAACACTTAACATGAGATCTCTGCTCTTATCACATTTTCCAGTGTGCATACTACATTGTTAGCTATGGGCACTAAGTTGTACAGCAGATATCTAGAACTTATTCATCTTGTATGACTGTAACTTTATACTCCTTGAACAACAACTCTCCATTTCCCTGGCAGCCACCATTCTATTTTTTACTTCTATATTTTGACTATTTTAGATGCCTCAAGTAAGTAGAATCATCTAGTATTTATCATTCTGTGATTGACATATTTTACTTAGCACAATATCTTCAGGATCCATCCATGTTGGGGCAAATGGTAGGATTTCCTTCTTTTTTAAGGTTGAATAATATTCTAATGTATGTTTTTATACCACATTTTCTTTGTCCATGAATCTGTTGATGGCCATGTGGGTTGCAGAGAACTGGAATTCTTGTACACTGCCAGTAGGAATGGAAAATTGTACTTATGGAAAACAGTACAGCTGTTCCTCAAAAAATTAAAAATAGAACTACCACATAATCCAGCAATCCCACTTCTGGGTACATGTCTAAAAGAATTGAACCCAAGATGTCAAGGAAATGGCTGCACTCCCATGTTCATTGCCGTTGTTTTCACAACAGCCAGGACGTGGTGCCATTCCCCTTGATGCATATAATTATTCACTTCCCTCTGTGCCCCTGTGCTGTGAGTTCCTCAAAGGCAAGGGCTGCATCTGATTCATCTGATCTCCCTAGAGCCTGGGCAGGGCTGGAAAACAGGGCGAGTGTCCAAGAATGAATGGATGGATGGATGGACGGGTTAACAGATGGACAAATGGGCAAAACACTTAGAAGATTCTTTTAGAGTCCACAGCCTTGTATCTCCCCTTAGGTCCATGTTGCTACTGTTCATGTTCAACATTTTAGCAGACGGTTTTCTAGCTGGTGCTGCTGGCTCACCGTTCTGTTCCCTGGCAGCTCAGAACTTTTTAATCCTGGATAATTCCTGTTCCTTGGGAGGCTGCCTGCTCGCTGACATGAGTCAGACAGGCCCTGGCTCATGGTGACTGATTACCTGAGACACTGCTGCTCTCTGAAATGATCCCAGAGCAGAAGGGCAGCCTGAGGAACACCGGGGGGCCATGAACCTCCAGCCATGACATGGACGGGGGATGGCTCCTGTGCTGGAAAGGCCACAGTTCAGCGGGGCTGGCCACTGTGGAACAAGAGGAATTGAGGCAGAGAGGCACGAGAGTGGGAATGTCTCCTCTTCCTTCCATCCCTTTCCATCTCCCTTCCATCTCTTTCCATCTTCCCTTCCATCTCTTTTCGTAGGAGAATCAAGGTCAAATGCAGCCCTTGTGGCGTGGGCATCTTAAGGACCACTTGCTCAGTGTGTTCAGCACCATGCTGGGACCTTACAGGTGCACTGCCATCTGTTCCTCCCAAGGAGCCTGGCAGAGGAGTTATTATCCCCATTTTACAGATGAGGCCACTGAGACTCTAAAAGATTATGAAATTACAGAGAGTACGTGCAGAACTGGGATTCAATCTCAGGTCTACCCAGATCCCTTTGCAGCAGAAAAGGGCTTTCCATGCTGTAAGTTTAACCTATTCAAGGGGAGTAAAATTAGATTAGTAGGTTTGGGACTAAAATAACTAAAATTAAAAAATAGAAGATTAAACTAGAATAAAATAGATTGGAAAATATAGTGCATTCTGGGTAGTGCAGATCAATACTATTATATTTCATGAAACTTCTCTTTTATTCATATTTAGCTACATCTACATCTATATCCATGTACACATATGCAGGCGTCCCTTGGAGATATCCTGGGTTCGGTTCCAGACCACCACAATAAAGTGAATAACACAATAAAGAAAGTCACAGAATTTTTTTGCTTTCCCAGTGGATTTAAAAGTTATGTTTACACTATACTGTAGTCTATTAAGCATGCAATAGTATTACATCTAGAAAACCAATGTACACATCTTACTTTAAAAGTTCTTAATTGCTAAGAACTTGGTGTTGATGCAGCTGACTGATGAGGGTGGTGGTTGCTGAAGGTCGGGTGATAGCGGAAATTTTTTAAAATAAGACAACAATGAAATTTGTCACATTGATTGACTCTTCCTTTCATGAAAGATTTCTCTGTAGCATGCTATGCCGTCTGATAGCATTTTACCCACAGTACAAGTTCTTTCAAAATTGGAGTCAATCCTCTCAAACCCTGCCACTGCTTTCTCAGCTAAGTTATATAATATTCTAAATCCTTTGTTGTCATTTCAGCAATGTTCACAGCATCTTCTCCAGAAGCAGATTCCATTTCAGAAAACCACTTTCTTCGCTCATCCATAAGAAACAACTTCTCATTCGTTAAAGTTTTCTCATGAGGTTATAGCAACTCAGTCACATCTTCAGGCTCCACTTCTAATTCTAGTTCTCTTGCCATTGCCACCACGTCCACAGTTACTTCCTCCACGGAAGTCTTGAGCCCCTCAAAGTCATCCACGATAGCTGGAATCAATTTCTTCCAAACTCCTGTTAATCTTGATATTTTGACTTCTTCCCATGAATCACGAACGTTTTTAATGGCATCTAGCATGGTGAATCCTTTCCAGAAGGTTTTAAACTTACTTTGCCCAGATTCATCAGAGGAATCACTATCTAAGGCAGATGCAGCCTTATAAAATGCATTTCTTGAACAATAAGACCTGGAAGTTGAAATTGCTCCATGATTCATGGGCTACGGAATGGATGTTGTGTTAGCAGGCATGAAAACACTGATCTCCTTATATATTTCCATCAGAACTCTTAGGTGACTAGGTGCATTGTCAATGACCAGTAATGTTTTGAAAGGAATCTCTTTTTCTGAGTAGTAAGTCTCAACAGTGGGCTTCAAATATATTCAGTGAACCGTGATATAAACAGATGTATTGTCAGCCACGCTTTGTTGTTTCACTTCTAGAGCACAGACAGAGTAGATTTGGCATAATTCTTAGTGGCCCTAGGATTTTCAGAACAGTCGGTGAAACTGGCTTCAACTGAAAGTCACAGCAGCATTTGCCTCTAACAAGAGAGTCAGCCTGTCTTTTTGAAGCTTTGAAGCCAGACATTGACTTCTCCTCTCTAGCCATGCAAGTCCTAGATGGCGTCTTCTTCCCATAGGACAGTGTTTCATCTGCATGGAAAAGCTGTTCAGTGTAGCCACCTTCACCAATTGTCTTAGCGAGATCTTCTGGATAACTTGCGGCAGCTTCTACGTGAGCATTTTCTGCTGCACCTCGCATGTTTACTTTATGGAGACGGCTTCTTTCCCTAAACCTCATGATCCAGTCTCTGCTAGCTTCAACCTGTTCTCCTGAAGCTTCCTCGCCTGTCCCGGCCTTCACAGAATTGAGTTAGAGCCTTGCTCTGGATTAGGCTTTGGTTTAAGGAAATGTGGCTGGTTTGACCTTCTATCCAGACCACTAAAGCTCTCTCCTTATCAGCAATAAGCTGTTTCACTTTCTTACCATGTTCACTATTAACAGATTAGCACTTTCAATTTCCTTCAAGAACTTTTCCTTTGTAGTTGCAGCTTGGCTAACTGTCTGGCACAAGAAGCCTCGCGTTCGGCCTGTCTCAGCTTTTGGTATGTGTTCTTCACCAAGCGTAATCATGTCTAGCTTTTGATTTAAAGTGAGAAATGAGACTCTTTCTTTCACTGGAACACTTAGAGGCCATTTTACGGTGATTGATTGACCTAATTTCACTATTGTTGTTTCTCAGGAAGTAGGGAGGCCCCTGGAGAGGGGGCAATGGGGACGCAGCTGTCAGTGGAGCAGTCAGAACTCACACAGCACGCACTGACTGTCTGCCGTCGCACGGGTGCAGCTTGTGGTGTCTAAACAAGTGACATCAAAGATTACTGACAACAGGTCACTATAATAGATATAACAATAATGAAAACGTTTGAAATATTGTGAGAATTACCACAATGTCAAAATGTGACACAGAGACATGAAGTTAGCACGTGCTGTTCAGAAAAAGGTGTGATAAACTTGCTCAACGCAGGGGAGCCACAAACCTTCAAAAATGCAACATCTGTGAAGTGCAGTGCAGCTAGTTCTACCTGTGTACACACGCGCGCGCGCACACACACACACACACACACACACGCAACTGTGTGTGCTATATTGTGAAATAAAATTTTTCTTACCGTACATAATATCAACTTTTTAATTTTATAAATTTAAGGGATGGAAGTGTAGTTTTGTGACATAGATATACTGTGCAGTGATGAGTTCTGAGTTCGTAGTGTAACCAAGTCCTGAACAGTGTACATTGTACTTTTTCTTTTCTTTTTAATGGCCACTATACTAAGGAGGAGTAAGTACTTTTGCTCTTGTTTTTTTTAAAAACACTCTACTAGATTTCGGCTGGGGCATATTCAGGAGATAAACTTCTCTTTTCCCCTTTCTTCAAGATTTTACTCCCATTAGTTACTGCTCTTGGTTCGATCGCAGACATAGTTGCCTTCAAACATAATGTATTTTCTGTCTTTATTATTTTTTATTTGACCTGATTAGCTTTTATTCCATTCCATTCCATGCCATTCACACGAAATATTCTCAAGTCCATCCCACATAGATTAGCACAACTTGAGTGCCTACTACGGGTCAGCCCCTACTAATACAAAGAAAGAAATTTTGCATATTTACTAGCCACAGTGCAATATCTCAAATTCCTTTTCTTTGTCCGAAACTCAAAATTATCTCCCTTGAGCTTCTAAAAGGAGACAGCACACGTCATTATTCTTGCATATGCCTTTCCCTGGACATGTCTGTGCCCTGGGATGCAGTATGAAGTTGGAACGCTGGGTTTGGAAGCAGACAGGTTCAAATTCAGAGATGATGCCTGGAAAGTGCTTAGGGAAATGCCTGGCACACAGGAAGTACCGAATCCATTGTAGCCAAACAACCATTTACTCATATTGTCTAAAGTTTCCAGATTGTGTTAAGGCTGATGTCCTTAGAGTTTTCATGCTGGGGGGAGAATCATTTGTGGTTGTAGCAGAGAACTCTGGGGTAGGACAAGGGCCGGGGAATGGGGTCACTGTGGTAAAACCACATCTGGAGAGCTGTACTCTGAATGCCCACCAGTAGTCCTCTGTCCATAAAGACAGACTGTTATCTCCTGGGGGAAAAAGTGCAGCGGACTTCAAGACTAAGAATCGAGCTCCATCCTATTGGATTTTCCTATTGGAATTAAGACTATTAAAGAAAGAGTGGTAACCAGGGGCACATTTAAAGTCATAGTAACATGCTACAAATAAGATGAGAATTATCTTGAGCTGGGTGGAGCAAGAGCACGAAGGATCCATGGGAAGGGAAACCACTGTGCCAGCACTAAGTTAGTGTAGCACAGTGGGTGGGTGAGAGCCTGGGTGCTGTGGTCAAAACGCCTGACTCCAGGGCTCAGTTCCACCACCTCTTAGCTATGAGGCACTGGGCAGGTTACCTGCCCTCTTGAGCATTGGTTCTTCTTTCCTCTAAGAGTTTTTAATTAGTACCCACTGTTGTGTCGTGGGATTTGGATGAATTATTACTTATAAGTCTCTTAAAACACCACCTGGCATGTGATTAATGCTCACTAGAAACAAACTGCTATTGTTATTATTACTTTATTAATCAGAATTCTTTTAACAGCAATGAATACAAATAGGCGTAAGCAAAAGGGAAACAAAAAGGAACTTACTGCCTCACATAACTAAAGCTCTAGCAGTAGAGCTCATGGCCACTGACATCACCAAAATTCTTCTCCATTTTTCAGTTCTGCCCTCCTCTCTGGTGGGGATACTTTCATGCAGGGTCTCCTGCGTGATGGCAAAGACAGAGGTCATCAGCTCCGGGCTTCCACCCTAGCAGCTGAACGCCAGTGGAAAGAAAGCCTGCTTCCCAAGAAGTCAGGCAAAGTCCCAGGGAAGATGGTCATTGGCCCAGCACAGGTCATGCTCCCACCCTTGAGCCAATCACTGTGTCTCAGGGGCGAAGTCACTCCCAGCTGAGCCACATGCGCTGGGAGTGAAAGCGCTGATTCCTCTCAGAGAAAACCATGTGGTGACCAGAAGAGAAGGGGGACTGGTACAGGGCAGGTGGAGCAGTAAGTGTCACATTGCAGACTCCGCAGGGCAGCGCTGACTCATGTAAACATCCTCCGACACAGCCTGGAACTGCTCATGGCCCGCGTGGCCACTTCTACCTTCCACCCCTTTGCTCATGCTGTTCCTTCTACCTGAAATTATACTTTTCCACCAACCTGAGTAACCCGCCCCAAAGCCACACACCCTTCAAGGGCCATCACAAACACCATGTCCCCTGAAAGCCGTTTTGATTTTGCCGGTTAGAAGTGCTCTCCCACTTGTCTTGCTTCCTCTTCCTCTCAGAGGGAGCAAGTACGATGCACTGTCCTCTCCACTGTCCCCTCTCCCCACATTAGCGTCTTGGGGAGGCCCTAATCTGCCCCTGCCTGAATTCCCAGCTACGCTCAACATGCCCTGGACCCCAGTAAACACTCAGGGAATATTCATTAAGTTGGGCTCTGTATGACAGTAACAAAAATACCAGTTATTCCTTGAGCACATTCTGCATGTCAGTGGTTGTGCTCAGTGCTTGGTAAGTGGGATTTCATTTTGTCATTTTGACTGTATGATGTGGTAGGTCCTGTTATTATCCCATCTGCATCTATCTCACCTGTGCAGGTAAGGGTATAAAAGCTCAGAAAGGCTAAGGTCAAGGTCATACAGCTGGTACTTGCTGCAGCCAAAGTTCAGATCCCAGTGTGTGTGTCTTCAGAGTGTACATTTTGGGCCTCTGAGACTCACGTGTGTAATATATGAGCTGATGTTCGTGATAACCCTGAGGGATATACAGGTGTATCTTGCTCCCTAGGAGGCGTCTGAACCTGGAGTGCGTATTGACCCGGCCACTTGCTGGCTGGGCAACCTGGGAAAGCTCGCTGCCTCCCTCTGGGCCTCCGTCTCTCCCACTCCTGAAGGGGACAGTTGGATCTGGTGGCTCCAGAGCTTCTTCCAGCTGAAATTCCAGCTCAATCCAGGCCACTGTTCAGAGATGTGAGGCTGATTAGAGGTAGGAATGGTCCTGGAATTGGAGTGTCTTGCCCCCATTTTAAGCACCCCTCCATCTTTTCCCCACCAAAAACAGCTTCTTTATGTAGTTTCTTCATTGTTCATTTTCTTCCAGTTTTCTACTGCCTATGAATTTGAAGCAAAAAGTGAATATAAGAATCTGGTTAAGGAAAATAAACGTATTCAACCCAAACTCACCAAGGCAGGAAAATCTATATATAAAGAGATGAAACTTTTGAGCACTTGAGTTAGGAATGGCCTGGATTTGGTATCAAACAAGCTGTTCAAACACAATTGACCTTAGAAATCAATATTCTGAGCATCAGCGTTGTCCTAATGACTTAGCCAATTCACAGTTTTGGTGGGTTTTTTGCCTGTGTAAAACTCTTAATACATGCTCATATTCCCATAAGAAAGATGCATACTTAAATTTTCTTAACAAATCTAAGATGTAGAGATTATTATTATTCCCATTTTACAGATAAGTAAACTGAGGCATGGAGAGACTTCCTCAGTGGCACACAGTGCTCAGAGAGGAGGTCCTGAATCCAGGCAGTGTGACAACTGAGCGTGACCTGTTGACTGCTATTCTCTGTTGCCTGTGGAGTCCTTCGATTTCTCCCTATTCTTTGTCCTGGAGACCTAAAGACTTTTTTTTGCATAAGTGACAGACTGTGTTTCACACTGGTGTCACTATTGGTAGACATCCAACAGACTCAGGGCTCCGGCAGACATGAAAAGGTTAACTGCTCCTGTACACATCCCAAGGGAACTAGGAACTCACACCATGGGATAGGAGAGGGCCTCACCCTCTGGCATGTCACCAACACGGAACCAGACACCATGCATTTAAAAGCTCATTCCTCTCTCAGGCAAGCGAATTTCATGAGGATGGAACTGAGCTGCGGACTGCCCATCAGACTCACGCAGCTTGACGGAAACAGGGTGTGAGTGAGACCTTCTGCCCTGCAGGGCAAAGCTGCCAATGAAATGTCTGGTGCAGGGTCTCAGGGAAAAGCAGCAAGGGACACCTGCTCTGGCTCACGGACATTTTCTTTCTTCCCTGAAGTCATGGTCCAGCCTGACATTGCCTCTGCAGGGAAGCAAAAGTTTTTCCTCTATCTGTCTTAGGTTCTTGACTGGGCTCTGTAACAAAAGACAGGTTAACAAGAACAGAGCATACACATGTTTTAAATGTAAGTTTTAGGTGACATGGGAACCCTCGTAAGGAAATGAAGACCCAAAGAAGTGGCAAACCTAAGTGCTTATATACCCAGTGGAACAAAGAGGCAATTGTGGGAAAGTATTTAAGATATATGGTGGGACTAAAGGAAAGGAGGAATTATTTTGACAAGGTGTTTGCATAGAATTCTCTTGGCCTAGACTCCCCATCGCTGGTGGTGATGAGGATGTTTTTTTCTTCCCAGTATGGGAAGGGCACGATTCACGTGGGGGTTTCATCTCCTGCTTTCAGGAAGGGAGGGAGAGGTCAGAGAACCCTTCTTGCATCTGCTGTTTTTTAAGTGCTTTTAACTCAAAATAATCCTTATGCCAAAGTGGCATATTTTGAGGTGGCATATTCTGCCACCCTACAGCTCCTGACACACCTCATGCCAATCACAGACAGAAGAGCTGCCCTTCCTGAGCCTCATAAACCTCCCATGGTCCCCCTCCACATACCCCATTCCCAGGGCATGGGAAGTCTTCTCCAAGGCTTCTATCGCCATCTTTCTGTGACCTAGCTGCTACCTCCAGCCAGCTGTCCTCTGTGGCCTGGGCATGGCCACCTGCAGGGCCCCAGGCTCCTTAGACTCCACCTGCTGAGAAGTCACCTCCCTCCTCCTGGGCTGCCTAGCTCAATGACTGTCCGCACTCTCCATCTGGCCAGCCGAACCAGGAACCCAGACACAACTCTGAGTGCTTTCTCTCCCTATTCCTCTACACCCAGTCACTAAACAAGGACTGTTGATTCTACTCCTTATGTGTCTCCCACATCCTTTTCACCCCTCCATCTCCCCCACCAGGCCTAGTTTTGGCTCAAGTATTTCCCAAATGGACTTCATGTCACCAAACTTCACTGAAACCCATCCTCCTTATGGCAACCAAAGTGATCTTTCTAAATGCCAAACAGGCCCTACCTCTCTGCTGAGAGAAATATCAATGACTCCCCAGTGCCTGTAGCCTGATACCCGCCCTTCTGCCTGTAAACCACTCTTTATTTGTGTTGGTCAGTCCATCCACCTGGCCTTAACATACACACTCTCCCTCTTCTACAATCCATATTCTATCAATACAAGCACACGTGTGCACACACACACACACACACACACACTTGCACACACCCAGGGTTCTAACCACTTTGGATTCTTTGCTTTCTCAAACTTGCCATGAACCGTCAAGCCTCCCTGCCCTAGCACGTGCCCTTTGCCTGGAGCTCCCTACTCTCACTTCCTGGGCCTGGCAGCGCAAGGTGCCTTGTCACCTTCTGTGATTTCTATTTAGTGGTTCTGTCTTCCATGCCCCGTCATAACTCCATCAGCCTTATGGAATTCTATATTAAACTTTTGTTTGCCAGCCTTCTTCCTCCACTAGATGTGATTGCCCGAGGGCAGGGGCCCGGCCTTACTAATCTAGAGAATTGGAACCTTACTCAGCATGGGGGTCCAGCATACAGAGGCCTGGGGTGAGGGTCTGTCCCTAGGGACACAGCCCATGCGACCCCTGCTCTTTCTCATCCCCATCTTCCAACCAGACAGTCTCTTATTCTCTGAGCTGTTGAGTGAGAGGACAGTATTAGGGATACATATTAATATATAATCAGACTTCTGCAGCAATTTGGTCTGTAGCATGTAGCTAAATTTGGTATCTATATATTATAAAACATAAAGAAAAAAACAAACAAACTGAAATGATTAGAATAAACATATGAAGTTAGAAGGGTTCTCTTAAATGTACTTGTCAAAATAAGCATAGAGTCCTTGTGCTAGATTTTTAAGGCAGAAAGTTTGCCTCTAATTAATTTGTAGCAAAGCAGCTATTTATATATGATAACTTGAAGGGAAACAAATTAATCTCTGATTTTTCTTTTGCCAGTTTCCAGAATAAGTTGTGAAAATATCTGCACATTCCAGGGCTTTTATCAGCATCTGAAAAACAAGATACCTTCGAATAAGATGCCGGGAAATGGGCTGTCGGGAGTAGAGTTTGGAGCAATCTTCCTAGCAAGCAATTTTCACAGTGGCCCCATGCAGTGAGTATTATTCTTTTACTATTTTGAAAAACGGGAAACAAACTCAGAATAAGGAATTTCCCCACATCTCACAGGTGGCAGCTGGGACTTGATCCAGATTTCTATAGGTCCTAGAGCCCACCTACAAGCCAGCACTGTCACCCAGGGCATGCCGAGCTCTCACTCTCCTCAACCACCACCCATGGAGCCTTGAACCTGCAAGGGGGTAGTCAGGGATTGAGGGCACTCAGAACTGGCCTGTGGCCCACTGAGGATGGAGCCTACCTTCTGGGACTCACTCTCTGCACGAGCTTGGGCCAGTGACTACACCTCTCGGAGCCTCCATTTCTGTGTGTTTTAGTGGGATGGTGATGGCCCTCCCAGATAATTACAGAGGACCATGGATGCCTGTGACCTCTTGGGCCTGCAGAGCACTCCTCCGATGGCAGTGGCTGTCAGTGCTCCAAGACCTGGCAGATGCTCTGTCTGCTGTGGCTCCACTTCCCATGTCAGTGAAACACTGCACTGGGGATCATTGTTAGAGCCACAGCACACTGGGGCTTTTAAAACAGGAAATGTGCAATTATATTTGAGCTCAGGGACCAAATTCAGCCATGAGACAGTTTGTTCATATATAAAATGGGGAAAATAGTAGTGCCTACCCCAGGTCGTTGTGAGAATTTAAATGGTAAAGTGCATTGTTGGGCACATGGCCTCTTTTCAATAAATGAGGCTGTTAAAGGAACATGACTGCGGGAAGGTGGCACACCTTATCCCTAGGGATAGCAATAGTATCAGTCTGACAGAGGAATTACGGCTAGGGCTCCGACTGGTGAAGCCTGAGTTATATGCCTGCACCCTAGCTGCAAGGGAGGCTGGAAAAGCTAGCTGGGGAAGTAAAAGCATATGTCTATACAAAGACATATATGCCAATGTTGGTAGTAGCATTTTTCATGATGGTTCTGCTATGGTTTGAATGTTTTTGTTCCCTCGAAGCTTCATGTTGAGACTTAATCCCAGTGTAACAGCGCTGGGAGTTGTGGCCTCCGGGAGGTGTTTAGCTCATGAGGGCTCTGCCCTCATTAGTGAGTGGATTAATGCCACTACAGAAAGGGCTTGTGGGAGGGAGTTCTCTCTTTTCTGCTCTTCTGCCGCGTGAGAACACAGAGCTCATTTCCCTTTGCTCCTCTGCTTTCTGCCCTCACAAATGCCAGTGCCTTGACCTTGGGCTTCCCAGCCTCTGGAACTGTGAGTGAATAAATTTCTGTTAGAAATCTGTATAGATCATCTAATCTGCGGTATTCTGTTTTAGCACAAAACGGCTGAAGACAAGCATGAAACTTGAAGTAATCCAAACGTGCACCCACTGGTGATGGACAGTGGAATGCTATTCAGCTGCACAAAGGCATATGAGAGAACCACACAAACACGCTAAATGAAAGAAGCAGACACAAAAGACCACAAATTGTATGATTCCATTTACATGAAATATCCAGAAAAAAGGAAAATCTATAGAGACAGAAAGCAGATTAGTGTTTGCCTGGGGCTGGGGCAAGAGTGGGGCTGGACAACCAATGGACATAAAGGATCTTTCTGCAGTGATGAAAGTGTTTCAAAAACTGGATTGTGGTGATGACTGCACACTTCCAAAAGTTTACTAAAAATCACGGAGTTGTAACTTAAAATGTGTGCATTTTATGGTGTGTGAATTACATCTCAATAAAGCTGTGTAAAAGCAGAGTGAGTTGGGAGTTCAAGATGCACACGGCCAGGAAGGTTTCTGGCTTCAAAGGGCTTTCAAGGACGCTAGAAGGGCAAGTGTCCACCACAGATTGCATCTTTACGGCAACCCCATGACACTGGTCTCTTCACACCTTTTTGGCAAATGAGAAAACTGAGGCTCAGAGAAGTAGGGTTTTTAAAAAATAATTCTTTGAAAGGAGTTGTGCAAGTAGCCCTTCCAAGCAGCTTATCACATTGACGTTTCTTCTTAGTGCTTCCCTTTCTTACCCCCAAGTCCCTTTACCTCCCCAAGTCTCAATTTCCTCATCTGTAAAGTGGGTGTGATTGTCTCATGGGTTAAGAGAGAGAACCAGATAAAAGTAGAGGGCTGGCAGAGAGCAAGGGCTTACAGTATGTGGAGTCTGAACCTCCTATTTAAAGACCTTCCCCAAACACTGATTTTCAGAAGGTAGCATTGGTTCCAAAATTCATAAAATTAAAAAAAAAAGTCTATCTTTAAAATATATGCAATGTATATTCCAGTGCCAGCTTCTGATGTTCCCAAGTCCAAAGTCCCCTATATGTGAAAGACAGTTTTGCTGCATACAAATGAACGTAAATAAAGTGGCTGTGTTTTGTGAGCACTTTGTCAGAAACTGGAACTGGTACATCCTGCATGTGTAAAACATGATACTGAATAATGTTCACTAATTACAATCAAATGAATTCTAATCAGAAAGGAGATAATGAATGAAATAATCTGCTGCTGCCAATTGTACATGTTACTCAACAGATTTATTTTTAGCTGATATCATAATGGATTAACCTAGCCCTTAATTTAATGATTTTTAACAGAGTTGAGCAACTATGAAGCTGCAACAGCTGGACAGAAAGCTGCATTCATATCTGAGCTGTCATAGTTGCATCCTGAATCAGCTTATCATTTTTTCCCATGGACCTCAGATCCCACCTCCTCCTTGGGTCTCCCATTCATAGTGTTGCTCACTAAAAAACTAGACCTAGCGTGCCAACACATATGCCTAACTTGGTCGTTCCCTTCAGTAGTTCTAACTATCCTCAGGGTGAGGTCTAAATTTGTACCTGGTGGCATCAAAGCTCTTTCTCCATGCTCTGCCTGCCGTATCAGATCATCCTCTAAATCCTGGATTTATAACTTATTTGTTATGTGCATTAGTTAGTATCTGCTGTGTAACAAACACCCCTTAAATCTCAGTGGCTTACCAGTATTATCTTTTCCCCTCATATCTATGAGTTGGCTATGGTTCTTCTGAGCTCAGTTGGACTTGGCTCCCAGCAGTGGGTTGGGTTCCAGCCTCTTCTGCGTATTTCTTCCATTAGGGAGCCAGGCCAAAGGACTCACCCGTTACTGAGAACTTTCTGTGGACCACTGCCTCCTGGGGAATGCTCTTCTCATGGCAGAGCACAGGAGCTCAACAGGCCAAGCAACACTTGCAAACACATTTTAAGCCTCTCCTAGGATGTGGTGCACATCACATCCATTCTTCCTGCCAGTGCAAAGAGGCCTGCAGAATCACATGACACAGGGCATGGATCCATAATCCTGCTACAGGGAAGAGTGGCAGATATGGACACAACAATCCACTCTATCACACAAAGAAGACTTGGACTCATGATGTTACCTTTCTGAACTTCAGTTTTCTCATCTGTAAAGTAGGGCTGTCAACGCCATGCAGAGTTAATATACAGATTAAATGAAGTAATGAAGGTGAAGGTGACTTTTTAAATTACAGAGGACAATAGAAGTATTTGCTGCTGTTTTTCATGACAGACACTAAAATATCTTGGTTTTGCATTCCCAGCACACTCTCTTCTACTTAGTGCATACGCTGTAAAGCAATGAGTGAATTGATGTTTTCCAAAGCGATTCAGCGCCATTTTTTTGCCTTCCTATAACCTATCCCTCCTTCTCCTGGTAGAAATACCTTGATACTCTTCTGAGAAACTAGAAAATATTCCTTCCTCTCTATTACTTCATGTGGTCACACAGGGGGTTTACCCTAATTATGACTCCAAGAATGGGTTCACACCCCAGTCCTGGTCTGCAAGAACCCGAGATGCCTTAAGAAATTGAATTTCAGATGAACACACCCCACAAATCTGACCAATCACAGCCAACAGCATCAATCCGGGAATGGTGCTAGGACTATTTAGAAAGAGGCACTTTTTTCTTGTGGCGTCTTCAAGCTTCTAGACAAACTTGCAGGTGCTGGGGGGGAGCTGCCTGGCCACCTGTGAGGGCAGAACGAAGCCAACACCAGCACAGAGGAAGCGAACAGTGCGTGTGGGTTTGGAAGGGGCGGGGGGACGGGGGTGGACAGCAAGATTCCTGGGAATACGGGGCATCTGGAACCACCACTCCCCGAAACGTCCCTGTTTCTGGCCTTTCTGTTACAAGAGCCAAATTTATTCATTTATTTTTAAAATTTGCTTGTTTGTTTAAGCCACTTTCAGCTGGATTTCTGTCAGAAGAAAGCGACTAATACGAAAATAGGTTAGCCCCAGAATAAACACAAGCTCTATCCAAAGGCTTCCCACTGGCTTCTTGGGTTGGCCCAGCCAGACTTAAGAGAACTTGAGGCTGCTTTGTACTTTGTGCTGGTCCTGAGATGTTGATGCTGGGACTCCCCTCTGGTGCCTGAAAAGGAGCCCCCTCCCTGCTTGTCACTTGGCACCATTTTTTAACATTAGAAGAGGAGATTAAAAAATAGGAGTAAGGGATGTTTGGGGCCCCTACCCTCGCTTACCCTTAGGGAGCTAGCTGTTCAGCAGACAGTGCCAGGGACCCAGAGACAGCCCCCTTTCCCCGTCTGCTGACCCATCTCTCTGAGCAGGTTGCGACTGCCTTCCTCTCTCTAACTCCATCAATGCTTCCATCATTCAACCCAGGGAACTGTCTGCCCAGCCTGCAACCTTCTCTAAAATCCTCAACTAGCCCGGCCCTTTAGCTGTTGCTCCTGTCTAAGCCTTTTAGCATTGTGATCGGATGAGGCAGCACAGAGACACAGAGGGCTCTGGAAATAGAGCTTGGGCCCAATCTTGGCCCCATCACTTACTACCTGCATGACACTGAGCAAGTCACTTAAACTCTTATTCCTCCCTATAAAGCAGGTATAATAACACTGTTTTCCAAGGTTGCTACAGGATTTTAATTAGATGGTGTGTAAAAGTGCTTTGCATAGCATGCAATAGGCATTCAATAAACGGCAGGTATTATTGCGTTTGACATCATACCTTCTCTAGTCAAGTAGACTCCAAGGCCAGGACCCTCCATGATACATACTTGATTCCTTATTACTCTCACAAGATCTTGGAACAGAATAGTCGCTTAATAACATGCCTTGAGAAAAAATATATGCAGAAAAGGATGCACAAGCATGAAGATGCCTGGGAGGAAAAAGTGGAGAAAGAGGCCATCAGCCATTTATCCACCCTCTGAGCCACTCATTTAGGGCAAAGTTACAGTGTTTGAGGAGTTCGGTCAAGTGGGAAGATAAGGAGAAGAACAAGCAAGTAAAATAGAGCGTTTTTAGTTTGGCTTTAGATGATGGAAATCTGCTCTAGCCATCTTAAACAAAAGGGAGAGGTATCAGATGTATGTTGAGGACATCAGGAAACAACAAGGCTTTGGGAGGGAGGAAAACAGGGGACCTTGACCAAGGCTCCTCATGGTCGTTTGGTCTGGAGCGTGACTATCAACACAGCCTCATGAACAAGTACCCTCAGCTTCTCTGCCTACTTTGTAGGAAAAATGTCCCCATTGCCAGGAGAGACATTCTGATTGGCCCAGATTAGGTCTTACGTTTATTCTTGGACCAATCAGACGTGGTCGTTGAGACTCTCCATGTCAGGGAGAAGGGTCCAGTCTCCGGAGAAGTGGCTTCTACAGGGCTGAGCACTCCATAAAGGTTAGTGCTTTGACAGAGTCCTCCATCAGGCTTGGGAGAAGTGAAGGAAGCCTTCGAGAAGAGATGGCAATTGAGTGTGGTGGCACTGAATACCAGCAGACAGTTCATGGAAGAGTCTGGATCAATACACTTGACCTTGAAGAAAGAGGGGCTCAGTGGGGCTCCAGGCCTGTCCAGTTTCTCCTCACAGGACTGGCATAACCCCAGTGGGAAAACAGCCCACACAAACTACACGACTCTGGGGCATCTGAGGTGTCGTCAAGGCCAGGCCAGGGTGTCGGAGGCCGTTTCCACCTGAGCTGGAAACAAAAAAGTCGTGGGCAGTGGTGCGGTAAAACCAAACAGAGGCAAAATGCGGTTCTAGTTCAGCTCAGCCACTCACCAGCTGCACAATTATAAGGAATTCTCCTCCCTGAGACTCAGTTATCTCTACTATAAAGTGGAGAAGATAATATTACTTTTGACTGCCACACTAGAAAAAAATTTTTTTCTTCGGGGCCATGATGTTTTATTATGAAAACAGAATAAAAACTTCAAAAACAAAACAATCCTTTCTAATTTAATGAAAAATTTGTTATTTTTTATTGTTTTCTGTGCATAAGTTATATGGAATTTGAAAAATAGTTCTTGCAGCTCCCAAGGTGAAGAGAATTGTGAGTTACATGTGCTTCACAAGGCCCTGGGCTCAAAACTGGCTTGAGTTAAATACAACTCACATGGCAGTTGATGTGTTAAATACTGAATATGAGGCTTCAGGGAGAAGACGTATTTGAAACCATTCGTGAGGGTCTGCCAGAACCAGATGACCCGCGTACATGGCTTTCCTTTTTTGTTCCTTTGGACTCTGTGCTCTGCCTGGGCTTCAATAATCATTGTGATGGATGAATTTTGGGAAAAGTTCACAAAAGCAACATTCAGATGCCAGGAACTTGGTGGCCCTGCCTATTTCAGTGACCTGTCCATAATCCTGGGAACTGGGTAGGAGGGAAGCTCCCCTATATATGCCAAGGAGAGATTGCTCTGTTTATGGTTCTCACTCTTCATAACTGCATGGTTTTCTTGCATTCTTGGGCTCGTGAACCTCTTATTGCTGGCTTTGCCCACTTCTTCTGACCAAGTCTTTTTTGGAAGCTTAATCTCTGGAATTTCAGCAGAGAAAGCAAGGCATTAACCCAGCCTCAGGAGGAACCCTCGGCTCTGATGCTGTGATTCCCATGTTTGCACTCCGCTCACGGAATAGCAAGTGCATTCCCCAAACATCTCATTACACAGCAGAGTCCAGCATAAACTGACAGCCGTTATTTTATCTGCTCCCTGGTTGCCTGGAGGGCCAGGTAGTGGGAGGGGAAGCAATTTCAAAGAGGCACTTGGATAGTAGTAAACACAGGGGCTTTGCAAGCACAGACCAAGGGGTTTGATTCTGATTCTACTACCCAGAATGGTAGGGCCTGGGGCAATTTCCTTAACATTTCCAATTCTGTTTCATCATCTGTGAAATGGGGATAGTATCACTGGGCTGTGGTTAGGCTCAAGTGAGAAGTGTTATATACAGTGCTTTTGTGACACGGCATCTGGCTTATAGAAGGCACTCAATAAGTGTTAGTTTCATTCATTCACCTTGTTTCAGGTTAAAATTACTTGTATCTTGGGTCTCTCTTCCCTCCAATGGTTGGATAAGGCTCTTCTGCAGCTTGCTAAGGGTACTTAGCTCCTTTTGATGGTAATGAATATAAAATAAGGGAACTGGGGATTGGAGACAGAGATGTGTGTACCTGCAGGCTTGTATTTTGCACATGGAAACACCAACACTGATTTAGAGCCTCAGGAGGGCCTTTAAGGCCCCAGCTGGGCAATCCCAGAACGGGAGCAACTTTGGCAGCGATTGGGGATATGTTCTGATATGCCAAGGTCACAGGTCCAAGAAGGGGGCTGGGCCCAGGGCTTGGGATGCTGCATTCCTCTGTGGGCTGCAATTTCTTTATCTATCAAATGGAGTGGATGGGGCTTGGACTAGACCTTTTGTTCATCTATTGAAATGGTGCTAAATGATCAGTCTGTTTCTTTCAAGTCCAGCAACTCAAGTTTCAGATCCTCCACAAGTGACCTTAAGCACTATTTTACTTAGCTGTAAAATGGGAATAGTAATCAAATCCACCTTGCAGCCTTGTCATGATGATGAGAAATACTGTTTGTAAAGCAATGAACCCTACTGCAAAGGATGTGCACATTGGGATGGGCAGAATTGGTAGCCACTAAATAGCCCACCAGAGCTGCAGGCTCGTTCCTGAGCATGAGCTCAGTAAGACAGCAGGAGAGAGGCAGCCAGACTGAGGAAGGCAGATGGGCAGACATACAGCACCTCCAAGATTATAACAAGATTATAATAAGTGCTGCTTCTTCCCAAACAAATCCAGACTTCAGAGTTTCTACTTTGTGAAGTGTTATTACGTAACAACTAGAGGTGCACCCAAGGGAAATAGGCTGCCTGTGAGGTAGTGAGCTTCCCGTCACTGACAGAACTCGTACTCATGGATACGGAGCTTACATGCTAGCTGAGAAGTCAGACCACTGACAAGTAGTCACCTGGAATGTGAAAAAGGAAACTACAGCAAGCCAAGGAGAGGCAGTGAGATATACGGGGCTCCAGAATCTGACCATTCTGGGTTTAAATCCCAGCACTTCAAATAACCACAAGCAGTGTGACCTAAGGCAAGTTAACTGTGTTCTCCAGGCCTCAGTTTCCTCATCAGTAAATTGGGAAAAACGATAGCACCCATCTCTTGGATTATTGTGAGGTATAAAATAAAAATTTGCATACTGTAAATGCTCAATAAATGGCAATTGCTGGTATATTGTTGGTATTATTGTTATGATTACAATTGTTATAGCAGATATGTGTTTGCTTCCCCAATATCATATCCATTCTCACCTTCTCCAGATTAGGTGAGATTTACCCCTGTCCAAGGGTGGGCTCTGAATGTCTCAGCCAGTTAGGCTAATTCCATCCCCCTGTTACAGTGATTGGTTCAAATTCTAGCACAAATCCCAAGCCTAAACCAATCAGTACATGCCATGCCCTGGTCATACACAGTGATTGAGTTCAGAGGTGGTCACATGGTCTAAGATGACCCAATCAGAGTGGAGCTCATGACTTTGGTTTGATGGCTATGAGAAAGACATACCTCTTTCTCCCTCTGGTTATGACCAAGGAGGTAGACAACCCCAGCAGTGGTAGTGAAGTAGTGTAATTTGTAAGCAGCCATTGTGTAATCATGAAGGAAGCCATCCCAGAGATGAAGCCAGCTCATGGAAGCCTGAAGGGCTCAGAAATCTCAAGGAAATGATCCAGAGCCCTGACAGGATGGTGTCTGAAGCCACTCCACCTAGGAGAAATGATGTGATTAATTCTCCTTTATCAATTACCCTTTTATGAGCCATGCTGTATATTAATAACACTTCACAAAGTAGCGACTCTGAAATCTGAATTTATTTGGGAAGAAACAGCACTTAGTTATAATCTTGGAGGTGCTGTATGTCTGCCCATCTGCCTTCCTCAGTCTGGCTGCCTCTCTCCTGCTGTCTTACTGAGCTCATGCTCAGGAAAGAGCCTGCGGGCTGTGGTGGGTTATTCAACAGCTACCAGTTCTGCCCATCCCAATGTGCACATCCCTTTGCAATGTGACTTTATTGCTCCTCCCATGCAGAGATGGAGGCTACTTCCCCACTCCCTTGAATCTGGGCTGGCCTTTTGACTTGGTTTGACCAATTGTTCTGGAAATGACGCTTTGCAAGTTCTAAAGCATAAGCCTACTTCACCCTGTTGGAATGCCACTTGGAGACCACCACGTGAGGTGTCAACTGATGAATTATGACATTCATAAATTTGGAAAGGAGAGCTTTATTTCTCCAACAGATTGCTGCTCGCAGGCTGGCCGTCCTGACAGGTTGGGAAGTGTAGCCTCTGGCAGAAGCTGGAAGCAAGAACCTTAGGGAGGGAAGGGATGATGAGACAGGAATTTATGCTGGATGACTTAGCTAAGTATACATATTCCACAGCCAAGTATACATATTCCTCAGGGGCAAGCCCACCTAGATACTGAAGGTTAAGAGGTCATGTGGAGGAGAGCTGAGGAACCTCCCGCAGGGGGCACCGACTTGCAGACCCATGAATGAGACTGACCGTCCAGCTGAACGTAGCAGTGGGAGTGGCCACAGGCTAAACCACTCAGTCAACCCAAAGAATTGTGAAAAATCGTAAACTCTTAGTAATTTAAGAAACATGTTTTGGGGTGATGTGGTACATTGCAGTAGATAACTTATGCACAGTTGCCACTTTGTTCTTTTATAACCTTCTCCAAATTCCCTCACCTTACTCAGCAAATTAATCTTCCCATGTCACCCCTGTGGCACATGAATCACTAAGCTCTTGGAGCACAGCAGAGTCTACAGGAATGTCTACATGGGGGATGGGAAGGTTTAAAAGCATGAGTCAGCTAGCGTGGGGAAGCAGATAGTTGGGGGAGGAGCCTGAAGCCACAGGGGACCCTTATGAGAGCAGAAGGGAAGGGCCCCTCAGAGAGGAAGTCCCTTGGGAGGAGTCCGCCTCCAACGCACCACATTCCTAGGCCCCAAGTTGGTCCTGGGAAAGGTCTTTGAGATATGCAAATAGAAAGGAGAGTGGTTAATAAAGATACGGGAATGGAGGAGAGGCACAGAGGAAGGGGTGCTAACTGCCCATGCAGCACCATCTGTCCACTCACAGCGTCAAAATTCTACCCAGCAAAGTAAGACCCACCCCCACCAGATCATGCATTAGAAACAAGATGCTGGTGTTTCAGTGAGAACAGATTGGGGGAGGAGGAGGTGAGCATCTGAAAGTGCAGCAAATTTGAATGACCCACACTTCATTTTACTACTATAAAATGTGATTATTAAAAAATTTTAAATGTCTTATAAAAGAGAAAGAGTCCATACGAAAAGAGCTGATGATACCAAAGTGGCGTAAACAGCCCAGCCCAGTGGTTAAGAGTTCAGACTTCAAAGTCATACAACCTGAGGTTGAGCCTCAGCTCTTTCACTAACCTGCGTGGGACCTTGAGAAAACCACTTCACTTCACCAGACTTCAATGTTCCCATCTGTACAATGGGGAAAATAATTGCACATCATGCATTGAAAATCTTTAGCATGGTACCTGTATCTCTAGCTTAATCCACATCTATATTGTTCTTGCTAAATGATGCTTTTGTTGTTTTGCCTGTCCTGGATCCCTGCATCTGGTAACAGCAGTCCAGTTAGATTCCTTCAGAATACTTTCTCTTCTCTAACTATCTTTTCCTTATGGTTTAGGTGAAACGATTCTGTCTTCATGCTGCAAGGTAGATCTTGTGACCCAGTCCTGTCCCAATCACAAAATTCCATATCCCTGGGCCAAGTGATTGGTTTAGGGTCAGGTGAATGATCCAAGCTGGTCCAAGAGAAGTAGCCATGGGACTCTTGCTGGAGCCATTGGGTCAGAAAAACACTCATTCCATTGGGTGTGCTTACTGGAAGCAAAGTAGTCTAGGATGGCTGGAAGTCATTCTATCCCCATTTGGCTAGAGCACATCTGATAATATAGCCCAAATAGAGTAAAGTAGAATTGAGAAACATGGAGGGAGACTGCTTCCTGATGACCTTGAGCTCCGGATTCAGCTGGGTCTGACACCAGACCACAAGCTGGCATGAGCTGAATTTCTGCTTCTGCAATCAGAAAGGTCCTGCAAGCAAGAGCATTCAAGCATGGCCATAACAGCCCAGTCCACCGATATTCCTGCAGAAGCTGGAACAGAGATTCCGTTCATGTGGCCCCAGAACTGTCTTTACATCAAGAGTCCATGACCATAATTCCTGTCCCTTCTCTGCCACTAACCCATCCTATGGTTTTGGGGATGGAGAGGCAAGACCAACCAGCTTTCTCTTTCTGTGACACCAAGAGTGTTCTTTAGAACAAGGTGTTACTTGAAGAAAATGTTTGAATAATCAAGTAAGTTTGTGAAACACTGGACTAAAAAAGAAAAACCCATTTTAGCACTGCAGGGCTTCTCAGAACCTTTAATGCACACATATTCCTGGGTATAGGTACTGCTCAAAATGGGAGCTTAATATACAGTACCTCCCAGATATGCTTGATGATGAAATTTTTTTCTCTGGGAAGACTCTCCTAAGAGCTAGTGTTCTTGGGATACAAGAAAACACAACTAGAGGGGTGGCTGGGCACCATCTCAAGGGGTGTGAGGGGATTAAACACTGGCTAGGGTTTTAACTCTTATATTAAACTTGCATATATTCATTTAAACATTTATGGAGCACTTTTCCTTTGCCAGGCACTGTATTAGGCCCTGGTTGTTACAGAAATTCATGAGGCATTGGATCCTTCTCTTAAGAGGCTCACAGCATAGAGGAGAAAACAGAAACACACACACACATACACATACACACACACACACACACACACACAAAGAGAGAAAGGGGTGATGCAATGCGCTCAGAACTACAACAGGGAGAACAGCAGGGACTGAGCATAGAGCATAGTCCCTATCAGACAGGGAGACCAGGGGTGGATTCATTTAAATTGATTACAGAGAGATGTTCAGTAGTGCTTGAACACAGAGGAGGACACACAGGCAGGGGCCACGAGAATGAAGAGCCAGACACCCCAAAGAGTGGGGCACTGATTTTGTGAGACTAGGATAAGGGGGTGAGTGGCTCATTGGTAAGCACAGCTCAGATCACCAAGACCTGTCTGCGAAGTTGGGACTCTGTTTGGCATGTGGTGGGGGGCATCAGAGGCCATAGTCTCTAATCTGCCCAGATATACTTTGTGTAAAGTTGAACTGTGGAAAAAGGAATAATGGGTTGGAGGGGTGATCCTGGGGTGAGAAATCCACACGGAAGCTTCTGTATGATGAGAAGCCACTGTTGAGCCTCTGACATGTCAGGAGGCACCTCCTTGCATTCCCAGATCATTTGAATTAATCCACAGTCTCTATTTAGTGCTCACT
Organism: Eulemur rufifrons; assembly: GCF_041146395.1. Lineage (NCBI taxonomy): Eukaryota > Metazoa > Chordata > Mammalia > Primates > Lemuridae > Eulemur > Eulemur rufifrons. The sequence continues at coordinate 189,035,605 of NC_090989.1, read as the reverse complement.
TTGGGGACCAGAATAAAACTATTAAGCAACTGACTGCCAAGCTCTTGTGTCCATTAACATGACAAGCATAGGCATTAGCACTTCTGAGAGGGATGCTGGGCCATGGCGATGTGACAGTATTATTGCCCTGCAGTGAGATACTGCCCTTTCTGGAAAGGAACATTCCTAAATCCTTTCCCTGGCCCTTTGAGCCCATAAACTGGCTCTAGACCCCAAGTCAGGGAGACACATTTAAGCTCGACTCCTGTCTCCTTGCTGGCCAGGCTGGCAATAAAGTCTTGCTTTTCTCAAAAGCCACTGCCATAGTAATGGCTTCTGTGTGTATAAGGCTGTGAGCCCATTTGCTCAGTAACAGCCCAAATTTCAGAGGTCCACATTAATTCCAGAGTTCTTTAGGGTAATGGTGTCTGCCTGGATTAGAAACTCTCCATGCACCTTCTAAAAACCACAAAAATATAAAAGAGAGAGAAAGAGTAAATAAAATCACCCATATCCAGTACTTATAGTGTAAATAAAATGCAAAGAACATTCTCTCTTTCTCTCTCTCTGTCTCTCTCACACACACAGCTGTGCACGCATGGAAAAATAAATATCTATTATCAACAGTGTCAATTTAAGAGTCTACTTCAAGGTGCAGATCTGGTGGGAAACAGAAAACTGGAGAGTCTGGTGGGGCCCCAGTGATGGTGGAACATGGATAACGTCAAGGCCCACCCTGAAGGAGAATGTCCACCCCACATAAAGACATATAGAGAACAAGTAGAGGACCTGGAAGATCAAAGCATTGGCTACTGCATAGACACAAGGAAGGGGCTTAAGAATTTCACAAGGAGAGATGAGGTAGTCTTGGAAAGGTGAGGGACATATCTTAGAAGGTGAAGATGATGTGACATTGTGAAATATATATTTGGTTTTTGTCTATTTCCTGACATACAACTCCTAAAATCTTTGGAATCTCCAAAGTGATAAGTGCCTTTTTGTACGCTAAGGAGATGACTGGCAGCTGGCAGCCCCTAGGTAGCTTCTGGAAGGGGGCTGGTCACCAGAAAGACCAGGGTTAAAGGGTTAGGACTTTCCGGCCTCCCCCAACCCCCACAACTTCTGAGGAAGAGAAAAGAATTGAAGGTTAAATTGATCATCAGTGGCTAATGATTTAATCAACCATGACTACGTAACGAAGCCTCCATAGAAACCTCAAAGGACAGGATTTGGAGAGCTGCTGTATAACTGAGCATATGGAGGCTCCTGGAGCGGGGCGTGCCTGGGGAGGGCAGGGAAGCTCCCTGCCCCTTCTCCCATACCTCGCCCTGCGCATCTCTGCATCTGTATTCTCTGGAATATCCTTTCTAATAAACCGGTAAGTGTTTCCTTTAGTTTCATGAGTCACTCCAGCAAATTAATCAAACCCAAAGGGAAGGTTGTGGGAACCTCAATTTATAGCCAGCCAGTCAAAAGCACAGGTAAAATAACCTGGAGCTTGCAAGTGGCACTGGAAGTGGGGGGCAGTCTTGTAAGACTGAGCCCGGCCCCTGTGGGATCTGTGGCTGTCTCTGGGTAGATAGTGCTAGAATTGAATTTAATTAGAGAATACCCAGCAGGTGTCTGCTGGAAATTGAATGGCTGCTGGTGGGGAGAAATCCCCGCATATTTCGATGATCAGAGGTCACAGAAATATTCTGTGTTATGAGAGTACAGGAGAAACTGAGTTTGTTTTGCCCACATCCTCAGAGGTGTCTGTGGAGATCTGGCGGTGAGATAAAGCAGCAAGTGACTGAGGAGCCTATGGAAACAACATATTTGTCAAAAGACAGACCAGATAAAGAATTAGGAAAATACAATTATTGAATTAATCACACTTCATGTTATCAATGAAACAAGGTGCTCTTGAACCCAGAAAACTAGTAAGTATATATCCTTTCCTCTGTACCCCACCAAGATCACCAGGTATTACTGATCCAGAAAAATCCAATAAAGTAAGTATAAACAGGAAAAATAACTCAAAATTTATCCAAAGATACTCTAATAAGAAAATAGAAAGTGAAAATAAAAATTTCTCAGGAGATAAAAACACTTCAGAACGAAAAAACCATGAACATGGTATCACCTAAGTTAGAATTCAGACTCAAAAGCATAAACAAGACAAAGAAGGATACTTAATAATGCTAAAGGCCACACTTAACAAGAAAGGCACAACAGTTATAACAGCTATAAATACTTATGCCCCAGGAAACACAGTAGCTAATTTCATAATGCAGAAACTCTGAGAGATTAAAGAAGAATAGACAGAAACATATCACATAATAGGAGAGTTTAATAATTGCAAGTGAAGAATGATTACATATAAAATAACAATGAAAACCTTAATAAATTCCAGTAAGTAGAAATACTATGACAGCATTATCTGATCACAAAATAATAGTTCTAAAAATAAATAGCAAATTTAAAACCAGGAAGGCTGTTTCACCTTTAAATATCCCCCAAGAAAAAAACAAACCTGCAGAATTCTTGAAAATACTGATAATTAAAATACTTTTCAAAATCTCTAAGACATGATTAAATCAGCAATTATAATACATAGCCTTAAAGATATATGTCAATAAAAATAAAAGAATTAAGATTGATCAATTAACAAAAACAGAAAGCCAGAAAAAGAACAAAACAGAAAATAAAACTAAAGCAGAAGATCAATAGTAATAAGACAATAAACTGAGTTACAAAATAGAAAATAAACAAAAGAACTAATAAGTAAATCAAAAAGCTAACTCTTTGGAAAAAAATCTACAAAGTAGAGAGCTACAAGGTAACCTAAAAAAGGGAGTAAGCACAAAAACATAAAACAAACAAAAACAATAAGGAGTAAAATAATCATTGAAAAAGATGAAATTTAAAAAATTATAAGATACCACTTTGTACAACTTTAAGGAAATACATTTTAAAGTGTAGATAAAAATGTACAATCTCTAAAAAATCATAGCTTTTTGAAATTGATGCCAGCATACATAAAGTTCAAATGCACCAATTTCCACAGGAGAAATACGGATGGTTATCAATTACCCAACACTACATATATTCTAGAGCAGCACTGTCCTACAGAACTTGCAGTAATGATGAAAACATGTCACATCTGTGCCATCTAATACAGTAGCCACCAGTCACAGGGGCAAGAACGATAACTTAAAATGTGACTAATGTGACTAAGGAGCTGTATTTTTTAATTTATTTAATTTTAATTAGTGTAAATTTAAATAATCCCAAGTGATCAATGGCTACTCTGACAGCACAGTTATAGAGCATATAAAAAGAGGAAAAGTTCCAGGTTATTTTTATAAAATAAGTATAACATTGGTAGCTAAATCTGAAAAATATTGCACACAGAAAACAGTAGGCTCCCTAATGAGTATCAATGCAAAAATCCTACATACAATAATAGCAAATAAAACTAACAGTACATTAAAATAGTACATTCTGAACAAGTGAGGTTCAGTCCAGAAATATAACAATGGTTTCATATTCATTAGTATATAATCCATTAATATAATTCATCACATTAATAATCTAAGAATAAAAATCATTTGATCTTCATAGACACTGAAAACACATTTGACAACTTTCCACAGTTTCCTAAAAACACATACTAAATAGAAATTAAAGAAAAATTTCTTTACATTACAAAATAAATATAACTTATCCAGTGTTTAATAGAGACTCAACAGATACGTCTTTACTAAAGTCAAGAATAAAGCAAGGATGTTTACTACTCCCCACTAATCTTTGACTTTTATTAGTAACCAAGTCAAGCAAGAGAAGACAATTGGAAGTGTAAAAATTGGAAATAAAAAGACCAAATTATCTCTATTTTCATTTGATATAAAAATTTACCTGAGTCCAGAAATTAAGTCTCATATTAAGGTTAATTAATTTTGGACAAGGGTTCCAAGACAATTCAATAGGAAAAGAATGATCTTTTCAACAAATTATGCTAGGACAACTGTATATCTACATGCTAAAGAATGAAGTTGGATTCCCTACCTCACACCACATACAAAAAAATCACTTAAAATAGATCATAGAGCTAGAACTTAAAACTCTTGGAAGAAAACATAGGAGTAAATGTTCCCAATGTTGGATTAAGCAGTGGTTTTTAAGATATGGCATCCAGAGTGGTTGGGTAAATTCATAGCTAATGGGTACAACGCATACTATCTGGGTGATGGGCACACTTATAACATTGACTCAAATTGTACCAAATGAAGACATGTAACCAAAACATTTGTACCCCCATAATAGTCTCAAAAAAATGATATGGCACTAAGAGTACAAGCCACAAAAGAAAAATAAATAAATTAGATTACATTAAAATTAAAAATGTTGTTCTGCAAATGGTACCAAAAGACAACACATAGGATAGAAGAAAATATTTGAAATCACAGCTCTAATATCCAGAATATATAAAGAACTCTTACAAGTCAATAATAAAGGCAAGTAATCAAAGTTTGAAAATGGACAAATATTTGAGTAGGCATTTCTCCAAAGAAGATACACCAATGGCCATAAGCACATGAAAAATATTCAGGATCATTACTCATTGGGGGAAATGCAAATTAAAACCACAATGAGATATCACTTCACACACCAGAATAACTATATAAAATAGACAGATAATAACAAATGTTGAAGAGGATATGCAGGAATTAGAACCCTCATAGATTGTTGATAGGAATGTAAAATGGTGCAGCCACTTGGGAAAACAGTTCGGCATTTCCTCAATATGTTAAATATAGAGTTACCTTTAACCAGGCAATCCCACTCCTAGATACATATCCAAGAGCAATAAAAACATATATTCACACATCCACACAAAAATTTGTGCATAGATGTTCATAGCAGCTTTATTTATAATAGCCAAAATGTTGAAACAACCTCAGTGTCTATTATCTGATGAATGGGTAAGTAAAATGTAAAACATCTATACAATGGAATATTATTCAGTGATAACAAGTAATGAATTACTGATATATGCTACAATGTAGATGAAGCTTAAAGTAGTATGCTGAGTGAAAGAAGCCAGTCACAGAAGACCAAATATTTGTATGATTCCATTTCTATGGTAAATGCCAGAATAAGAAAAGCTATAGAGATGGAAAGTAGCCTAGAGATTTCTTAGGACTGGGAACAGAGCGAGGGGAGGCAGAGGGGAGGGGAAATGCAACAGGTCTGAAGTTTCTTTCAGGGACTATGAAAATGTTTTAAAATTAGATTATGGTGATGGCTGCAAAACCATGCAAAAATATTTTTAAAGAATTGAATTGTATACTTTAAATGGGTAACTTGTGTGTCATGTGGATTGTATCTCAAGAAAGCAGTTAAAAAATATTAACTGATAAACCCAAAATGATTAAGGAAAAAAACTAATTAAAATGAAAAGATAATTTAGTAAGATGGAAGTTTATAAAATTAACAGGCAAAAAAAATCAATATGCTTCACATAACAATAACCAGTTAGAAGATACAATGCAGGGCAAGAAATTACAAACAGAAAAAACACCTAAAATTACACTTAGCATGAAATGTACAAACCTATTTGAGGAAAACTTTTAAATTTCTTTAATGACATAAAAGTGGACCTAAAGAAATGTCAAGACAAACCCTGGCCTGGGAAAGGAAAACTCAGTATCACAAAAATGTAAATTCTCTCCAAGGTAACATATCATTGAATGCTATCTTAACAGGTATCCACGATATTTTACAACCGGGTCTGTCTGTTGATTTTAAAGTTCGTATAAAGAAAAGGCAAGAATAGCAAGGGGAGCCCCTGAAAGAGTAGTGATGAGGTAAGATAAATCAGAGAGAGAGAAAGAGAGAGACAGAGGTAGGTGGATTGGTAAATATTGATTGATAGATAGATAGATAGATATAAGAAAATATAGCCTCAGTGTATCAGGGTAGATCAGGAAATAGATGACACCTCAAATTGGAATGACTGGAAAATAATTTAATAATGGGACTATTTACAAAGGTGTGGGCAGGTTGCAGGAAAATCACAAGGGTCCGGGCAGTTTCCCCAGCAACTGTTTGAGTTGCAGACCACCTACGGGCCCGAAGGTGTGAGAGGAAGGAGTGGTTAGCAGAACCTAGAAGGGCTGTAGAGAGGCCACCTAGAGGATTGGTGACCTTTTGTCAAGACAGAGACAGATCAAGGAGACCAACAGGAAGGAGCCAGGAGAGCAAACAACGGGACCTGTCTGTCCCCCCATGTCTCCTCCCCCGCAGACATGGCTGCCACGGCTCCTCCACGCCAGACTCAACCAGGGCCCAAAGGCAAGGCAGCGGCTGTAGTTCTCGGAGCCGACTTCCCCGACTGAGGACAGGCGTGCAGGAGCGGGGGTGGGTCTGCAGGGCAAGCAGCAGACACATGACGCAATCTATAACTAAAACAGGGTTGTTGGCGCATGGATAGACAGAACCAATGTAGACAGAGTAGAAAGTCCAAAAATATGACCAAGTGCACATGGAACTATAGTATTGGGAAGGAGGACATCTCAAATTCCAGAGGAAAATATGGACTGGTGATAAATGGTGCTGGAACAACTGGATAGACATTTGGAAAGTGATAAAATTTTGTCCATATCTCACACCATTGGAATAAATTCCAAAGGCATGAGAAATTTAAATGTGAAAAATCAAACCCTATAAAGATGAAAAAAAAACACAGGCAAATTCCTTTTAACCTGAGTGTGGCCAGAGCCTTTTTCCTATGACTCATAATCCAGAGGTATTAAAAGAAATTATTGATAAATTCAACTACTTACATTTTTAAAAGTTTTGCATCACAAAAAGCACCATAAGCAGTCAAAAGCAAGGGAAACGCTGAGAGAAAAGTTTGCAACTTACATACATCATGAAGGACTGCTCTTGTTTTACATGAAGAAGCTCTTGAAAACTGAGATGAAATGGGCAGAAGACAGACAGTCCGTAGAACAAGAAAGGCAAATGTTCTTAAACATATGTAAAGTTACCCAGCCTCACTCATAACAAAGGAAATGCAAACTTTAAACTACCCAGATATAATTTTTCTTGTCTCTCAGATCACCAGAAATCCAAGAGTTTGGAAATGCATTGTCTGCAAAGACACCCTCATACTCTGCTAATAGAGGTGCAACATGTCCAACCCCTGTGAAGCGAAATTTTGCAGCATTTCTTAAGTTGGTGCAAAAGTAACTGTGGTTTCAGACTGTGAATTTTAAATCATTATAACTAGGCTCAAACACATCTTTATTGATCAAAATAGGAACCATTACAATCAACACATTTTTTGCCAATGAGAAATAAGTTTGTTTATTTCTGTAGCATAAAAATCTGTGCTTCAGATTCGACGAACTCTTGGAAAGCATTTTCTGCATCCTGCTGGTTGTGGAAGCGTTTTCCCCGCAAAAAGTTGTTGAGACGCTTGAAGAAGTGGTAGTTGGTTGGCGAGAGGTCAGGTGAATGTGGCAGAAAATTTGTAGCCCAATTAGTTCAATTTTTGAAGCCTTGGTTGTGCGACATGAGGTCGGGCATTGTCATGGAGAAGAACTGGACCCTTTCTGGTGGCCAATGCTGGCGGCAGGCGTTGCAGTTTTTGGTGCGTCTCATCGATTTGCTGAGCAGACTTCTCAGATGGAATGGTTTCACGGGGATTCAGAAAGCTGGAGTGGATCAGACCGGCAGCAGACGGTGCTGCACACAGTGACCGTGACCTTTCTTTGGAGAAAGTTTGGCTTTGGGAAGTGCTTTGGAGCTTTTTCTCGGTCCCACCACTGAGCAGGTCATCGCCAGTTGTCGTATACAATCCACTTTTCTTTGCAGGTGACAATCCGATAGAGAAATGGGTCATTGTTGCGTACAAGAAGAGAAGATGACACTTCAAAATGATGATTTTTTTTTTTTTTATTATTTTTGGTCAGCTCATGAGGCACCCGTTTATCGAGCTTTTCCCACCTTTCCAATTGGCTTCAAATGTTGAGCAACCATAGAAGGGTCGACCTTGAGTACTTCGGCAACTTCTCCTGTAAGTTGTGAGAGGATCAGCTTCGAGGATTGCTCTCAACTGGTCGTCATCAACTTCCGGTGACCGGCCCCTGCGCTCCTCATCTTCAAGGCTCTCGTCTCCTTTGCAAAACTTCTTGACCCACCACTGCACTGTACGGTCCTTAGCAGTTCCTGGGCCAAACGTGTTGTTGATGTTGCGAGTTGTCTCTGCTGCTTTACGACCCATTTTGAATTTGAATAAGAAAATCGCTCGAATTTGCTTTTTGCTTAACATCATTTTCATAGGCTAAAATAAATATCAAATAAATAGCAAGTAATTAGCCATTAGAAAAAAACATAAAGCAAGAAATGCTCATTAAAACGGTGTATACCATAACCACATTTATTTAAGAATGTATTCCAACATCGACAGGCAAGTGTCAACAATGCTAAAACTGTAATTACTTTTGCACAACCTAATAACAATGTTACCTGTGTCTTTACTCTTTGATCCAGCAATCCTACTTCCAGGAATCTACCCTGAAGATAAACCTCCATAGTTAGGAAAACATATTCACTGTGGCATTATTTCCAAGAGCAAAAGGTCTGGAAACAACTGAAATGTGCGTCGTTCAGAGAATGGTTGAGCAAAGTAGGGTGTGTTCATAGACTACTGTGAGGCTTTAAAAAATGATGAAAAAAGATCTCTGTGTACAGATTTGGAGTGATTTTTTTTTTTTTGCATACTTTGTTAGGTAAAAAAGCAAGACGTTGAACACTGTTTATGGTATGCTACCTTTTGTGTAAAAAACAAAGTGGAAAATATACTGTTTTTACAAAAAGAAATACAGGAAGAATAAATTAGAAACTAATAAAAATGGTATTTAGCTTCTTCATAGGCTGCGAGACTGGGATAGAGAAACAGACTTCTGTGAGTGCATCTTTTTGGGTGGTTTTAACTTTTGAACTACATAAATGTTTTACATATTCAAAAATTAAGTTAAAAAAGGAAAAACGCAGCCTAAAATATAAAATAAATGGAAACAAATAACCCTGGCTATAATCAAAATCTGTAACATTACCACACAGAGAATAGATTTCAAGTGACACTTGGACATAGTTCTCAGACTGTACATCTTTTAGAACAAAAACAATGACAAAATAATCTTTAACTTCATTCAGTAATTTCATTGCCAATACTCATATAGTAATTGTAACTTTGTAATTATTTAGGGTATATTACAAGATAAAGCAAATATATAACAGGTATATATTATCAGGAGCTAAGATGTTCAGTTTTAGCTAAAAGGAGATAAAAATGTGAATTAAGGTGCTAAGAAGAAACTCTGTAATATTAAATTTGAATTGTGAATATCAACATAAACTCATGATTTTATTAAACAATATATTTTCTAGTTCCATCCTTTGGGTAGGCCTAGAAAAAATGATACTTTATAGCTGTGAGTTCATCTAGCACCCAGATCTTGATTTCTTCCCTGAAAGGAAACAGAGTTGGAGAAATAAATGGGTGATTTAAAATCTGGGGCTTGGAAAGTACAGGACAAACCTTATTGTACGAGAAAGCAAGAACGCTGAGGGTTCATCAAAGAGACACGGAAGCCAGCTTGTAGGAGCTCCCACTGGCCAAATGGGACGCTTTGAGCATTGAATAGAAAAATAAGGATTGACTGCAAAATATAAGATGAATAAAAACTTATCACCCCATAGGGATTCTGAAAAAGAGTAAATAGCAATATGGATAGATAGATAGAGATAAACTTCTTACTCTGAAACTTGGTAACTAGGGGAAATAATTATTTACTTTGCTTTTTAAAAATAAACTGTAGTTCATCTAATTGATAAAGCTAGTAACTTTGTCAAACAGCGACAGCTCGTAAGGGCAGGACAAATGGTAGAATGAGAGAATCCCAAATGTGTGGCCTTAATGAGGTAATTTGCTCACATATGGCTGGAGAAGTGTGGGGTGACGCCCTAGACACAGCTACCCGCGGCAGCTCGCTGGGGAGGGGGTTTCACGGGCGTGGGCAAGTGCTGAAGGAATGAGAGGGTTTGCTGTGTATTTTTTGCCCATCTGTCCTCTTTAAAATGTTCATCATAAGCATAACTGCTTCTAATTAAATTTAGTTTAAAAATCTGATACTCCTGTTTTGCAAATTCTCGCTTTTCCTTCAGGACCTCGGTCTCCTTTGGGCAAACTTCCCGGTGCCCTCAGCAAGGGAGCCGCCTCCTTGCTAACCTTCATTATCACACCTGCCGAATGGATACCATTTATTTGCTTATTGATTATTTACAGCTCTGAGTAAACCGTCAGACTTTGTTTTATTCTTTGTGGCCTTGAGTCCTGTTCCAACTCTGTGTCCTTGGCACACAATGGGGTTCAATCAATGCGCAGTAGATGTTCAATAAATGCTGAGTGTTTCAGAAGTGAGCTTGGGGAAGGGTTTGGGGTGCAGATCTTCATAACCGGCTCACACCTAACACCCTCCCTCTTCTGGGTAAAAATCCTCCAAGGAGGTTTAATTTTATACAATGCAATAAGTAGTTAGTGAGTAAGTTTCATAATTTCTCTGAGCCTTCAATTTTCTTATCTAAAAGGGTATGTGGGGTGAGGGAGAGGAACCCAAGCTGCTGTTAGAAACAATTGAGAAACAATGTGCTTAATAACTACTTGTTGGATGAATAAGTAAGTGAATCACAAAATTTATAAATAAATGAATACATGGATGAAAAAAGAACACAGATGAAAGGAAGCAGAGATAAAAGGACTGAGGAGGGGAGATGGATGGTGGACGGATGGATGGTGGATGGATGGATGGCTGGGAGGATGAGCAGTCAAGACGGGCCTAATTGATTATTAGGGGTGGGTGAGCACAGACAGGGCCAACAGCTACAAGATTTTCTGTTCTGATCATGAGCTTGTCCACCTATTTCTTCTGTTCTTGTCATTGAGAGCAATTGGCTTTGATGGGTGAGCAGGTTGCAGACCCCACTAATATGATTCCTCCGTAAGTTGCACGGGGAGTGACTCACCTCTCAGCCTGGACTCTCCCTAGGAAGGTAAGGTCTTTGAGCCCCTTAAGATGATGGGTAGCATTTCCCCAAGTGGGGGAAGATGCTGGAAATTCACTCCCACATGATGTAGCTGGGAGGGAAGGCAGATGTTTTTAGGGCAGGCCTAGAAGCTTACCCACGAGAACTGCAAAAGGAAAAACTAACATTTGCCAGGTCCCATAAATGATGAGTTGGCCTCACCGTGCTGGGGGAGGGGGACGGAGGAGCAGATGAGGCACCTGGTGCAAGGCCCAGCCTGAGTTCCAGCGCTCGCTCTGATGCTGGCTCGGTGAGCTCTGAGGCCTGCCTCTGCCTCTCCTGGAGCCTGAGTTTCCACGTCCAGAAAATAAGCAGCAGTGGTTGTTAGGTTTGCTTCCTGCAGTAACCCTTTCCGGACCACAAGCCCAGGGATGTTCTGTGCAAGGCTGACTTGCTCTTGCGTCCTCCTGGTGTCTGAGTTTGTCCATCCTCCAGGCTAAGCGTAGTCATGTCTGCCCTGCCTGTTTAGTGCGGCTGCTGTGAGGATCAAATGAGATAATGAATACAAAAGTGCTTTCAAATGGCATGGGGCAGGCTGGCAAGATCAGAGGGGTGTGTCAGACAGCAAAATGTGTCTTTGAGAAAGATTTTATTCAACCCCATGGCAGCCTCCCTGTTGTGCTGTCTTCCTCTGAGGAGAGGGTGGTCTGAGGCAGTAATTCCCCCCCACCCCCACCCCAGCAGGGGACACTCAGCAGGGGACAGGGCCACCTCAGGTGAGCTTCCTGTCCCTTCTGTAGGGCACAGGGGATAAGTGGATGGACTTGGCCTGGACACCCTGCCCTGTGACCTCGGGCAATTAATTGGCACATCTTTTCTGAAGGCTCAGTTTTCTCATCTGAGAAATGGAAGAATAAAATCTCCTTGTGTGGGTGCAAAAATCAGGTGGATGACACAGCGAGAGCGTTCTGCAGAACTGGAACTGCTGACGACAGAGGGTCTTTTCGCAAGCTAAGGGTGGACTGTGTGGCCGGCGCCCTGGAGATTTTAGCGCCTCAACATGTTTAATGACTGAAATGACATAAAGTTGGACTGGGCCTGTGGTTGTTCACACACCTTCCCTCCTGCCCAGCACCCTCGTTCTCACAGCCGTGGTAACCGCTGAGGCACCGTTCCTTTCTCGGGCAGGAGGAGCTAACTCCAGGCCCACAAGGAGAATCTATGAGTTTGTTTTGCAAAAGGAATGAATGTCCCCTAGAACATTGTGACTAGCTACTGACACCCAGAAATCTGGTTACACAAGGCGTTATCTGAGACTACAAGCAACACAGACTTGCCCCTACCTTACCCCCCAGCCCACATGAAGCTCGCCGCCTCGTTTCCGTGACACGACAGATCTGAGAGATTTGCTCTCTTGTCTTCTCCCGTTGACCACATCAGACAAACTTTTCTCTGTCTCCAAGCACCAGTGACACAGTGTTTGGCATTAGCTGTGCGCTGGCACACAACCCTGAATTTGGAGTTCTACAGTAATAGTTCTCTGGGAATTAGTTAGGACCTTAGAAACATTTAAGGTAGTGTCTCCCAGACCCCCGCAGCTGGACAAAAGGGCTGCCAGGAATCCTGAGAGTCGCCCCACAGCACCCTGATGCTCCAAAGCAGAGAGAAGGCTGTCTCAGAAGCAATTAGGCGTGTGGCTTTTAGTCCTGGGGCCAAGCACCATCGGATTCATAAGAAACCCACACAATGGTTTTAAGTGAGTTTTAGTAGCTTAGGACAGAGAAAGTTGAAAACTGAAAAGAAGATTCAGAGCTCCCAAATTTCTGTGGACAGGGATCAGGCTAAGAAAGCCACTCAGTGGCAAACACGGCCATTTCTTACAGGAAAGGTACCTCAGGGGGCAGAGCCCAGAGATCAGAGACAAGGGCAGAAGAGAAGAATGGATTAGAGAACCATGCCCAGGGCACAGGACTGGATCTTAAATAGGGGCCATTTCCTTCCCCACCTCCCCATGTAGCAGAAGCAAACCACAGGTGCCCAGCTAGGTTCCAGAATTTCTATCAATCATCGCTGTCTTTTTCACAGTTCTCTGGGGCTCGAAGAGCTGCAGACAAGTAGCTATATTCAAGCAACCTTGCTTCCAGCTGGGCCCGATGTGCAGCATGAACTCACGGACTTGGAGTCTGACACCACAGTTGGATGAGACTTTGAGCATCTTAAAGGTGGGCGAATGCCTTTTACGTGTGGGAGGGACGTGAATGTGGGGGCCAGAGGGAGAACTGTGGTTTACTGTTACATTATTGCTCCCGGTGAATGGCGCGTGTGGTATCCACGCCCTTTTGCTGCTCTCTCTGTATTGATTCTGAGCTTGGGCTCGTGGCTTGCTTTGGCCAAAAGGAAGGGCACCGGCAAACACTATGCAAGCAGAGGCTTGATCATTTCTTCTCACCATCCAGGATTCATTATTATTTCCTGCCCCCAAAATCCTGTTTTGAAAGATTGTCTCCTGTAAACTAACTGCAGTTTTTTAAAGTTAAATTCATGTCCCCATTTAACTAACTAACCACTGATGGAAAAAAAACAAGACCAAAGAAGACAATCACTGTGTTTGATTGAATTGCAGCCCAGGGCAGGGAAACCCAACTATCTGTGATCCCAGATGACCTGATGTCAGGGAGATAGGCTGTTTCCTCTGGTTTGTGGGACTTGGTAAACAGCTAGGGGGCAGCTGGCGGGAGACTGAAATTACTGATCCCCCAGGACTCCAGAGCATGATGGAACCACGGAGTTAGCCCTCCCTCCTTGTGGCAAGGGGGAGGGGAGGGCTTTGCAGACACCTCAAAGTCATTCCCCAGCAAGACAGCTCTTGATCTGAAGGCAATTCTCAGAAAAAGGTGCATTGCTGAGCTGTAGGCAGCCCACATCTATAGAACCTGGGAGGACGCACCTGTTGTCTAAAGGAGATCAGAGCAAGTGCCAATCCCATCTGTGACACCTTCCCAGCTGCCATGGATGGTGGCCGTCCCCAAATGGGCCTTTAGGATAATCCCTAAAGTAGCAACTTTCCAATTCCTTGGGTATGTTCTACGCTATGACCCATTACTGGCATTTAGTTGATTTTCCCTTTTGGAGCATTGAGGCACATCTTCCAATTTGGGCCCCAAGTTCCACAGAGGTGCTGCCTGCTTAACACCCGGACCCCTGTTCCTTTCCAAAGCTGTTCATGGACCTTAGGACAATGGGGGTTTGTGTGTCCAACGAGGGTCATGGGTCAGCAGGTTTTCCACAGTAACTGGGAAAAATTGAGGTAAACCTGGGCCCTTGGTTGGAGCCCTTGAAGAACAGAAGAGAAGGGGCTCTTCATGGTACATGGTTATTTCCAAGAATAGTAATGACAAGGACATCAGTGGTTAATAACTGTGGGTGCTCAGCACATTCTGTTTACTCCATGTGGAATTCCTGCTAATATTCACAGCTATACAACGTGGTAGGTATTATTCTGCCCATTTTTCCGAAGAGGAAATTGAAGCTCGGAGAGGCGAGCTTCAGTTAGTCTAAAGCAGAGCTTGGCAAACTGTTTCTGCAAAGGGCCAGATAGTAAATATTTTAGGCTTTGTGGGCCATGTGGTCTCTGCTGCGAGTACTCCGCCTCTGTAGTGAGGCTGCAGCTGCAGGCAGCATGGACGGCTGTGGCAGGATTCCAGTAACATTTACTTATAAAAACGGGCTGTGGGTCAAATCTGGCCCGTGAAACCCCTGGCTATAAAATACTATGCACCTATCAGGAGGCAGAGTCTGGACTTACATCCACAAAGGTGAGATTCCGGAGCCTGAGCTCATAACCACTACACTAATGGTCTGGAAGCCACCAGAAACTAGAGAGCTTTGAGAGAAAGAAGGTGCTATGGACTAAATGTTTTTGTGTCCCCCCCAAATGCATATGTTGGAGCCCTAACCCCCAATGTGATGATATTTGGAGATGGGGCCTTTGGGGGGTGATTAGTTTTAGATGAGGTCATGAGGGTAGACGAGGCCCTGGAGGTCTTGCTTGCTCTCCCTGCACCATGTGAGGACATAGTGAGAAGGCAGACAGTGGACAGCCAGAAAGCAGGACCACACCAGGAATTAAATCTGTCTTGATCTTGGACTTCCAGCCTTCAGAACGGTGAGAAAATAAATTTATGTTGCTTGATCCGTCCAGTCTATAGTATTTTGTTATCACAGCCTGAGCTGCATATGACTAAAGGGTTTCCCAACACATTTCTGGGTTCTGCAAACCAGGAACATAATGTGGTGGAAATTGCATGGAGGATGAAGGCTAAAAATTCACCTGTTTCACCAGATTATTTTGAAGGTTAAATTAAGTAAATTTGCTAATTGACTTATTTCTAGCATAGTGCCCGGCCCATCAAAGATCCTCAGTCAACGAGTCCCTCTTCTGTGTGGCTTGCTCTCACCTCTCCGGCAAAGTTAGTAGGTGACGATCTGGGGTCGTCACAGCACAGCCTTATCCATGGGTCTCTGTGAAACATTCATCATACCATAGAGTGATCACTGGTTGTGTGTCTGACTCCCCATTAAACTCTGGGCTCCTGGAGGCGTGGCCTATGTCCTTGCTGTGGCGTGGATATGGCTGGTTTGGGCCTGCCAGGACTCATGTTGAAGTTTGATCACCAGTGTTGGGGCTGGGGCCCAGCGGGAGGTGTTTGGGCTCTGGAGGGGCTCAGTGCCATTTTCTCAGGAGTGAGTGAGTTCTCACCCTTAGCTCTCACCGTAATTGGTTGTTGAAAAGAGCCTGGCCCCGCCTCTCTCTCTTGCTTCCTTTCTCATCATGTGACCTGCACACACAGCTCCCCTTCACCTTCCACCACGAGAGAGCGGAAGCAGCCTGAGGCCCTCCCAGAAGCAGCTGGGGCTGCGCTTCTCGTACAGCCTGCAGAACATGAGCCAAATGCACCCCTACTCTTTATAAGTTGTCCAGCCTCAACACAAAATGGACTGAGACCGTCTTTAATCTCTGCATTTCCAGAAACCAGCCTGTGAGTTCCTGTAGGGGCCTTGCTTAGGATGGGGCCTGGCACATGGTAAACCATATGGTGTTGTCTTCGGTGATCCCAGTGCTCCTTTTGAATTAGAATGTCTCTATGTGGACCCCAGGAGTCAGCTGAGGCCTCCAGACCTGTGTAGCTCTGGATAAAATAGCCAGAAATTGGCTGGGCATAGTGGCTCACGCCTGTAATCGTAGCACTTTGGGAGGCTGAGGCAGGAGGATCAGGTGAGCCCAGGAGTTTGAGGTTGCAGGAAGCTGTGATGGCACCACTGCACTCTAGTTTGGCCAATAGAGCAAGACACTGTCTCAAAAAGAAAAAGAAAAAAAACACACACACACACACACACACACACACAGAAACCCTGCAGCGCCCCAGCGAGCTCTGCCCAAGCTTCTGGAGACGGGAGACAGCGGGTGGTTTCCCTCTCTCGTTCACGCTGACCTCCAGCCCCCGCTCTCACGGAGTCCGTGTGGTGGGCACCTCCCCACCCTGCTCAGGTTGCCCCCATTTCATGGCCAATCAGCCCAAAAGGGCAATTCAGGCCTTTTTCATAATTCGCACCAGAGAAAACTCACGTGCACATATCGGCTTGGGGGGCAGCCTTGAGAGTCACGGACGCGTGTGCGCACACTCAGTGAACAGTCTGCCTGTGTCCCTGTCCTAACGGCCCGCAGCGATTTCTACAGTTCTGCTCCCGGCTTCTGGTAACAATCTTCTTCTCACTCCTCCCGCCCCGCCCCCTCTGTCTCGCACCCTGCCAGCCCCCTTCCTGTTCACTTCCGATACTTGGTTCTCTCGTCACCGGTCTGCTACCTCTGTACTGCTGACACGTGCCTTCTGGGCCTCGTCTTCCCCACGAGGCATTTTCCCAATGACAGTTCCTTCCCTGAGAGAAACTCCTGATGCTAGATGTTAAGACAGTACATTTCGTTTTTATACTCCCATATCAGAGATTTGGGGTTTCTCTCTGACTGTCTCAAGAGGACATGGAAGGACAGATGCAAGCTGGACGTGGACCTTCCTGGCCTGCTTATGGGTTAGAAGGGGAAGGGTGATGAGGTTTTCTCAGGACGAACATCCTGAAATTAAGGGGACAGGCTGCAAAGAGTTGTGCTCGTTGATAATATCCCCAGCTATTCTGATGTGGGAGGTGGCAGGAGTTGGAACGGATTATGTTCAGTTGCAATGGGAATGAGAGTTTCCTCTTTCTTACGTAGTCTTGCTCAGAATGTTCATTCTGGAAGCAACACCAAGGTGCCTATGATTTGTCCTGGGCATCAAGAAGTCAATATAATCTCCTAATATTCTGTTAGTTGGGCTTATTGTTGTCTTTATTTTGTCATCCTGTGATCTCCCAAGGGCCACTGACAAGGGGGTCTGGAACTGGAGTCACATCGCACAGGGCAGAGCCTCTGCACTGACACACCAGCCAATCATTAAATGAATTGTTACGAATCTCTTGCGTTTATGATGACCTCAGTGGGTTTATTTTCATATGCAGCAAGACTTTTCATTTTTTCAAAACAATATTATGCTTGAGAAACAGTTTAGTAAGATATTTGAAAATTCAGGATTTGGAGCAAACAGATTTGGTTTCAAATCCAGACACTCATTGACTGTGGATTTGGGAAATGCACTCAACCTCTCTGAGACTCAGTTTCCCCATCTGCAAAACTGGAATACTTGGACTTTAAGATGGTTCTCATGGTTAAGCAAGACAAGGTGCGCCAGGCGGCCGGAGTGCTGCAAGGCCGGTGGCAAGCATTCAGTAAGTGTCCGCCGCCATTATTGGCACTAAGAAGGAGAAGGAGAAAAATAGTTGAGAGCAGAAACTATTTTTCCCTAGGATTCACTAACAATAAAACTCAGCCCCACGGGAGATAGATGTTCTATAGGCATTTCAGAAACTCAACGGCTTCTAGCGCAATTTAAAGCTGAGTAACCACCAACATAGATAAACGGATCTTCTTTCCTTATTTGCTTTTTGGGTCTGTTAGTTTTCTGTCTGGAGGGCCTCCTGCCTGGCACATCCATGCAATGCACCAATGGCTTCTCTCAGAGGGCCCTGGGTGCGCTGAAGTCTTTCCCACTCTGTCCGTGCCGCCAACCAATTTTCATTTCCGACTCAAAGCCTTCGAAGACCTTTTCCACCAGGCCTCTAACTCTTTTTGACCTTTGTAATTCACCAGAGGTGGTGGGTTTTTCTAATACTTAGCAGCATAATGTGTCTATTGTTCCCGATCACTTTTAAAACATCATCTTGATTGCTTGACTCTTTCCATATTTTAGTCTGTGTTCTTTCTTAACGTGTTCAAGTGTGACATTCTCTTTTTGAATTTGTTCAAATTATACATTCAATTAGCAAAGCACATGCTGAAGTGATGACATCTCACTGAACACAGTGCA
Organism: Eulemur rufifrons; assembly: GCF_041146395.1. NCBI lineage: Eukaryota > Metazoa > Chordata > Mammalia > Primates > Lemuridae > Eulemur > Eulemur rufifrons. The sequence continues at coordinate 189,017,090 of NC_090989.1, read as the reverse complement.
TTCTTGGATTCTGTATCTTAGCAATTAATTGGTGTCTAACCCATTGATAGAGTTTTCTAAATGAATAAACTTCCAAACATTTTTTCTGATCATTTGGATCCACTAAAAAAAAAAAAAAATTATCTCTTTTGCTTTGTGGTGGTTTTGCAATTTTTACAGATGTGTTTTACAGAGCTTCAGAATGTATAATAGATCAAAGAATTTGAAAATATTTATTGGCATCTCTGTGGTAGTCAGGATATTTTACATTTAAATTATGGTATCCTGTATGTCTGATGAGTTTCTAGTTGGATTTCTTTGGGCTAAGTGTTCAAAGATGCCTAATATAGCATCTGTTCTCAGGCCAAAGGCCGTGCGTGTCATCTGCAGGGGGTTTCTGACCCTTTTCCCTTTTCTCTGTGTGTTGGGGGGACTGTTTGTCGAGCGCTGACTGTGTGCTGTGCTTGTCGCATGCATCACCTTCCTTAAATACTGTCCCAAGAAGGGGGAGCTCTGATTCTCCCCATTTTGCACCAGTTCTGCCCACAGCAAACGTGCGTGCCTCATGCAACGATGCTCAGCCTTCGGTCTGCTGCCCCCTGCACCCACCGGACGGCACAGGAGGCTAGAGGGCAGTGCCGCGGGGAGTTGAGCGAGTGCCTCAGTTCATAACCTGGCGCCGACACTCACTGGCTGTGAGACCTGAGGTGGGACACTTCACCTTTCTATGCCTCGGTTTTTCCATCTGTAAAACAGGCATATAACAGTACAGTCAACGATTCTTATTCATGAACTCCGTAGTTGCAAATTCACCTACTTGCTAAAATTTATTCGTAACCCCTAAACCAATACTTGTGATTTCAAGGTCATTCATGGACATGCACAAGACACTGAGAAGTTTGAGTCACCCGATCTGCGTGTTCCAGGTGAGGTGGAGCAAGGCGACACTCTGCCTCCTTGTTTTCTCTCTCACGCTGTGAATGAGCATCCTTTTCTCAGCATATTCAGTGCCACAGTTTTCCCATTACTGTGATTTTTCTTGGTGGTTTCACTGTCTAAAATGGCTCCTGAGCCTGGTGCTGAAGCTCTGTCAAAGGTCTCTAAGTGAAGGGAGGCTGTGACGGGCCTTGCAGAGGAAATACGTGTTAGATAAGCCGCAGGAGTTGCAGAGCTGTGAGTTCAGTGCTAATGAACCAACAATATATATTGTTAATAGGGTGTGGTTAAGCAGAAACATACATGCAACAAGGTGATGGATATTGGTTGACAAAAATGTGAACAGAGACTCATAAGTACCTAACCCTTTATTTCTCCTAGGAGCGATGATCCAGTATTTGCTAAGTAAGTCAGTGTTCATGGAGCCTTTATATTATAGAGCATAACTACCACAAACAGTAGAATCGACTGTACCAGCCTTGCGGTGTGGTGAGATCTGCCTAAGTTAATGAATCCCAGGGGCTCAGAAGCTGGCACGCAGCCAGCGTCAGGCATCGCCTTCTATTATCAGCTACCCGACAAGCCCATCTTTGTCTGTATCGCCTGCTCGTCTGCCTAGGTTCTGTCCACTCCCCACTCTCCTGCTTGGTCCTTGAAGCCCTGGGAAGAGCAGTCCCTGCTCCTTTGTGCTCCCATCTATCTCGGACAGAAGTGACCAGAGAGGTTTCCACCCTGCGTTAGAGCTGGCGGAGTATGTGTCATTCCCCGCTGGCCAGCTTGCCGGGCGCTGCCCTGGGGGTCCAGACGCCACCCCTACTGTCTTCGTCCTCACAACACCACGTTGGTGTGAGTACTGTCAGCGCCCTGGACACAGGGCTGCCTGCAGCACCGCATAGGAAGTCGCATAGGATCAGGGCAGTAGTCGAGAGGGATTTGGCTTTATCTGAATACGTAAATTTTCTTGCCAGGAAAACTTCTCTGTGCAATTAGAAACTTCACATTATGTAATGAGCAATCCTGCTCCCACTCTGTCAGTCTGTTCTCTCCAGAGCATCCCAAGGGATTTTTAAAAACCTTTAATAAGAACGTGTCACTTTCTGGCTCACACTCCTCCAGCGGCTTCCCGAGACACCTACAGTGAGGCTTAAACTCACCACCAGGGCCGTGTTCCAGTCAAGTAGGACTTTGCCCGAGTCGGCATGGTGGAGACCTCAGCTTTCTTGTTCATCCCACCCCACAGCTGTTTGGAGGCACAAGAGAGAGCAGCTTTGGCTGCCGGGGCCTCTTGGAATGCCCTGGGCTACTGAGAGGGTGCAGTTTCTGCAGTCAGGCAAACCTGGCTCAAGTCCCTGCTGAGCCCCTTACAGCCCGTGTGTCCCGGGCGAGGTCTCCTACCACCTCGGCCCATTGCTTGATGCAAGTGTGTAGTGGCTGAGAGTGTGCACTTGAATGTGGCTTTTCCATTTAGTACAGGTGTATCTTTAAATCTGTAAAATGGGGATAGTGTGGACCTTAGTACTTAGGGCTACGTGAAGCTAAATCAGATAATGCGTGTGAAGGTCTGAGCACCGTGCCTGGTATGTGGCCAGGGCTCAGTAAATATCGGCTGTGATCACAGTGACTCCATTATTGTGATTATTGTTGTTATTATCATTACCATAAAGTGGGTTTACTAATGCCATTTCAGGGGGCTCTGAGAATTAAATGGGAACACCAAGAGACTCCTAGTATGTGGTAGGTCCATTCACCCTTTATTTTCTCTCCACCATTTCTTCTCTTCCTGCCCGTTTAAACACCTGGACACATGTGGACCTGGAAGGGCAGTTCACATGCCCCGTATTTAGTCTGCAGCTGTACAGCTACTGCACTTGAAACCCTCAAAGCAATTTTTCCCGGTCAGGCCTGAGAGGACTTACTTGTTGTTTTAAATGTACATCGAGATTGGTTCTAAGCTCTACAATTTCTGAGGATAATCAAAAGGTATGCTTACAGTTGGGAAAAGTACATCCCATGGGATTTGACTTGGTGGCTTCCACATGATCACCCTCTTCTTCTGATGATCTAATATGTCACTGGCCACCCTTTTCAGCCTGGAGACAGTATGAAACATAAACTTATGAAATAAGGAAGCAAGAATTTTCAAGATAGTGTCTTGAAAGCCCTCTTATTAAAGAATCATTTTATGGGAGATGGAGATCACCCCATCCCATCCAACAAATGGCCCGTCTGCACGAGCCACCTGCTGTGGAAGCTCCCCTTTCTCTTTTCTGGTTGCATCTGTGAGGAGCGCTGAGGGCAGACCAGGAGACAAGTCTCCGCTAGAGCAGCCCCAGGGGCGTGAAGTGCAGCTTCCTGCAAGAGCCTTTGCAAATGCACCTGGCTGGAGACAGCTGAAGCAAAGGCCTTGCTTTGCAGAAAGGATTGCCAGGGCTGCTCCTCGCTGCACACTCACCTCTGTCTCTCTGAAATGGACTGAAAACTCCACGCTGAACAGTCTTGAGCCCAGATGTTGGGAAGCTGATTGTTATTAATGATGAGAGTGGGGGCTGCTGCTTTTCAAGGGGCTGCTTTGAATGTCTTTGACGTAATCTTCCTGACACCTTTTACATTTCCCAGAGGAGGAAACAGATGCCCAGAGTAGTCAGTATGATGACAAAGTCCTGATGGCAAAGCCATCATTTGTGTTTTCCCACATATTATTTTACGTAATCCTCACAAAAGCAAGCTGAGTATTTATTTAACCCCATTTAATAAATGTAGAAGCCGAGACTGCAATTCCCTGACTTAAGTCTTCCAGTTAGCACGTGGAAGAATCCAAGCTCAGAACAGAAGTCTTTGGACTCCAAATTCTGCGTGCTTCCCACTGCCTCTCAATGCTAGCACTTCTGTGTCTTTTGATGATATTATTTAGGAGAAGAATAACCCAGTTTGGTGGTTTTTATTTGCTAGGGGCATGTGATTTCCATTCTCTTCCACCAGTTTATGACCAGGCCAGCATCATTTAACATCTTCCCTGGAACTACACCCTCTGCCAAAGGGAGCTTTCCCCCATGGTGCCTCTCAAAACCTTCCCCTTCCATCCGAGCTTGCCCAAACCCCACCAAGGACATCCAGTCACCATGGCCAGCTGGCAGACATGGGATCCATCCTTACGACATCAGCGGCTGGAGTGCTGGGACTAAACACACCTGATTTCTGTCCTGTGGTCGCCCAGGTTGCATGTGTGGCCCTCAGAGCCCTGTTCCCATTTGCTCAAGGGGCATGATCCTGACTTCCTAATCACTTACCCTGTGTTCCCTCCCACAGCAGCCTGACTTGCTGGGGTCTCCACCACTCAGCTGTGAGCTTCTAGTCTGCCAAGACTGTGTCTCCCTCGCAGCACCCTGGGTGCCGTGGCGCACAGTAGATGCCCCATAAGTGTTCACTGACTGACTCAATTTACTCACCTCTGTTTTGTTTCTCTCGAGAGCAGCTAGCAGTCACTGACATGCGTGCAGGGCACCTTGCTTAGGTGCCTGCCATGTGCCCAACCTATCGTAGGGCACTGAGGATCCAGAAATAACTTGGAGGTCATCTGTTAGGAACCTGCTCTGTGCCAGATATCACACTTAGCACTTTGCATCCACGATCTCATTTAATTCTCCCAGCAAACCTCTGTCTGAGTCCATTTACAGATGAGAAATTTGAAGTTCAGAGGTTAAATATTAATAGCTTGCTCTAACTTATATGTTGTGCTTGTACCAGTACTTCGGTTCAAACCCAGTCAGACTTGGTATGTGTAGGCACTCAGTGAATGGCAGCTGTCATTGAGACATCGTTATTATTAAAAGTAGGACAGGCTTTGATATCAGGCAGATCTGTGTTTAAATCCTAGTTCTGCCACTTAGTAGCTGTGTGACCTTGGGTAAGTCACATGACCTCTCTGAGCCTCTGTTTCTAGCATCGTATGAGTTGAAGTTCAGTTTGGCTATGAGTACAAGAAAAGCTAAAGTAACAGTGTCTTAAACAAGATGAAAGTTTACTTCTCTCTTGTGTAAAAGTCTATGGGGTAAGCAGTCCAAGGCTGTTTGGGTGGTTTCACAATCATTAGGACCCATGCCCCTTCTCTCCTGCTGCCCCACCCTCAGCAGGAAGCTTTCACTTCATGGCTCAAAACCGCTGCTAAACTCCAGCCATCACATCCTATTTCCAGCTAGTAGGAAGGAGTAAAGAGCTCAGAGAGCTTCTCCCCATCTTTTTAAAGGACACATCCTGGAAGTCATAGAAACACTTGGCCTACAGACATTTGGAAAAAATTGATCACGTGGCCTTACCTAACAACAAGGGATCCTGGGGAATGCAGTCTTTATTCCAGCAGCCATGTGCCCAGGTAAAACTGCGGCCACATTGCTAAGGAAGAAGGAGGAGGAATACTGGGGAAAGTGGGCCAGCCCTGCTCCACTGGCCCATTCGACAGATTGGGTTAATGAGGTTATGCACACAGAGCTTCTAGCAGGGTCAACATTACATTACGGAAGGGCTCACCCAGGCACACTGCCATTTCTCCACTCTGGAAAGCATTCCTGTCTTCTGGAATGGTGTCTTCCCATTATATTAATATGGATGCTTCCAAGTCCTGCGTCTAATTTGCTTGGCCTAAGTCAGACCCTGAGAGGAGCCAGCTCAGGGATGCAGTGCTACAATGCAAGGGCAACATAGCTTCAAGGGAGAGACAAGACCCTGGGCAAGAATGACCCCGTCCACCCTGACCTGGCCTTCCTTCTGACATCTCTTGCATTCTTCCCGGTAGCATGGATTTCTGCCATTCACCCAGAGCCTCCTGGCCCTAGAGTGTCACAGGCCCACACCCTGAGCAACGGGGCCTCAAAGTGCTGCTTGGCTGTCTGCTGCTGATCACCCTCCTCCGACTGTGACCACCCCCCACTCCCCACCATCCGTCTGGAGCAGGTGGGCCCTACACCTGCCACCCCCACCATCTGCTTTATTCAGCTGTCGCTACAGCATCCTCCCTTCGCCACCTAATTTTGGTTCTTCTAATAGCAAGAGTCATTTATTTTTCTTTGAGAGGAGTGAGCAAGACTGATGACTTTAGGAAAAATTCAACTGAGGGGGGACATTGTCACTCATTCTTTACGAGTGTCCAGCTCTCATACTCTGACACCTACTGTGCGCGAGACCTGGCGTAAGTTACCCGCCCCCGTTAAGCATGTGTTTCCCGACTGCCGGTGAGGTCAGCAGGCGCCCTGCTGCCGCATGCGGTTCTCGTAAAGACTGGGTGAGGTAAGAGCAACTAGCACAGGGGTCAACAAGCTTTTTCTGTAAAGGGTCAGCTGGGAAATCATTTAAGCTCATGGCCGCTAAAACAGCCATCGATAATACACAAATGAAGGAGCATGGCTGTGTTCCAATAAAACCTTATTCATGGAAATTTAATTTTACATAATTTTCATGTGTCATGAAATTCTTCTTTTGATTTTTTTTAAGTATTTGAAAATTTGGAAACCACTCTTAGTTCATAGATCCTACAAAGCAGGCTATGAGCTTGATTTGGCCCATGGGCCAGTCTGCCAAGCCCTGGCCCAGCACACAGCAATCGCTCAACCAGCGCCAGCTGCCGTGATGAGCAAGCGCTGCCTTCAGAGGTTCCTGGCTACTGAGGGAAGCAAATCTGCGGCAGCTTTCCCTGCAGGCCTGCAACCCTTTCACTGCGCTCTAGGTACGGTCTGGAAAGAACAGTTTTGAAGGTCCTCCGTAGAAAAGTGAAGACATTCCATCCACCATGATCTAGGTCAAGGGTGCCTCAAGAGAAGGTGGGCCAGTGGTTGGGATGTAGGGGTTGGAGCCCAGGGACCAAGTGGCTCTCAATTGTGGGAGTTTAATGTGGTCACTAACTCGCATGCTTGTGTTGCTTAGAATGGGACTGGACATGATAATAACAACAACAACTTTAAAAGTAGCTAAACATTATTGAGTAGAGTACTGTGGTTTACTTGTATGAAGTCACTTAATTCTTGTAGTAACCCTGTGGGTGTCATTTTTCTCATTTACAGACAAGTAAACTGAGGCACAGACATGTTAAGCAATTTGCCCGAGGTCACACAGTGGGACAGAAACAGAATTCAGACTTGGGCACTTTGAAACCCCCTCATGATGCCCAGTCCATTCTTTTAAATGCTATGCATTATAGGTTGCCTTATCCATTCCCCTAATTTGCTCATGTTTTCATATATTGATTAACTGACTCATCCATCAGTTATTCCCACCCACTGTGCTGCTGGGTTAGATATGGGGGTACAGAGATGTGCAGGGCACCATTCTGCATCTCTCCAGAAGGCCCAAGCGATAAGAGAGGCAGATGCATCAACAAAAAATGCAACATCGCTCAGCTGAAGTCTGGACAGTGGCAAGAGGAACCTAAAAGAGGGGGTTGTTGCCCTAGAGGCTGGCAAGGGGTGATGCTGAGGGGTGGGGGAAAGTACCAGGAAAAGCTTCCTAGACAATACCCCTTTGGACTGAGCTTGAGAATCTCTTGGCTTGGCACAAAAGGCTCCTCAGGGCCTTGATCCAGTTTAACTCTCCAGCACCCAACCTGGCCTCCTTGTTCACTTAAAGCATCGATCCCACAATACCAGGCCACTCGTGACCCTTCCCAACGTTGGGTCATGGATAGGAACAGTGAGTGGCAAAGCTTTTACCATAATGTGGCAAAAAGAAAGAGTCCATGAGTGACCCTTCCATAAGCCTAAATTTGTTCAGTGGAAGAACATTCCTTTCTTTTTTACTGTGTTCTACCTAATTTGTTTTTCTGTTCTGTTTTTTGAGATGGGGGTGGGGTTGTCTCTCTATATTGCCCAGGCTGGTCACAAGCTTTTGGGCTCAAGTGATCCTCCCACCTTGGCCGCCTGAGTGCTGGGACTACAGGCACGTGCCACTGCACCCAGCTGTACCTCATTTGTTGATGTAAAACATGTCCTCCCTGGTTAGAAATGATGTCTAGATAGAGAGTAGTTGTTTTTTATTTGTATTTTTTTCTGTTAATGATTTCACTTGGTATCACCCCCCACACCCAAGAGTTGCTGTCTTAGTTTCTTTGGGCTGCAATAACAAAATAGCATAAACAGGGTAGCCTATAAACAGAAATTTATTTCTCACTGTTCTGGAGGCTGGGAAGTCCAAGATCCAGGTGCGGGCAGATTCAGTGTCTAGTGAAGGTCTGCTTTATGGTTCACAGCTGGTGCCTTCTCACTAGGGAAAGGCCAAGCGATCTCTCTCAGGCCTCCTTTAGAAGGGCACTAATCCCGTTTGTGAGGCTTCCACCCTCATGACCTAATCGCTCCCCAAAGGCCCCACCACCTAACACCATTACCCTGCGGGTCAGGATTTTAACGTGAATTTTGTGCAGACACAAACATACAGAACACGTTCAGATACCTTCAGACCATAGCAGATGTCAGCACTTACCATTTTTTATGGCACTGGTCTGTGAAATTGTAAAAGCTATGGCCACTGTTTTTCTTCTCTACCACCCAAGGCTACTAGCTCAATTTTCCCTCTGGGCCCCGTGGGTATGATGCCTCTTACGCTCAGATCACCAAGGACCTGCTCCTTTGGGATCTCAGCCTTTTGCCAGCCCATCCTCTTCCCACTTGTGGCATGCCCTCCTGCTTGCCCATCTCAAATCCATTGCTTCCTCGTTCTACCTTCTTACCAAGCCTGTTGCCCACCCTGTGGCCCAGCTGTCAAATACTTCTGGCCCCCTTGGAACGGGAGGTCATCATGTGATCATGTGATCCGTTCTTGGCAATGACAGTTCAGCCAGAGAATTCTGGGAAAGACTTTGCTGCCCAACACAGAGAGCACTCATTCTCTCCCCTGCCACTCTCCTCATGGGTGGGCGGGGCCATTGTCTGAGAATGACTGTGTGCTGGGAGTGGCTGCAGCCACAGCAGCTACCAAGAGAATCACCGAGAAGCCAGCCCCAGAGTTCTGACGTCTCTGACTTGCTGAAATAACATGGCGGCCCAGGCTTCCTGCTGAGTCAGAGCAGCAAGGCAGCCTTGGCCCCATTTACACACAGGGCCTAACTTCCGACCCTTAGCAGGAGGAAGAGACCTAATCACCCTTTTTAAAAAAATAGTTTTAATGAAATATTTCTAACATTAAGAGAAGCACAGAGACTAATGAAACGAACATTTGTGCACTTGCCACTCAGTTTTGTCAGATCTTAATCTCTCTCTCTTCCTTTCAAATCTCTTCATAATTTTTCTTCAAATAAAATATCACAGATAGAGTTGAAGCTCCTTTGTGCCCCTCCCTGGTATCCTTCCTCCCAGAGATATCTAGTGTCTAAACAGAAGCGAGCATATATCCTTCCCATCTATGTTTTTATGCTTTTGCTCCTATAGTAGGAACCCACAGATAATACAAAGTATTAAATAAATGGAACCAAGTTCTAGGAATCATTTTGCAATTCACTTTACTCTAAGTCAACATTATGTGTGAGGTTTTTATTTTTATTATTTTTTTTTATTTTTAAAACAGAGCCTTACTCTCTCCCAGGCTGGCGTGTGTGGTGTGATCATAGCTCACTGTAACCTCCAGCTCCCGGGCTCAAGATCCTCCCGCCTCAGCCTCCCGAATAGCTGGGACTACAGGCGTGCACCACCACACCCAACTAATTTTGGGAAAAAAAAAAAAAAAAAAAAAAATTTGTAGAGATGAAGTCTCTCTCTGTTGCCCAGGCTGGTTTTGAACTCCTGGCTGTAAGTGATCTTCCAGCTTCAGCCTCCCAAAGTGCTGGGATTACAGGCGTGAGCCACTGTGTCTGGCAACATTGTGTTTTTGAGATGTATCCATGTCCCTCTATATCCTGCATTTTAATGTATGTTATGTAGTCTTTTTTCCTGTTGATGGACACTTACGGTTGTTTCCAACTAGGGGATATTTCAACCAGGCATGGGTTGAACCCTTGCACATGTCTTGCTCAAGGTGGGCTCCCTCTTAATAGTTTCTGCAGCGTGCCTGACCGTGCAACAGGCAAGACGACCTTGATTATGGAGGAAGTTGTTTTGCCCACAGGGAGAGCACAGAGACGACCTCTTCCTCAGGAATCAGATCCCAATTTGTTTCCTCTGGACGCCTCACCCCAAGACCCGCCCAGCAGAGCCAAGCTGCTTGGCCCTGAGGCTGGGGGCCTGGGACGACCTGCCCAAGATATTGCAGCCTACAGAGACTTGCAAAGATTCTTTCCCATGGCTGCTAGCAATTTGCACAAAGTCCTCTGTGAGTTTCATAAATCAGTCTAGAAGCCAGATAATTGAGGCAGTTTAATTTTAGCTCCTCATGTCTCCTTATACAAGTTAGCTGTTTATGAGAAATCTAAAAATTTCCTTTTCTCCAGAAGAATTCACTTTCAGGGCCGAAATAGTCTCATGTGGTGGCATACTCATGGGATATTGCACCTGAGACTGATCAAAGGACTCGTCCCAAGTTTGAGCCCCTAAAATTGGCCCTGCAACTTCAGTGCAAGTGTCAGGCTGGATGCTCCTCAGTTCTCTCGGCTTCTGCCCCAGGGACTGAAGGGTTCAGACCCACATGGGCCCTGCACTCCTGACCCTGCTTGGCAGCAGGCAGCTGTTTACCAAAGCGCTCCGTGTTTCCAGGAACGGAACCAAAGGAGGCTGCTCAGGGACCTACTTCCATTATTCTAAGGCTTAAAAAGGTCTATTCAAATCCCTGAGGCTTTAGATCTTAGCATCAACTCAAAACTGGGCCATGTGTATGTGAGGAAGGCGATCTTTGATGTATTCCCAGGAAGCAGGGTGGGAATTGCAACTAAATCTCTGTGTAGATTAAAGCAGGTTTTGTAAACTCTCGCATTAACTATATCACACCTCTGTTTTCAAACCTATTCATGGCTCTCCATGGCTGGAGGTAAAAAGTTGGAGCTGTTTAGCTTGACATGCAAAGCCCTCTGTGAACTGGCCCTGCTGACCTCCCTAAAGCCACTTTTATTTTTTACTTATTTCCTCCTTATACTGTCTACTTTTTATTCACATGGATACAGCCTTTCCCACAAATGCATACATTCCTTCACACCCATGTGCCTTTGCAGTGCTATTACTTCTGCCCAGAATGTTCTTCCTTCTCTCTTCCATCCCTCAAATTCCTACTCACTTCGAGACCTAGGTCAAATGTCCTGTCTCCTCACCATCTCCGCATCTTGTAATCTTTACCATGTGCAGTTGTGTGTCTCTGTCTAACTAGGCTGCAAGTGCTGTGATGCTAGGAACTACGCTGTACCCATCTTCCTAGGACAATGTAGAGCCTTGTGGTTGGAGAGCTCTGGAATCCAACAGGTTTCGTTTGGTTCATGTTTCAGCTTCAGCTCATATTAGCTGTGTGACCTTGAACAGTTACTTAAACTGGCTTTACCTGGAGATTTTGCATTGGTAAAATGAGGATGATTGTAATAGGCACTTCATAAGGAGATCGTAGAAGGGCAAGAAATGCACTTAAGAAAGATCCTAGCATATAGTAAATGCTTAATAAATGTCAGCTATGTTGATGGAGCTGTCATTCACTCACAGCACTGAGCCTGTTCCTGGTACATAGTAGGTGGTCAATTAACATTAGATACATAAACATTCATTGCATAATATGGTCAGAATTCAAATGAGTACCTAAAATATCCAAGTACTTTGGATATTTTTAATAGTGCCCAAGTACTCAGTTAACTAGCTCACAGTTTTCCACACAGTGAATTTTCTCTGCCAATCAAACACCAGGGACTTTGCATCCTGCACACCCATTTTGCGTGAGCACTCTGCAGGTGTCCTGGTGGGGCTTTGGCAGGCATGACTCAGGGGGCTCTGAAATCCCTTGCTTCCTTTTCTTCAACTGACTTTAGATTTCTGTGACTTTTTCACTGTATCCTAGGGAATTTTAAATACAAATTATCATATCACTGAAATATTTTGATATGACAGCTGCTGCTTTGTGCAGTGATATTTCAGTTTTCAGAAAAAATGAAATGTGCACTTAGAGATATTGGTGACGGCTGGGCTCAGGGATCTGAATGGAAAGGCGCTCTTTGAGAATTTAAATGCATTTAAAAATAATAATAATGCTAATTCATCTTGGAATTTGATATGTGCAGGACTGTTAAAATGTGCATATGAAGAGCTTTAGGTTGGTAGTATGTTGATGATAGAGCTTCATGCTGTGTCATTTCTGAGCAGTAGTGATTTGAAAGGTAAGCCCTTGTGTACTTAGACCATGTAGAATCCCTGCAATTCAGGTGATTTCCAGAAAATATAGTCTCCACAAGCACTGCTGGTGAGAGACTGGATGAGGACCACCACCAGGGAGTGCAATTTGCTAATAGAGTAGTCCCACCTTGGGGGCTACGTTCCAAGTCCCCCAGTGGGTGCCTGAAACTGTGAACAGTACCAAACCCTACGTACATCACTTTTTTTCCTATACATATATATCTACAATAAAGTTTAATTTATAAATTAGGCACAGTAAGAGATTAACAACAATAATAAAATAGAGCAATTGTAACAATAAATGCAATAAAATTTATGCGAATATGATCTCTGTCATTCGCTCTGCTCTCTTTCAAAATATCATATTGTACTGCACTCACCTATTTTTGGAACATGGTTGACCACAGGTAGCTGAAACCATGGGAAGCAAAACTGTGGCTACATGGCAACTACTGTATCTAATAAAACTGATGGGGCAGATTCTCAGAGATTTTTACCTGTCACCCTATATTTTAGAGCAGTGGTTTCCAGATTGTTGGGCACATATCTCGTAAGTTCAATATTCTTAGTATGCACTCTTAGCATAAGCATTGTCTTTTTATTTATAGATTATGTGCATGTATTACTATTCTTGACTGGATGAACATTATTAAAGATGTATAAAAGTAGAAAATTTTAAATGATGCTTTTAAGAAATACAAGTAGAATTTCTACCATTTTCTTACTGTAGCTACAAGGATTATCTTAACCATCTCCTTGGAGTATATGTGCCCCACCTTGGAGACACTGCATTAATTAAATTCTATCTATATGCATAAAGAGGCACGTGGTACCAAATACGTGATAGGAAAAAATCAGAAACAACTTAATATTCATCAATAGTGGGATGGGTCAATATGCTGTTTATGCAACTGTATAATTTTTACACAATTAAAAATTTAACACAATTATAACACATTATGTAAAAGGGAAAATAACAGAATATCTACTAAATGCACCATATATTTAAATTTTGTAAACAGGTAAAACAGTATTCAGTTTACATTGTTTAAGAATACTTACCTGTGTAGTCAAAGTAGAGACACATGGATAGTTCAGATACACAAGAACTTCAGGATAGTGATTTTCTCTAAGGAACAGAGAATAGAGTCAGAGAGGGTCACAAGAGAACATCAAATGAATTTTATTTCCCATTCAGCTGTTAGTCTTAGTGTTGCTCCCTGGAAGACCGTGTTTCTTTTACTTGTTAGGTTTGTTCCAGGTGGGAAACTGAAAAGTCTGTATAGGACAAAATGCAGATAATGGAAAACTTAGGCTTGTAAAACAATAGCCTCAGGAGTCTGGAGAGTCCGCAGGTTGTAAATCTAACAGACAGCTACACTGGCATTCCTATCCCCCTGATCAGGACAAAGCTACCCTCTGCCACCACCTTATCTCTGCAGGATGAGACCCATACAGGGGTCCTGGAAACTGGTTGTTTAAAAACAAATTTTATTACAGCAGCTGTTCTGGCCCATGTACTCACTTTCCTGAGGGAAACCCTCTATAGAACCCAAGGTTCTCCCCTCCCTCAGGGTGGATGCTCTTTGGCCTCCACCCTTCTGCACCCAGATGCCCAAAATAAACAGCATTTTGCTACACATGAGGCTTCGTGTGTCTCTCTCTGGTCTCCAGACCTAACATGACTCTCAGTCTCTTTGTCTACTTAGAAGATTCTTTCTGTCTTTGGTTTTCAGAAGTCTGATTCTGATTGCCCAGGTGTGGTTTTTTCCTTAGGTTTTGAAGCAGTTCTTGAACCTATAGCTTTTATCGCTTTTAGAAAATTCTTGGTTGTTATCTTTGCTCCGCTCTCTCTCCTTTCCTCTGGTCCTTCAATAACATGCATTTCGTTCTTTAACCATGTCTCATGTCTCCTATGTCTCTTCCTACATTTCCCATGCTTGCCTCTCCATGCTTAAATCTGGATATTTTTTATTGACATGTCTTCTTGATTGCTAATGCTTTCTTCAGCTGTGTCTAATCTGCTGATAATAAAACCATTGAGTTATCAATTTTAGTATAATATTTTTCACTTCTAGACTTTCTATTTTGTTTAGATTTCAGATCTCTAGTAAAAACTACCAACTTGTATCTTTTCTTGAAAATATTAATCACAGTAATTTTAATGTCCATGTCTGATCTCATCCCAATGTATAAACCTGCTATGGGTCTCTTTCTGTTATCTTTTTTTAAAATTTGCTTTCTGGCCACTTGTTCTTTTCTCTTCTGGAATGCTTGTTAAGTTTAGGTAAAATGTCAGACAATTTCTATTAAAAATATCAGATAATTTGGATAATATTCTCTTTCTCCAGAGGGGATTTACTTTTGCTTCTGGGGAAGGTCTCCTCAATCCAATCTGGGATTGAGCTGATTAGAAGCTGGGTTTCAGTCCTTGTGAGGCATGATCTCTTTCTGTTTTGCACTTGCTCCTCAGTTTTATCTCTTGAGAGTCCCCTTTTTTGCCCTCAAGGCACTGGCTGAGGTGTAGGTGGCAGCAGGCTGAGAAGAAAAACCAAGCAGAGCTTCTGGCATTTTTGCAGATGTGGGAATATGCAAAACCTGGAGGTCTGGGCCTGCCAAGAGGCATGAGTCCTGGCAAACACACCAGCCTTCTAGCTGGAACATCTGGAGAGCTACAACGTTTAATATGAATACAGAATGACCATACTGCGAAGAGCACAATCCTATTATTAAAGCATAGAGTATTGTGTTCTTATGAAGACTTAGAAGAGAACATCTTTGGCTTAGGAGGCAGGTACCCCCGGCTTCAAGTCCCAGCTCTGCCTTTCACAAGCAGAGTACGCCTAAAGTGTGCATGTCCTCACCCTCTCTGAGCTTCTACTTCAGCAGCAATGAAAGAGGGTTACTGTCCCTGCCTCCTGGAATGCTGTGAGGTTTTAGCAAGATGTCTTAAAACCTCCTTTCCTAGTGCTTGACACAGGTGATCACTCAACAGACAATATCATTTTGAGAAACTGATCTTTGATAATTTATAGGAAGAGCCTATAAAATGCATTTATTAAATAACACCTGGGATGGCAGATACTCCCTCTGGATTGCTACATAGAAATGTTTCCCAAAGTGTGTTGTTTAAAACTCATATTGGAAAAGTGTTTAGATACACAAACACAGATGAGAACTTCGCAAACAAGTTTGAGAAACATTATGGCTAATGCAATTAAACTGGTATTTTCTTTTCTTTTAATTGCAAAGTATCCCAGGCCTTTACTACGGGAATGCACTTTGTCCTAGGCAAGAGGGGAAAGCATTGCCACATTGCCTGCGTCTGTCTGACCAGGGCATGTTTTCTTGGCGGAGCCCCTTTTGGGGAAATATTTGGGAAACACCATTCTTTACAGCACTTTGCTATTTACAAAGCCTTTTCCATGCATGTCCCCATTTGCATCTCACAATGACATTCTGAAGGAAATGAGGACGAGATGAGGCTCCTCACCTTCATTTTAGAGATTAGGAAACGGATTCTCAGAGAGTTTGACTTGGCCACAGTTACTCGGCTGTCAGCCGCACGGCAGTCAGGATTCTGCTGCTTCACGACGAAGTGCCGCTTTCATGGCCCTGCTGCCTCACGATGGTCAAAGTCCCATGGCTGGAAAACGGCAAGCCCGGAATTCCAGCCTGGTTCTTCTGAACACAGCTTCTGTCCACTGTGCGCTGTACCAGGCTTCTCTCTGTGGGCGCGTGTGGGAGGAAGTTGTGTAGTAAGCCATCAATTGATTGACTTTTTTCCCTTATCACCTGGCCACTCTGATATCACTTTATGCAGAGTTAACGCCGTCTCTGGGACGTGGTGCCATGACCGTTCAGCAGGCAGCGCGCGGAGGTGGCTCGGTCAAGGCAAGGTCAGCAAGAGAAAAGACAATGTGTGTTATTTGGAAAATAGTTACCATGCTGATGGATCTTAAAACACACAATGCCATTAATTTTCCAACCCTTTTAGAAATGTCTGGTCACTTAACAGCATGATTAATTCTCAGTTTTTGTCTCCGAGGTTTAGATTTCGTTTTCCATTAGCTCATTCAAAAAATAGGTTTGAGCTTCTGTCTGTGTATTTGCAATTGTGTGCAGAACACAGTGAGGAACAGGAAAGAGCTCCGCCCTCGGGATTCGAAGTCTGTGGTGGAGACAGGCAGACAAGCAGACCCACATGCTAACTGCTGTGCTAGCGGGAACACGGGAGGCTCACGGAGGGCAAAGGAGGCACCTAATAACTACCTTGGGGAAGTCGAGGAAGGCTTCTCAGGCAAATTAAAGCCAAACTGAGAACTGGAGGGAAAGCAGGAGTTAGCTAAGAAAAACTGGGATAGAAGGAAGAGTGTCACAATTGGGTGGAATATAATTTTCAAAATCTCTGAGATAAAAGAGAACGTGCCAAGTATGCTTCCCAGGGCTCCCTAACAATGCTCCCCAAACCATGTGGCTTAAACAACAGAACTTCATTGTCTCACAGTCCTGGGGGCTAGAAATTCTAGATCAAGCTCGTCTGGGTTGGTCCCTTCTGAGGCCTCACAGAGAATCTGCCTCTCTGCTAGATTCTGGTGGTTCACCAGCGATCTTTGGCATTTCTTAGCTTGCAGACACATCACTCCGGTCTCTGCCTTCATGTTCACTGGTGTTCTCTCTCTGTCTCTCTCTCTCAGTATCTCTCTCTTGGTATCTCTCTCTCTCAGTATATTCATCTCCCTTCTGTAAGTGTCCATCTCTTTGTTTAAATTTTCCCTATTTTATAAGGATATGAGTCATATTGGATTAGGGTACACTCTAAGAACTTTGTTTTAACTTGTTTATCTCTGTAAAGACCCTATCTTCAAATAAGTTCACATTCTGAAATACTGGATGTTACAACTCCAGCATATTTTCTCTTGGGGGGACACAATTCAAATCATAACAGTCTGCCCTCTGGTACCCCAAAATCCAAGTCCTTCTCACATGCAAACACTCCCATCCACACTAACATCCCCCAAAGCCTTAACCAGTCCAGCATCAAGTCAAAGTCCCAATCTCCTCACCTAAATCATCCAAATCACATACGGGTCAGACTCAGAGTATGATTCATCCTGCACCAAAATTCTTCTCCGTCTGTGTGCTTGTAGACACAGCACGGTATCTACTTCCAAACACAAGGTGGGGAAGGAAGAGGAGTCGGAAGGACAAACGGGGTCTTGGGCATGAAGCGTGTTGGAAAACCAGCGAGGCAAATTCCGTTAGATTTTACGGTTCCAGAATAATCGTCTTTGGCTCCGTGCTCTGTTCGGGCCTGCGGAGGGGCAGCCGCTTCCCCTTAGCCCTGGTGAAATCCCAGAAGCTGACAACCTTCCTTCATCGCGTCTCCTCCTTCCGCTTTAGCCTAAGCTGCATGTTTCTCCTGAGAAGGTTATTGGGTGCACAGGTCACAGGCCTGGTCCCTTTAGTGAGCGGTGGTCCAGCCACACCCCTGTGCTCTCTCCAGAGCACACTTTCTTATTTTTTGCAATATGGAGACACTAAGAATTTCCCAAATCTTCAAGTTCTGGCTCCTTTATGTTTAACAATTCCTTCTTCAATTTATTTCTTTTCTCTAAGGGCCCACCCTAATGACCCCATTTTAACTTGATGACTTCTGTAAGAACTCTCTCTCTAAATAAGGTCACATTCTGAGGTACTGAGGGTTCAGACTCTAGCGATTCAACCTGTAACTGTAAGGTTTTAAGACTGGAGTCTACGGGAGGGGCGGTGCAGCCGAAAGTTAAATCACCCTCCCGGGTTTCGGCACCAAATGTAAGGTTTTTTGGATTGGCCGGCGCCAGAGAAAGAAAGATGAGCAGAGTTGAAAGGGATAAGTAAAGAGGCTTTATTGGGGTGCTCCTGGGTGATGGTAACGGGTCCCAAGAAAGGGGGGCATGGCTGAGATTCTTGGGTCATGGAAGAGAGACCCGAGAAGTCGCATCACCCTGAAGTCTGAGTGGGTTTATATATGTTTTTAGGGCCGGGGGTAGGGGTTTCTTTGGCAGGAAGATTTATGGGGGGGAGAGCAAGGAATTTTCCGTTGCAGTTTTGGGGTGGGTATTGAGAAATAGGAGGGGCCGGTGGTATGTGCGGACTCCAAGAACTGAGACTCTTATCAGGGTAACCATCCAGGTGTGGTCGTCCTTTAACTTAGCTGGGCCTTGCAGGCATTGTCCTTGGCAGGTCTCGTGGGCTGCTTCTTTTTCCATTAGGGAGGGGAGGGGTGCCCGCCACCAGTCTTACAGTAACAACATCATTCAGGAAGCAAAAGGTGTTCAGTATGTCTGGTGCTAGAGATGGGAAAGGCAGTGGACAAAAGGCCTCAGAAATTGCTCATGTAACCTGAGAGTTCACGCAGTCCGTGATGGGCCTGTGCGGAGTCCCATTTGCCTTAGTTTACACTAAATACGAAGTGGGCGAGTAAAGGGGTCGGTGGTTATGCCAATACTTTACCAAGGGCCAGCAGCTGAGAGAGGAGGAACTAATGATTTATTAATACTTTATAACAATATCAGAAGTTCGGGTGGAGAAAGTAAAGGTGCTTGGTGGGTGGGGGTGGGGCAGGTCATGGACACCACGGGGGGGCTTGGCTGGTGACTGACACGTGCTCTCCATGAGTAGCAGGATGGAAAACTGCCTTTGACAGAGTTTTTGTGTATTCTTTTGTTTGTTTTATTCTTCCATGAAAATTAATATTATGTAAGGGGTCTGATATTTTGGGGAAAGATAAACATTAAAATTTCTTTAAGATGCATTATGTAGGAATTAACATTAAAACAACTCAAATACAAAATGTCCATTACTTTAAAAAAATAACCTCTTTATTTAAGATAGTTTCAGGTTAGAAAAAGAATTGTGAGGGTGATACAGAGTTTCCCTGTATCCCAAGCCCAGTTTCCCCTACAATTCACATCTCACATTAGCATGACACATTTTTTTCAATCTAAGGAACCATTACTGATACATTATTATTAACTAAAATCCATCTTCTATGCAGATTTCTTTAATTTTAACACAATGTCCCTATTTTGCTCCATGATACGCTGCAGGACACCACGCTGCGTTTATTTGTCATGTGCCCGTAGGCTCCTCTTGCCTGTGGCAGTTTCTCAGACTTGCCTTATTTTGGACAACCTGGGCAGTTTTGAGGAGCGCTGGTCGGGTGCGTTGTCGGATGCCCCACTATCAGGACTCGTCTGGCGTTTTCCTCAGGAGTGGGTTGGGGTCATGTGTTTTAGGGAGGAAGACCACAGAGGTAAAGTGCCATTTTCATGACATCACACTAAGGGTGGGCATAATCGCGTTGACTTTCCACCGCTGCTGCTGATGCCGACGTGATCGCCTGGCTGAGGTAGGTCGCCCCCCGCCCCCTTCCCCTGCACCTTCTGGAAGGAAACCAGCAAGCAGAGCCCACACTGGAAGAGTTACGTTCCATCTCCTTGAGGGCAGAATAAATTTACCTAAATTATTTGGAAATTTTGCCTGGGAAATTTGCTCATTCTTCCCTATTTATTTATTTATTCAATGATTTATTATATCAGTAGGGACCTGTGGGTATTTATTTAATGCACTGGGGTATAATTCAATACTACTTTATTTATTTAGTTTGGCCCTTGGGAGCTCTTTCAGTTGGCTCTGCGTCTCTCGTCACATGTCATCATCATTGTGTGTGTTTATTTTTTTAATAATGCCTTACTTTTTGGAGCTGCAAGATTTTCCAGGCTTAGCTTATGTATTTCCCGCTGCAGTCCTACAATCAGCCATTTCTCAAGGAGCCCCGGTTCCCTTAATTGGAGAGTGGTATTAGAAACCGAGATCCGGGCCCTGGGTGTGTGCACTGCTGCTGGGGTGTCATTGCCTTTAGGCCCTCTCAGCTGACAGATCAGGGAAATATATGTGTATACTAACCTGTATCAATACACACAGTTATCAATATTTCTGTACATGACTATCTGTATCTACGTTAAGCTAAACATAAATTCATACTGATGTCTCTGGTGTTCATCCACTACCAATGGATCATTCTAGTCTCATTCCCCTTCCTCTCTTTGAACTCCCACTCAGCTGAGAGAAATCTGGGCCTCACCACACACTATCTGTTTGTTCAGTTGTTCAGTTCCACTGTACACAGAGGTATCAGGATTGTTAACCTGCAACCCCATGGGAAATAACATTATCAAATGGTTTCCTTGGCCTTTATTCTGACAGACTCATGCATTTTCAAAGTTACTTAGGTTGGCATCCTTTTCCTTCACCTCCTCTGCAAGTCATTTAATACATGTGTAATGTGGTTAGATTGCTTTTACACAGCCTGTGTTCTATCTTGGCATACTGCGACCTTCCAGATGATTTCTTTTAATCTGCATACGTTAAGATTCACTCTTCGAGGTATTAAGTGCTGTGAGTTTTGACAAATGCCCAGGGCGAATGTCCACCATTACAGTATCGTACAGAATGGTTGCACCACCCTAAAAATTCTCCAGTGTTTTAACTCTTCAGCCCTGCCTCAACTTCTAGCAAATGCGGATCTTTTTACCATTTTTCTAGTTCTTTCTTTAACACAATGTTATATAATTGGAGTCATTCATTTATTAATACGCTCTTATGATTCATCCACATTTTTCATGTCTTGTTAGTTAATTTCTTTTTATCACCGAATAATATTCCATTGTATGGATATACAGCATTTATTTATCCATTCACTTATTGAAGGACATCTTGATTGCTTCCTGTTTGGGGCTATTATGAATAAAGCCTCCATAAACACATCTGCGTGTAGGTTTTTGTGTGGACATATTTTTCAAATATGTTAGGTAAATAACTAGTAATGCAATTGTTGGATTGTATGCTAAGACCATGGTCAGCTTTAAGAAATTGCCAAACTGTCTTCCAAAGTGACTGTGCCATTTTGCATTCCCACCAGCCATGGATAAGAGTTCCTACTGCTCCACATCCTTGCCAGTATTTGTGTTGCCAGTGTTCTAGGTTTTGGCCATTCTAATAGATGCTAGTGATTTCTCATTAGTGTTTTAATTTGCAATCCCTTGCTGACCTTTGCATTTTGTTCTATGATGTGTTTTGAATTATTTTGAAACGTGTAAGATCTATGTCTAGGTTCTTTCTTTCTTTCTTTCTTTCTTTCTTTATTTATTTATTTGCATATAAACATCCAGTTGCTCCTGTACCCTCTGTGGAATAGATTATCCTTTCTCCATTGAATTGCTTTTGCTCCTTTATCAAAGATCACTTGACAATATTTGTGCTGGTCTATTTCTGGGCTCTCTTACATTTAGCTTTGTGTCTATTCTTTTGCCACAACCAAACTGTCTTTATTACTGTAGCTTTATAGTAAGTCTTGAAATCAGGTAGTATGAGTCCTCCAACTTGGTCTCTCTTTTCAGTATTTCATTAGCTATCCTAGGTCATTTGCCTTTATATATATAGAATCGGTTTGTCAATAGCTACAAAACACCTTGCTGAGACTTTTACTGGGGTTCTGTAGAACTGATAGATCAAGCCAGGAAGAACTGAGATCTTAACAATATTGAGTCTTCCAATCCATGCATATGGAATATCTCTCCATTTATTTAGATATTTGATTTCATTCATTAGAACTTTGTGGTTTTCTTCATATAGATCCTATACATGCTTATTAGATTTATAACTATCTTTTCTTTTTCTTTGGTACTATTGTAAGTCATATTTTTAAAAATTTTATTTTCTAATTTTTCATCACTGGTATACAGGAAAACAACTGACTTTTGTATATTAACCTTGTATCTCATGAAATCACTGTAGTCTCTTACTAGTTACAAGAAATTTTTGATTCACTGGGATTTTCTACATAGACAATAAAGTCATCTATAAATAAAGACAGTTTTAGTTCTTTTCCAAGCTTTATAGCTTTGATTTTCTTTTCTTATTACACTAGATAGGACTTCCAGTTTGATGTTGAATAGGAGTGGTGAGAGAGAACATTCCTGTCCTGTTCTTTCTAGACTTGTCCCCAGGCTCACTGACTCTTTCCTTGGCTGTGTCCAGTCTACTGATGAGCCCTTCCAAGGCATTCTTTATTTCCGTTAGCGTGTTTTTGATTTCTGGCCTTTCCTTTTGATACTTTCTTAGAGTTCCCATCTCTCTGCTGACATCACCCATTTATTCTTTCATGATGTCTGCTGTCTCCATTTGCACCTTTAACATATTAATCACATGCATTTAAAATTCTCTGTATGGTAATTTCAGCATCTGGTTTCTTGCACGTAGAGTAGTGGCCCCTGCCTCGTGGGATTTTTTTTTTTCAAGGCAACAGAAATGTATTGTCTCACAGCTCTGGAGTCTAGAAGTCCAAAAATCAAGCTGTCAGCAGGGGTGGCTCCTTCTGGAGCCTCTGGGGAGAGCATCTGTTCCACACCTCTCTTCTAGCTTCGGGTGGCTGCCAGCAATCCGTGGCATCCGTTGGCTGATAGCTCCAATCTCTGACTCCGGAGTCACATGGCTTCTTCCCTCTGAGTGAGCATCTCCATGTCTCTTCTAATTTTCTTACAAAGACCCACCCTACTTTCTTGAGATGGACTCTACTGGTGAAGATGCTGTCAACATTGTTGAAATGACAAGGAAGAACTTAGAATATTCCATAACCTAGTCAATAAAGCAGCAGCCAGATTTAAGAGGACTGACTCCAACTTTGAAAGAAGTTCTACAGTGTGGGTAAAATGCCATCAACAAGCATCACATGTTACCAAGAAATCTTTCAGGAAAGGAATAGTCAATCGATGTGGCCAAACTTCACTGTTCTCTGATTTTAAGAAAGCCAGCCCCATCTCTGCTCCTGCTCACCTGCTGTGCAAACCAGACATTCCAGACAGAGCCTACGTCAAAGGTCTGGGCCTTGCAGCCTGTGCATCTTACTTCCAACAAGTGCAAAGTTTAGACATCTCCAACTCTCAGTCTGGTTCTGATGCTTATTTTCTCTCTGTAGGATGTTTGTTCCTGCCTTTGTAATGCCTTCAAATGTTGTTGTTGTTGTCAAAATCCAGTCATGTTGTGTTGGGTAATAGGAGCTGAGGTACACAGACCTGTCGTGTGGGAATTTATGTTCGCCTGCTGGGGAGTTGTCCTATGTTTGATGTCTCCTGTAGCTACAGGTGCCAGAGGCTTCAAATTCCTCTAGCGCCTTGCCTTGTCTCCCTGTTGTCTTTGTGCTTCTCCAGGTACTCCTCCTCCTCAGCGAGTGTCTGTGCCTTGCAGCCTTTCCGTCGCGATCCGCAGTTACTACACTGGAGCCCCACTGGGGAGGTGCTGGGGTGTGGGGGGAAAGGGAGCTTCTGTAATCTTATGACCCAACTGCAGTCTCCTTGCTCACCTTCTCACGGTGCTGACCCAGGGGTGTAGCTTCCCCGCGTCCTCCTTGTGCGAGATGAGAGGGCAAGTGGGATGCTACAGTGGGGACACGGTGGGGACAGTGGGGAGAATGTCTTTCTGAAGGGTAGGGCGAGGCTTTGGTAAAATTGTTTTTTTCTGAAAAGTAGGTTTTTTATATGGAGGAACTTCTGTGTTTATTTCAGAAGTATTTTTCCCCTTCTCCCTGCCAGAGCCACGGGGGGGATTTTTCTTGGTTATTTGCCATGAGAACCTAGTAAGGTTCCTGCAAGTAAAACCTAGCAAAGTGTGCGGTTCGCTGAGACTCTTGCCCCCACGAGTGTGTTCCACTCCCATTTTAGTCCTATATCCAAATGCCCCACACTAGGTGGCTTAAACACCTACACTGCATTTCTAGAGGCTAGAAGTGAAAGTTCAAGGTGCCATCAGGGTCAGTTTCTCCTGAGACCTCTCTCTTTGGCATGTAGATGCCGCCTTCTAGCTGTGTCCGCACGTGGTCTTCCTTCTGTAGGTGTTTGTGTCCTAATCTCCTCTGCTAATAAGGATGTGTCATACTGGATTAGGGCCCACCCTAATGACCTCATTTAACCTAAATTGCCACTTTTAAGAGCCTATTTCCAAACACAATCACATTCTGAGGTGCTGGGGGTTAAGATGTCAATATATGAACCTCTGGGGGCAGCATTCAGCCTATAGCACTCAGTTTCTAGCAATTCATCGAAATTACTACGAAACTGTTCCTATCTGTTCTCGGCTCCAGTGGCTTCTGCTCTAGGTAGGCAGACCTGGGCTGTGACTGTCTCTGAGCTCACCTGTCTCCCCAGATTTCAGGGCTGCAGTTTGCTCTGCAACCTCATTCACTGATGAGTCAAAGAAAATCTCCAAATATCAGTTTGTTCAGCTTTTTCATGTAAGGATGGGAGTGACGACTTCCAAGCTCTTCTCACGTCGGAGCCGAAAGCAGAAGTCTGGCCGAGTGTGTGAAGACCTTCACAAGTGCTCTCCTCTTGGAGCAAGTTAGTGGGATCAGTCCTTTCCCCAGCACTTATCACACCCTGACATTTGAGTATGTAACGATTTGCTTTGTGTTGGTGATTTGTTTCTCTCCTCACTCTACTAGAGATGGCAAGAAAGCAGGGAGCATGTTTATTTAGTCCTCTGCCAATCATCACTGCTAGGTACATAGTGGGTACTAGATGGTTGTTAAATGGACGAATGAAATGATTAGTTAAAATACACCTGCATTTCACTTTACTTTAGTAAAGAAAAGAAAACTTTGTCTTCAGTATCATTATTATAAACTTTGATTCTACAGTTTTCTCTCTGCACTGTTGAGAGATTAAAATGCTTTTCTCAGGTCTTTAAGGAAAGCCCACCAAAGACCTCTCCCTCGCTGAAACTCTCCAAACTCTTTCGTGTCTCCAAATCTTCCTTCCAACAGAGAGTTCCGTTCTGCCCTTCTCAGGCAGCCTAACCCAAACCACCACCCAACCTTCCAACACCTGCTCAAATGTCACTGTGTCGATGAGCTTGCTGGAGCCTCTGGGCAATCCCAGTGGCCCCGGTCTGAGTGCCCGCAGCCTCCTGGGCACACCCACCACAGCACCACCTGGGATCCTCCCTGGGCTCCCTGCAACAGGACCGCGAGCCCTTGGGGAGGAAGCGGCTGCCTCATTCGCCTCGCATCCCTAGGGCCTCTCCGTCAGGCACAAGTTGAATTCAGACCTCAAGAACCTCTTCACCATTTTTCCTGGTCTCTTTGTTCTGCTTTTTACTACCTTTAGGCAGAAATACTGAACTGAAATGATCCCTCTCTTTTTTCCTACAATTAGATCATCCTATAGTTGTTTTTCTCTGAAATTCAGGGTAAAAACCTTCCCTCTGCAAAGCTCTGTCTTTTTAGAGCTTCTGCGTTGCTGCCTTGACATATATTATTCAAACATTTCTGAAAACATGTTCCCGTGTTCGCTCTCACTCCCATCAACCAGACAACTGTGTTTGTGGGGAGGAACTAAATTTAGTCTCCTCTGTAGAAGTCTAAGTGCCATTTAGAGCAGCTACACAAGTAACCCGAGGTGGCAGCTCCAGCCTGGTGTGCAGTGTGCCAGCACAGCGGTGTGGCAGACGAGTGTCGTCGGTCCCCCACGCGCACCTGCTCCAGCTGTGGTCACGCTGCTGCCTTTGGTTCTTCATCTTCTGCAAAGCACCTCGCATCGTACTCTCCATGGGTTTGGTGCCCAAAGAAAGAATGCGTGGTGGGTAGAAATCTCAGTCCAAAAACCAAGAAATAGCACTTTCTTCTCTATAACGTAATCTCATTTCTGACTTTAAGCCTCCGATCTCACTGACTGGGAGAAAACTTAACTTTGGCCCTTTTTGTCGTTCCCACCCACACATTTACGCAGTGTCAAGGAATCCCAAGGTGGGAGGCTGGAGTGGGTGACGGGCAGAAGACAGAGGAGCTTGTCCCTGGTCAGCAATCTGTACAGGCTACTGCTGGGTGATCCTCGTTCCTGTGGCCTCTTGCTACTTTTGTTTCATGCTTGTTCCAGAAATCTTTTGTGAGGCTCTCTGTGGTTCCTTCTGACCATTTCTCTGGGATCTTGCTGCCTCCCTGCTGTTCCATCTAGGAAGCAATGTTCAGGTCCCTTGGCCCCAATCCACAGATTTCTCTCTCTTCTTCCAAGCAGGGGGCATCTCTTTCTGTTCTGAGGTTTGGGAAACCCTAATGCCGCAATGTTGGCCAAGAGGCTCTGTTAAAGTGCCCTCCCTTTTAGGTCTTCTACAAAACTCTCCTAGATCTGTTAAGGTCCTACCTTTTGCACACAATAGCTGGAAAGTCTTGTACATCACTGTGCTTTCTGCCTATGACTCAGCATAGAGCTGATGACTTGCCTGGATGAGGGAAAGAAAAGGAGCAAATGCACGGAGAAAAATAACATAGATTCATATTTCCAAATATCACACAGCCATAGTTGGTTGGTAGGAGGTGGTCCTCAGGGGCCAGGAGATATGTTCTCCTGTCGGCAAACACGCTTTCTTTTCTGTTTCACATATGGATGGTGACGCTACATTCTTTGTGTTAACCTAGACTTCTGCCATTTACGTAAGATGGCGACCATCCCAGACTGCAACTGTGGAAGAGGGACTAACAAGTCACAGGCTGTGCATTCAATGTTAAAATAAACCTGCCGGTTCACTCTCCGATGGACGCTTTGATCAACCATGGGTGAGACGCCACAGCCTCTCTCACCAGAATCAGGCACCATGTCTGGCCTTTGAGGAGATGACGATGGTTCTCAATGTGGGAATGCAAGGGACCCGTAGCCATTGGTCCTGGAGAAGCCAGGCAGGCTCCCTGTCGAGAGCCAGAAGGAATTTTGGTGGTAAAGGAAAGTTGTTGGCTCCAAAGAGAAAGAGATAGAGAAGCTCAACAGAGAGTTAAATGGGTTTTTTAAAAAATTCTTGACTCAGAATTTCAGCTAAAACTTCAGAGCTTAGCAAGATGGCTGCTAAGTCTCCCACGTTCTAAAGAGAGGCACTAGACATCATCCCACGGTGACCACAGCTCATCTTTTCAGCAGCTGTATATATTAAAAAGTTAGATTTTCAGCAGAGAGGATTCTTTAGGTGTAAGTGAAGAGGACAGCAAGATGAAACTGGGAGACACTTGCATCTCCAGCTGGACTTCTGCCCCATTGCAGAATACCCCACGACCAGGGGTCACATGAGAGAGAGATAAAGGGACACCTGAATGAGTTGTGTCCCTTGAAATTGGTGGCCCCACCTGGATGAGTCTCTCACGGGGAGCAAGGAGAGGAGGTGCAGTGGAGGAAGCCACAACTCCACTGTCTCTGGGCACAAAGGTCCATGACTTTCCAGGGTCCTTACGGGAACCTTACGTAGCCAGCTCGGAGCTTCCGTGAAAGACTCTCCTCACTCAGTAAAGCCGCTTGCCAGGCACAGGGGTCCCCGGCAGGAAGATGGGATACAAACCTCCAAGGACAGAGGGCTGGGGGAGCAGAAACATGCCCTGGGGGACGTCACTCCCTTAGAGAATGGCACAGCAGAGGTCCCCACAGGAGGGCTTCTGAGGGGGCAGCTACTTGGTGGGAGTGTCAGCCTAAAGAAGGAAACTGAAGCGAAATTAACATAGAGAGTTTATTTGGGACAAGGTTGGGGACTGCAGCCTGGGGAACACTGGGAAGTGCTCCAGAAACCAAAGTAGAGGCTCGAGTTTTTAAAGAAAAAGGACAAACGAGGAGAGGGGCGATGACAAAAGTTGTTTGTCAGGAATTCTCATTAGTTTGCAGAAATGACATTGATTGGTGACTGTCTCTACATTGTTGAACTACAGGGTATGAGTTATGGGGTCTGGCGTACGGCATTGTTAGCTTAATTTACAGCTATTGGGGGCCACACTCGGTCTGGAATCATACAGCAGGTGCCCTCAAAATGATTCCCTAGCTCAAGGAGCAGGCTGGACGGGACTGCAGGCTCATTTCAATGCCCCTCTGGGCCTGATATGCAAAGGGATCTCCCCTTCAGCAGATGAAAAGTTTCTTTTCTTGAGAGAGAGAGAGAGAGAGAGAGAGAGGAGAGCACTGAGTCACCATTAGAGAACTCCAGAGAGCAAATTAACTAAATAGAACCTCACCCCTGTTCCCATTGTCCCTTTTCTCCCCATCTGGCTCCTGGAACACCCCAAAACACCACTACTGGTAGAGAGAGTCCTGGATTAGGCCCAGAGGTAGAAAGAGTGTGAACTCGGCAAGAAAATGAAGCTGAATCAGACGGTCTGGAAGGCTAGAATACCTGAAAATTGGACAAACACCCAAGATGACTGAGAAAAAGAAAAGGACTGAGAGGGCTGGCTGTGGTTCGGGTGGGAGAAACAAATAAAAGACATTCCCTGATTGTACTTTACCAGGCTCAACCCATTGAAATGTCCAGTTGTGGAAGACAACGAGGAACTGCCTGGGAGAAGGAAAGCCAGAGAAACGGGGACACAGGCACACCCCCTCTGCTCCGGCATCACGACCTGAGCAGGAGCTGGAGCCACATCACCCCCAGGCAGAGCCTTTGATCCCATGGCATGGGGCCACTGGGAACTGCAGAGTCATCTTCCATCTTTACCATGTTCCCGCCCTACTCCCACCAGCCAAATACAGTCACCAAGTCTTACTAGGGTAACTTGGAAACCTTGGTCCGCTCCTCCCTTCTCACTTCCCACTGCTGCCGTCCAGTCCTGCTCTCCCCGTTTCCTGCTCAGACTATTAGACTATCACAATAACCTCCTCACTGCTTTCCCTCCCCTTACAGCACTATTTGCACCCAGACTGCACTTGGCCCTTTCATTCGATCCTAACCATTCTTCCAGATAGAGCCAGACTTCTTGGTCCAACATTGAAGACCCCAGAAAACCCGTTTCTAACCTGATTTTCAACTGTCAGCTTATACCATTCCCTCTCGTAAATCCTACCTGGGGCTACAGTTCTGCGCCTTTGCATATTCTGCTTAGAGAGCCAGTCCCGCTCACTTCTAGGGGACAAACTCCTATATACACTTTAATGCCCACTCTTGAGGAGCCCTGTCCTGTTCGAAGCCTTCATGGACTGCCCGAGGCCATTTGCTTCATTTTCACAATGTCTTCTACAAAGTTCATTTCAGTGTAAAGCCCATCTTGTATTAATTTACTTATGTTTCTGACATCCCCACCAGACTGTGAGCTCCTTGAGGGCTGCGTGGAGAATGGCTCATCAGTTGCTCTAGCTTGCAGTGCTGGGACAGGTGTTACTAAGTGCACGTTTGAATGAATGAATTGGTGAATGAGGTGGAGCTTGCAGGAGAGCGAGCACATCGCCATCATCTGTTGTTTCAGCTTTTTCGACATTGTTCTCCAGCTAATTTTTGGGTGGCAAAACTGCATTAGTGGAGCAGCAGCCTCATTCCTAAGTGAGATGTGGAAGAGGCCACTGTACTCCAGAAAGCCAAGACCAGGCACTGGACTCGACTTGAAATCAGGAAGTGGCTTATCCACATTTTCCGGGCCCATTTTCGATTGCAAGGCGGAACTCCAAATGTGTTTGTTTTGGAGGGGGCGGGCTTTGTGAAATTTTCATATTCCAGCAACAGGCTCTGTGGATGTTCTCCGGGTTTTCATGAATGATGACACTAACTCAGACCTGTGGCTTGGGTAGCAGCTACACAAAGGGCTGCAAGGAGCTGCCACGCACGTGCCCTGGGGGGAGAGGCTCCCCATCAGTGTGATGCCCATGTCCCCATTTGCGCTGGGGAAACTCGCATGATCTCACGGAGCCCTCTGAAAAGAACAGGGCTGTGGAGGTTGTTCACTAGCACAGATTACTTCCATTTCCCAACCCTGAAGAGGCCAGGATCACTGTTTCAAACTTCTGTTTTTTAAATAAATAATAAATACATATATAAATAAGCAGGATAGAAATATGAGGCAGTTTTCAGATTAGGGGGCTCTCAGACAAATTGGACATGAGATGTCTGTATGCAACTCTCTAGATAATCTCTAGATACCAGGCCTGTGGGGAGTCTGGGGGTGGCTCTGGGACACATAGGAAAATGTCCCAGGGCATGGTGCCCTCCCCTCTGTGTCAGAGAGATCTCAATCTGAATTTTGATCTTCTGGGCTATGCAATGTGGGACAAGTTACTAAACCTCTCTGAATCTGTTCCTCATCCACCTTGCAAAGTTGTTCACAGTTATTAAAGACAGTATATGCAAAGTGTCATGTGCAGTGCCTAGTACCTCGCTAGAATATTTTCTAGAGCTTATTGTGTGTTTAGTATACGCCAGGCACTGAGTTAGGTATTTTTCATGCATTATCTCATTTTAGAGGATTTTGAACCACCTGAGACTAGATAGACATACATACACATAAGTGAAAAAAATTCCACCTCTAGGAATCTGTCCAAAGGAAATAGCAGTGTGTGCACAAAGATTTTAGTAAGAAAAAAAAAAACAAAAAAACCCACTTTGCCATCATCGTTCATATGAGTGCAAAATATCATAAATCGCCAATGTCGTGCAATAAGAGAGTAATGACAGGCTGTAGTGTAGCCGGCTGCAGAAGAAGAATTAGGGACGAATATAAATCCACAGTAATGGCAAGTTTTAAAAATTGTTTAAAATTGTTTATAAAATGAATGGCTTCTTGTTTAAATGCACAGATGCATGAATGTGTGTCCACAGAAGATGAGCAGAATGACACGTGTCAAATGCCAACTGTGAGTACATCAGGATTTGGGTAAAACTGGTCTGTCTTCATCTTTGTGCATATCTGAACCTTCAGCTTCTTCACCGTGACCATCTGCTGTTGGGTAATTGCAAAAACCAACAAAAAAGTTTATTTGTAATTTAAAAAATTAAATTGGTGGACACATTCCCATCTTTTTGATGGTTTTGTCTAGTGCTCAGTAAAAGCATTTTACGGACAAAGCTTTCATTTGAGTTTAAATTTATTAGCTAAGCTGGAAATAGCACTCTGGGGAGGCCAGGTGGTGACTGTTAACCCAGTTTTAGGAGCAAGAGTCCTGAGAGACACAGGGAGCCTGCGTCTTGCCGATGTTCACCCAGGGTGAGGTCAGAGCTGAGGCCTCATTGGCTGCCCGCCAGCCTGCCAGGCACTGCGAGGAAATTTACAGAGAAGACATGATGCAAATTTCAGGTTACTCGGCTCTCAGAGAATTTGGATATGAGCGGTCTGTATCCAACACGCTTTCCTTCCTCCCACCTGTTTGGAAGACCTAACTGTAACTGTCCCATCTTGAGGCCAAGCTCAAGGGAGTTAGGAGAGGTGAGCAAGGTGTATTCTGGAGAGATTCAAGTATTTCCAAAAAAAAAAAAATCAAGTCCCAGGCTCAGAGAGAGAGGGGTGTTTTTTTCTCTTGGAAATATTAATACTAATAATCTTTTCTGGTGGGAAAATGTTTATCTTTTTATTTTTAAAACTATGAAACATGTCACATGTTTATATGAATAGAATTATGATATCTATAAAATAATATATACATGTTATAATATATGTATGCTGTGAATGCTTTAGTGATTCATCTATGTTGATGCAAGTAGCTATAATTCATTTATTTTTCACAGCTCTAGGCTATTCCAGGATGAGTCCAAACCTTAATTTATGTATTCTTTCCATTTCTTTTTCTTTTTTCTACAATTTTTTACTCTTACATGAAATGCTATTATGAACTGGCACACAAGAATAAATTTATTCAGAATACAAATTGAGCATCCTTAATCCAAAAATCCAGATGCACCAAAATCTGAAACTTTTTGAGCACTGCCATGAGGCCACAAGTGGAAAATTCCACATGTAAGTACTTAATGCTAACTTTGATTCATGCACAAAATTATTAAAAATATTGTATAAAATTATCTTTGGGCTATTTGTATAAGGTGTGTATGTAACATAAATGACTTCTGTGTTTAGACTTGGGTCCCATTGCCAAGATATCTCATTATGTATATGCAAATATTCCAAAACCCAAAAAACATCCAAAATCCCAACCATTTTGGATAAGGGATACTCAACTTAAATACACCTAGGAATAAAATTAAAAAGGTTATAAGGGTATAAAATTTTTCAAAATAACTAGGTAACACTAAATTATTTTCCAAGGGGTTTTATTAATTTATACTGTCATTAGCCTTTTATGACAGTTTATATTTCTCTTTGGTACTCTCCTTGTTAACTTTAGTATTTTCAGACTTTTTAAAAATTTTTTGCCAATATAAAGGGGGTGCTTGTAATTTGCACTGATGTTAAGCATCTTTCATATTTATGGGTCATTTGTGTTTACTCTTTTGTCAAATAGCTTTCAGATCTTCTGCCTTTTCCGTTGGGTTGTTTGTTAGTTTCTTTTTGATTCATAAACAATCTTGATATATTGAATCCAAGTGCTTTGTCAGTTGTATTGTGTTGCTAATACCTTCTTCAGGTTGGTAGTTTTCCGTTCTCTCTTTCTTAATGTTGTCTGATAAACAGTAATTCTTCATTTCAATGTAGATAAATTTGTAATTCCTTTTCTTTTAGGTTTTGCACTCTTTATGTCTTATTTAGAACATTATTTCCTCTTCTTTGGTCCTAAGTTTATTCTCCTATACTATGTTTTAAATTTTTTTTTCATTAACATCTAAAAATTTTAAAGATTTGCCTTTCACATTTAAGTCCTTTTTCCATATCAAGGTTTCTGACGAGTGGTACTATTGACACTGAGCTGTGTAACTCTTAGTGCTGGGAGATTGCTTGTGCATCGTAGACCTCTACACCCTAGATGTTAGTAGTACCACTCCCTCACCCAAGCCCCCAGTTGTGACAACCAAAGATGTCCCCAGACATTGTCATTATATCCCCTAGGTGCAGGGTTGCCAGATTTATCAAATAAAAATACAGGACACCTGGTTAAATTCAAATTTCATATAAAAAAACAACTAATTTTTTTAGTATAAGTAATGTGATATTTGAGACATAGTTACATCAAAAAATTACTCATTGTTTATTTGACATTCAGATTTAACTGAGTGTCCAGTATGTTATCTGACAATCCTATCTGGATTAGGGGTAAAGTGTGTTTTGATTGCTTGCTATGCACCCTTTCGTGAAGGAGGGATTCAGGCTCCAGGGTTATAATGATGGCTGAACTGGAGAGATGAGATTGACAGCAATTTATTAGCATGGACACTCACAGCCAGGGCAAGAGGGTGCATGCCATGCAGGGGCACACAGAGCTTGCACTCAGAAAGAGGGTGAACATCCAGGGGCTGCGGGAGGCAGGGGTTATAGCAACAAGTGGGTGGGATCCCGCCTGATTCCCAAGGAAGGATGTGTTTGGCTGGTAGGGAACCAAAACCTGCTCCTCAGGGAGAAGCAGAACTGGGCCTGGAGCCTTTGATGAAGAAAGTTATCCAGCTAGGGAACCTTATCCATGGGAGGAGAGTGGGGAGGGGAACTTGCAGTTAGACCATTCGGGGTCCTCCTGACTTTACTAGGCATCAAGGCAGCACATAATATTGAGCCTTAATTTTAGACCTTGAATGACAGAATAGGGGAAAATTGCTCCCAATTGAGAACCATTAATCCAAATGGAGATGATTTGGCATGGTAATTTTGAAATCCCAGCACAATTTATTGAATTGTCTTCCTCCATCTTCAATATGCAATGTTGTCTCTGTAATATATCTCGTTTCCTTAAAAGAGTGAGTTTACTATAGGGCTCTCTATTCTTTGCCATTGGACTGTATCTCCACCCCTATACAATGTCCCTGGTCATTATTACTACAGCTTGACAAAGGTTTCAGCATCTAGTTGGGCATGTCTTTCACTTTGCACTATATTGGAAAATTTTGTCTTTTCTTGTCCCTTTGATCTTCCCAGTAAAGTTAGCATAAGCCTGTGAAGTGCTATTTAAAAAAAAAAAAAAAAAAAACTCTGTTAGGGTTTTTAATGAATTTAAGTCTGTAGATTAATTTGAGGATCATTGACATTTTTTACACAATGATTCTTCATACTCATAAATATGGTATGCATTTTTCCAGGCTTTTATTTTTAAACTTTAATGTTCTTTTATTTAAGGTGTGTCTCTTATAAATAAAATATAGTTGAGGGTGTTTTCTTCTGTACAGTGAGGTGATCTTAGTTTTGAATTCAAATATTAGATCATTTACAGTTTTAAAAAATTACTAATCTATTTGGATTTATTTTTATCATCTCACTACTAGGTTGTAGTTGTCCAACTGTTATTTGTCCCTTTTGTTTCTCTTTGGTTTTTTTACATCAATCAACTAAAAATGTTTTTCCCATTATCTCCCTTTATAACTTTGTTAAATACATTTTTCTTGAGTGAGCTTTAATATTTATAGTTTGTCTCTTTCAAATAAGTTGTCTATTTTATTTGTCAAATTTGTTGACATAAACTTCAAAATCTTTTCTTATTATTGTTTTAAATGTCTATTCTGTAGACTCAGTAATGATATTACTTCTGTCATTTATGATATTGCTGATTTGTTTGCTCTTTTTTTGTTCTTGATCAGTCTGACTGAGGTTTAATAATGTTATTAATCTTTTTTTTAAAAAGTTTAGGGTTTCATAAATTTTCTCTATTGTTTTTCTGTTTTGTTGACTACTGATCTTATCTTTGTTAATTCCTTTTTATGCTTCCTTTGGATTAAATTTTTCCTTGTTTGTTTATAAAATGTAAACTTAGATTATTGATTTGAGATCTTTTTCTTTTTTTAATATGAGCATGTAATGCCACAAATTTCCCTCCAAGAACTGCTTTAGTTGCGTCTCATAAATTTTGACATGTTGTATTTTAATTTTCATTCAGTTCAAGTGCTTTCCAATTTTCCTTATGATTTCTTTCTTGACCCACAGATTATTTAGAATATGTTTAATTTACAAATATTTCGACATTTTCCAGGTATCATTTGTTCTTTATTTCTAGCTTAATCCCATTGTGAGCAAAGAATATATTTTGAATTATGTAAATTCTTTTAGATTTATTAACATTTATTTTAAGGCCCAGTATCTTGGTGAATGGCTCATGTGTTCTTGAAAAGAATGTGTGTTCTATTGTTATTGGGTAGGGTGTTCTACAAGTGCTAATTAGGTTTTGTAGGTTAAGGCTATTGTTTTACATTGTCTACATCTTGCTAATTTTCTGTCTACATGTTTTATTAAGTACTGAGAGTTAATATCTGTGAATATAATTGTATATTAGACTATTTCTGCTTCCATTTCTATCAATTTTTGCTGTACACAGTTAAGCTCGTTTTTTAGGTGCATATAAATTTAGGAATACTATGTATGTTTGATGAATTGGCTCCTTACTGATTATGAATATCATGATACTGTTTCCTGTTCCAAAGTCTACTTTGCTGTCTATGTATCACCCCCTAGCTTTCTTTTGATTAGTGTTTTCATCATGTAACTTTTTCCAACCTGTTACTTTTACTCTATCTCTGTATTTATAAAGTGGGATTCTCATAGACAGAATCCAGTTGGTCTCATTTTTTATCCAACTTAACAGTTTCTAACTTTTAATTAGATGATTTGGACAATTTTCACTTAACATATTTATCTATATGGTAGAGTTTAAAATCATTTTTTATTTTCTTACCTTATTTTCAATTGAGTAATTTTTATGATTTTATTTTATTACATTATTAGCAATGTCTTTATTTTAATTTTTAGTGGTTTCTTGGGGTTATGTATTATACATCTTTTATATATAACAATCCACCTTCACGTAATATTATATGAGTTTTAATGTAGTGTTAGAACCTTACAAAAGTATATTGCCATTTCATCCTCCTGTTTTTTGTAGGTGTTTTAAAATTCTGGATATGAATTCTTTGAAAGACATATGTATTACAAATAGTCTTCACATCCTCTGGTTTATTTTATCTATAATATACCATTTTATTAATGGTACATTCTGATGAGCAGCAGTTCTCAAGTTTGATGAAATCTAATTAACTATTATTTTATATTTAGTGCTTTTTTATGCCCTGTCTAATAAATATTTGATCACCTCATTATTGAAAAGATACTCTCCTATTTTCTTCTAGAATTTGTATAGGTCAGTTTTTACATTTGGTTTTATAATCCATCTCAAATTAATTTCTATGCATGGTGTCAGGGTATGAGTCAGGATTCACTTTTCCCCACATGGTCTCTGGTTGCTCCATTACCGTTTCCTGAAGCACCTCTTTTCTCCCCACTGCATGCCCAGCTCAGAAGGCAGGTGGCCATACATGTGGGTGTGTTCCTGCATTTTATATCCATCTATGTATTTATCTTTATGTCAGTATAAACTTTCTTAATTACTGTAGCTTTACAGTAAGTCTTGAGGAGAGGTAAATCTATTAACTTTGCTCTTCTTTTTTTTTTTAGATTGTCTGTCTATTTTACATTCTTTAGAATCAGCCTGTTATTCCAGAAAAGAAGAAAGAAAGAAATAGAGAAAGAGATGAAAGAAAGAAAGAAAGAAAGAAAGAGCAAAGAAAAGAAAGAGAGAAAGAAAGAAAGAAAAGAGAAAAGGTCAGAAGGGGTGGAGAAAGCCTGCTGGCTTTCATGAGCATTTATCCGAGAAATAAAAACTTACGTGAGCACAAAAACCTGTACATGAGTGTTCGTAGCAATTTTATTTAAAATAACCTGTTTTCAGGTTCAGTTCTATAAAAACTGGAAACAGACCGGATGTCCTTCAGGGGGCAAATGGTTAAACAAACTGTGCTACATCTGCACCTTGGAGTACTCAGCAATAAAAATGCATGAACTGATGATACATTCAACAACTTCAGTGAATCTCAAAGGCATTATGCTGAGCCAAAAAAGCCAGTAGCAAAGGCTCCATGTTGTAGGTTTTATGTAACTTCCTTAAAATGACAGAACGATAGAGCTGGAGAACAAACCCGCGGTAGCCAGGAGTTAAGGAGGGAAGTAACTGTGGCTATAAAAGGCCTGGGCAAGTGCTCACCCAGTGTGTTTGAGTGAGGGGATGGTAGAACAATTTAAATGAGCAGTTCCCAAACTTTCTCTGGCCAAAAAGTCCCATGGATGACTGATGTCCTCTCTGGAAATACTCTGTGTTTCAGGAAGCATCACTGTCACCCAGCCTCCGTTGTAAAAGTTAGAAATAATGAAAGGATTTAATTTCCAATTTTAGAAAGGGATTAATTTTACAATAATACTAAACTCTGCCATTGGAGATTCTGAGTAGGTAGAGGTAAAAATCTTAGTGGATTAAATTTTAGTCTTGAGCAAAATTCTGATGCTCGTGTTGGCAAGAGCAGCCTCATGTCAGAGACTGTGCTATTCCTATTAAGTTTCTTGTAAAAATCAAACATGCCCAAGGATACTTCTCACATTCTCAAAATCCAGTGTGCCTTAGGTAATGAAATCTCACGGACTTTCACCCGCCACATATTTTTCTTGTTATCTGATTCTCAGTTTAAAGCTGATAAAAAATGCTTTGGTGTCACCTGTAGGCAAGCCCCGGTGACTTTCTGTTCTGTAAGTCACATGTCGTGTGCCGTCCTGCAGACTGCTAGGCGGGAAACCAGAAACCGTCACTCCAGCACTGGCATGTCACAGAATAGGACAGAGGGATGGGCCAGTCCATTCAGGGAATGTGGGGCTCAACTGCTTGGAAGGCTGAGCACTTTCTAAGAACTCCTCAAGAATTAAACACACAGTTATTACTATCTTCCACAAAGGGTATCGTTCAAAAAATAATTTCGCTCTTCAACAGTGGAAAATCCACCACTAAAAAGCAGTGCTTCACCCTGTCTGGCTTTTCTGGAGCATTAAAAACGTGGTGATGAGTAAACAGTGGTTACTTGAAAACATGCTAATGATACAATATACAACTAAAATATCAGTGGAAATAGCGAAGCTAAGGTGGCAGCTGTCAGCTCGCAGCGTCTAGCTCTGCTATGATGCTGCAAGTCGTCCCCAGCCAAGGCTGAGAAACGCCAGGCCAAATCTCACACGGGGATTTGAGCGCTGGAGTGAGGTCTTTGGACATGGGAGAGGGGTGAGGCTAAATCTGGGTGAGGCCCCTCTGTAGAGTGTCCCTGGCTCTGGTTGAGGGGTTGCAAGGCTCTCCGGAATGGCTTCATGTCTGGCCCTTCCTGCAGCCAGGGAGACCAGCTCCTCCTTTGCAACCAAAGAGACTTTCTGAGCCACAGGAGGTAGCACAGGCCATGCACTGAGTGCCTGCTGTATGCCAGCAATGCGCCTGCATTAGATACCAATCCTGGCAGCAGCTGTGGGATAGGTTCTGTCATTTCACTTTATAGATGCGAAAACTGAAGTTCAGAGATGACAGACAGCCACTTCAAAGTCCTTTTGCTGGAAAGTGATGGAATTTAAACTCTCATTTCAAATCCTGTGGTTTCTTCCTACTCACATTTAGGCTAGACACAAAACTGGAAGATTACAATGATGCAAAGAAAGAAAGAAATGTGCAGAGAGGGAAAAAAGCTAGAAGGAAATATATCAAAATGTTAACAGTGGTTACATTAGGATCCAGGGAGTAGGAATTTTTTCCTTCTTTTCTGCATTTTCCTAATTGTATTTACTATACACTGATAGCAAAATGAGACCACATTCAGTGCCCAGGAATATTTTGGGAGGGAGGGACTTCCCCAAGTGTCCACTGGGGTACTTGTGCCTCTTAAACCACACTCGTAGCTTTTTCCTTTTCTTTGGGGAATGATCTTTTCCATGACTCACCATGCTCCAGAAGCAAAGTGGCTTCTTCCTTCCTTCCAAAGGCACTGTGATTTCATCACAGATAATTGCTGCTCAGAAAGATCGGCATTTTACATCCCTCAGATCTGCTGTCTCTCAAATCAAGCAGCTCGGTGAATCATTAAGCGAGTCAGTATAATAGAAACTCTACCAGCTCAAAACCCACCTCTCTCCTACATGCCTCCTAAAGTTATTTTTCCTTGTATTGATTGATCATGATGAAAATACTTTTCTCACCCTATCATTATGCTATCGAGCGTATTAATAAAGTCAGTTCTTCTCCTGGTTAGAATGAAGGAAGTAGTATTCACCAAGCATCTACTTAATGCCCTGAGTTAGTGTCTTAAATATGCTATTTCATTTATAGCAAGGATGGGAGGGCAGTGTGGGCATTGCCATTTTTCCCGTGGGGAGAC
Source organism: Eulemur rufifrons (assembly GCF_041146395.1). Lineage (NCBI taxonomy): Eukaryota > Metazoa > Chordata > Mammalia > Primates > Lemuridae > Eulemur > Eulemur rufifrons. Next base: position 188,977,767 of record NC_090989.1, on the reverse strand, counting down.
TGAGGCTGAGAGAGAATTAAAAGGTGCGTGGAGGGCGACGCGGCACGGGGGCTGCGTTCTTAGCCGGGTGTCAGGTAGCCTCAGGCAGGCTGCTCCGCTCCGCAGCCGTGGGCCCTTCCTCTGCAGAGCAGCGGCACCATCATCCCATTGTTAGGAGGGCTAACAGGATGGTATTTAGTCAATATCATTATCACAATATTTAAAGTGCTCGGTTTGTAAGTCTTGTACATTTTCTGATAGATTCATTTCTAAAGATTTTAGATTTCTTATTGGTATTATGAATTGGATCCTTTTTTCCCATTATGTTTTTAATTGGTTATTGTTTGTCATATTTTAAATATTAACTTTTTACACAGGAGAATGTAAGCTCTATGAGGAAAGAAACTTTATGACGTTCTTCACCGTGTCCTGAATTCTTAGAAAAGACTGTATATAAATATGCCCTGCATATGGTAGGTGTTCATTAAATATTTGTTGAATGGACGGATCTGGCAAACTTACTGTCTTAGTTCAGACTGCTAGAACAAAATATCATAAAATAGGTGGCTTATAAATAACAGAAATTTATTTGTTGTGGCTCTGGAGTCTCGGAAGTGCAAAACCAAGGTGCAGGCAGATTCAGCGTCTGCTGAGGGCCTGCTTCCTAGTGCCACAGGGCGTGGTGGAGGGGCTGGCGAGCTCTCTGCAGTCCCTTGTGTAAGGTCGCCAATCCCATTCGTGAGCGCTCTGCATGCGCAACCTCATCAGCTCCCAAAGGCCTCACCTCTTAATACCAGCAGGCTGGGAGTTAGAATTTCAACCTATGTATTTGGAGGGGACACAGACATTCAGACCATAGCACTTACTGAATTCGCTTATTGATTCTTGTCGGTTTTTTTGGGTTGATTCTCTTGAATTTTTGGTAGATAGCAAACTGTCTGAAATTTGTGATGGTCGTTTCTTTTCCGACATTTATACTTTTTATGTGAAACAATATTGGTCTGGGCAGAAATCTTTGCAGTGGTCCTGTATTAAATAGGAATGCTTCTAATGTTTCAACATTAAGTATGATGTCTGCAGGTTTTCTGGTGGTTGGCTTTCATCAGGTTGTGAACATGTTATTTTATTCCAAGTTTCTTGAGATTTTTTTTTATCTTATTTTATTTCTTAATTAGGAATGTGTTGGGTTTCATTGCTTCTGGCATCTATTGATATGGCCATGATTTTTTTCCCCTTTAATTTGTTGATGCCATTTCATCAGGTACTAAAAGTGACAAGTATATAGACCAGATGCATGGAACTGTGCATAGGGAGCCATGCATGCTTTTTAAATGCACATTCCATAGTAACACAGACGCAAGCGCGTAAACGCATTACCGTTACTCTAGGAGCGGAAGCCATCCCCTCATCTGCCTGCCTTTCTGGCTGTAACAGAAGGAATGGCCTGGAAAAAAAAAAAAAGTGCAAAAAGATTTTCTGTCTTTTTAAAACTTCCCCCACTCTTGGAACTGCAGCCTGGCCTGCACCCCTGGGGTGGTGCTGGCCCCAGGTGGGCGGCTGGCAGAGTTCACAGGCTTTGTCTTTGGCAGAGATGGGAGGATTAGAATAGTTAACTACAATAATTGCCTGAAGCCCAGAACCCTCCTTTTAAAAGCTCTGTATTTCTGCCTGTGTTCAGGAAATTTGGGATTTTGCGATGAGAAGGTCTACCATATTTCCTCCTTTGCCGGCAAAGTAGACTCTCTCTTTCCTTCCTCCTCATACCATTTGTCGTCGTTATTCGGCCTCGTGGACAAGTCGCCAAGTCTTTGGTAACATGGCCACAACTTCATGATGTCTTTGCCCTTAAGGGAGAGAGGTGGCTGATCTACTCAGTTACGTTGCCAGACACTCACTGGGCCGTGTTCACTCGTGGGCAGAGTCCCTGTGCAGTAAGTCCTTCCTGGCCCTGTGCCCTCTCAGCAGCTCTCTGTCCTGCTCCGTGTCACAGGGGTTGTGAGCAGAGCTGATGACCCCTTGGTCTTTGGCATCTCCCTCCTCCCCTTGCCTCTTCCACAAGACTGTGAGATCACGTGAGGCCAAAAAAGCCACTTGGGACAGAGCACTCCTCTTCTCCCCACTCTGTGATGCCTTCGTGTGGCCTCAGGGGAGGGGAAGGGCCCTGCTGAGCCAGCAGAGACCTGCACCCTGTGGTCCACTTGATCACTGCCCTTTGTGTCGGTCTCTTCCCGGGACTCTGTGAGAAAGAGTGATGGCGGAAAGAGCAGGATGTGAACACGCCTGGGTGCCTGACTGTAATAACAGGGATTTTAAGAGGTTTTCAGGTAAGATAGTGTAGTGAGTAGAATAGCATCTTCCAGAAAGATATATTCAAGTCCTAACCCCTGGTCCCTGTGAATGTGACCTTATTTGGAAATAGAATCTTTGCAGATGCAATCAGTTAAGAGTCTCAAGATGAAATCATCCTAGATGCTGGCCCCTAAATCCACTAACTGGTATCCTTATAAGAAGAGGAGAGGACACACAAGAACACAGAGGATAGGCCACGTGAAGATGGAGGCAGAGATGGGAGTGAGGCAACTAGAAGCCAAGAACACCAAGGATTTCTCAGATTCTTCCCTAGAGCCTTCAGAGCTATGGCAACAATGTGATTCCAACTTCTAACCTCCATGACTCTAAGAGAGTAAATCTCTGTTGTTTAAACCATGACGTTTGCAGTACTTTGTTATGGCAGTCCTAACTGTATTACCAAAGTAATATAGTTTATTAGGTATAAAGGTACATTTCTTGCTACCATATCATAAAAACCACATTTAAAAAATTAAATGCAAAAAAAGTGTTGTTATTTAATAGTAAGAAAACTTTACAAACTTTTTATTTATGTCTAGCCACAGGGAACTGGTTAAATAACTTATGTTACATCACCTACTATGAAGTTTTCCACAGCTATCACAAAGGATAATTGTTAAAGCTGTTAAACAATATGAAAAATAAAGTATTTATGTTACAATGGTAAATAATCAATAAATAATACAAGTTTCTGTTTGGGATATATACAATTATGTCTGCGTATAAACAAAGACTGGAAAAAATGCAAAAAATAGAAACAATTCATATAATAGAACAGTGGGATTGTGTGTAATTTAAAATTGTTTCTAAGATATTTATAAAGATATTTTCATAATAATTTCAATTAAAATTCTATGAATCATTTCCTAGGCATAAAAAAACAGTTATAGAACAATTGTGTAATTAAACATGTCCAGAATCCTGCCAAGAGTTGTATGTCACTAATCTATAAATTAACAGGGAAAAAATGATTTTGTAAGGCGAAATTTTACTCAAAGATCAAGCCCCCAGGCTGGTCTTACTAAAAAAAGCACACACGGGAAACGGATTCTCCTGCCCCCTCCCCGCAGAGGTCCAGTGCTGTGGCCACGGGCCTGAAGACAACTGGTCTACCCTGGTTTCAGAGATGTATGTCATTACAGAGCTGCTCTGTCTCATGAAAGCATCGCATCTCTGACGCTTGTCAAGTCGGGTGGGTACCACTTCTACAGAGTATTTGATCTCTTACTGTCTCACTGATTCACTCTGTTAACAAAGCCCTCCTGGGCGGAGAACAGGGTACACAAAATGAGTGTGCCATCGTCCTAAGCTCCTCGGCACTCACAGGTAGAAGGTTCTTGGATGACAGGTTGTCTCTTAGGAAGGCAGAGGCCAGGCTCTAAAGGGGCGCTGTGGGGGCTGAGAATTTACCTGGACCCTCAGGACAGCCTACGCAGCTTCTTCTAATGGTGAGAGGAACATGGAAGATGAGTTTGGGGGTTTAAGAATAAAAGTCCACTTGACGATTTTACCCCAAAGCTCTGAAAACCAAGGTTAGTTCAAAAAATCATCTTTAACATCTGAAACTAAAAGTAACTTGTTCTCTTAAAATAGTTTCAAACTTAGTCTTGTATATACATATATACGATATAATATTTATTTAAACTCCCTCCTCCGCATCCTTCAACTATTGCAAGTCGAAAATGTTGTAATTGCATGTTTGACTGTACTTTTAATTCTTTTTCAGGATCTAGGATATCTGTGGAATGCATTTCTCTCCAAAAGGATATAAAAATTGGGGATCTGCATTCTTTTCTTTTGGACATCTGTGAGAAAATTTAGTTTAAAGATTCTAGGTGCTCCTGAGTCAGTATCTTTTAAAACTTTACTGATCACTTGTTACATGCAAGGAATGAGTCTTGGGGACATGTGAAAGTTGAGTAGGGGGAACACATGGGTAGGACATAGCCCCTAATCCTGAGACTGAGAATAGCATAAAAGACAAGGCAGTGTGACGCCCCGGGTGACACTGAGCATGACATCATGAGGCATAGAGAGGGCCGTGGCCGGAAAACTTTGTGCAGGAAGGCTACCTGGCGAAGAAGATGGGGAAGGGCACCCCGGAAAGATGGGATGCGTGAACAAGACGTGATGGCCCCAGGTGTGACATAAACGACTGATGTTACGGTGGGGGGCACAGTTCACGTCACCACTGGTGCAGAGGAGAGTTCACTGTGCAGGGATCGTGCATTATTTATCCACATGTCCCCAGGCCCAGTCAGACCTTGGTGCCCGATTGTCACTCCCCGGGCAAAGCTTTGCCACAGTTAGTATAGAGTCGAGGGGTCTCAAAATCCATTATCTATAGGACCAAAAAGGTAAACGTGAGTAAAACGAACTAGTGTAAGACACTAGAGAACGGTGGGGATGGGGCCAACCAAAGCGTGCCCTGTGGCAATGTGGGCTCAGTCTTCTTGTGTCTCCCAATTTTTCAAGAGAAGTAAAAAAAGAAATTCTAGGTTTGTATGTGGAATTTTCAGATATTTGAAATGTCCAAGGACCAAACAGAACACGCTCAAGGTTTAGCTCATGGTCCACCGGTTTGTAACCCGAAAGCCGAGTGTACGGTTGGAACTGAAGGGAGAAATCACAGGAATGGTAACTGGGGCTGCACTCCAAAAAGCGTGGACTGTCTCCCTGCCGAGAGTTTTGCGTCCGTGGGTGGTCGGGAGCCTCTCGGAGCTTTGCATCAGGTGAGGAGCAGCAGCAGATCTGTCGCTGGAGTAGCGGAAACGTAGGAGGAAAGGGAGCGGCCAGCGGGAGGGAGACCTGGAGGCTGCTGAAAGGCCCAGTGGAGAAGGGGCCAGGGAGAGCTGCTGGGGAGGGACCGTGGGTGGGCAGATGACCCCGGCAGAAGAGAGATTTAGGAGAACTCACGAGAGGGAAGAATACGTGGTGAGGTTGACTGGAGCCCTGGAGCCTGGGTGACAGAGTGGATGGCAGCGCCGCTCCCAGGAGAGGGTGCCGAGCCTAGAACCTTCTTTGACATGTTAGCGGCATGCCGCATTCCCTCCTGCACACTTTCCCAAGGGGCCACCCAGGAGGAGGCTGCCGGCCTCCCGCTAGCCTCTCTCGCACCCACTCCCTCTCGCAGCACCGCTATTTCTAGTGCCTCCTTCTCGCCACTCCCAAAACTTATCCCTTTGCTTTTCTTTCCCTCTCTCCTCCTTCCACTGCCCTATTTCTTTTGTGGAATTGTAGTTTCAACAAGCTCCTCTCCTCTGTGAGCCTTCCCTCCTACGGGCAGCCCACCCACGTACCCTGCTCCCACAAATGAGGCTTTTAAAGCTAATTAGCTAGGTTTTCTGATCAAGCACAGAAGCCATGCATTTAAAGAAGTGAGACCAGGTGACTTTGGCCTATTTTTAGTGGCTGCAATTTGTAGGCTGTAGCAGCCATTGTCACAGCAGCGCCCAGAGACCAGAGCTCAACTCCAGAGCCGCAGTGCCTGAGGATAAGTAAGCCTGCACTTGGCTAGTTAATGGGGGGCTGACCCAGCAATGAAGTCAGTCTGTGTGCTGGAAGCCTGCCCCTCCAGCGCCACCCACCCGCATGAGATGAGGAACACAGGGACAGGCATGCAAATGGGCAAGGAAGGGGAAGGGAGGGAAGGAAGGCAAAAGCGAGTTCCCCTGCAGACCCACAGCCGAGCTGTTGCTCTGTCCTGGCACACCCGGTGCCCCAACCTGTACTCTCCAGATGGTCACCTGGGGCCCAAATGTCCCCTCTGCTCTTTGAAGGAGTCAGGATGGGAAGGAAGGAGAAAGGGATTTTTTGATGCTAATGTGGATTCTCCTCTCAGACCAGGGCCGTGCCAGTCTCGAGGGCTCTCTCCAGAAAAGCAGGACCAGGGGCCAGGCCTGCGGGTGCCTCCAGCACTCCCCGCCCCCCGAGTGCAGATATTGCAGAGATTTGTCACTGAAGCAAACCCTTTATTCACCTTTCCGCCTTCCAACCCATTCTCCATGCTGAAGCCCGGGAGAATTTTTAAAATTTTGATCCTATTGTTAACTTCCTAAGATATCACTAGACAATCTGTTAACAAAGCGAAACTAAAATTAGTAGAACTCACTGCAGTAATGGAGAACGCCACCATGAAGAGGCATTTAGAGAAGGGATGCAGTGTCGTAGAAGAGGGAGGTCAGAATACATCTGTAGGGTCCTGGGGTCCAGGCGTCAGTGGTTTAAGGCGGGCTTTTCAAGGTGGGGAACTGTTTGGCGAGGCAAGGTTTGTGGCATGGCAGGGTAGGATTGAAGAGCTGCCGGGTTCTACAGCCACTTAGAGCTCCGTAAACAGTTCTCAATGACCACCAAAGAGCTGCTTGGCTTGTGAATGGCAGTTCCGAGTCGAATAGGCAGTACCCTGTTTGGAAGACCATCACTCTGATCGAAGAAAATAAAAACAAATCAGCTTAACGGGCTGAATCGCATGCCGTTTGCCCCATGTTTGAGTGTCTACCAACCCGTGGGCAGTGGACAATGGCCAGCCCGCACGCCCAGGCAGAAGGACAGTGGAAAACTGGCTATTAAGGGGACGTGCATGTGGGGCACGGCCCTGTGGACATCACTATGGGAACTCGCGGGCTCCGTGGGAGTAGGACGTGTGGACACCCGTCAGAAGAGCCCCACTCCGGATGGGGAAGACGATTTAAATTGACAAGCAGAGTTCCCAATGTGCTCATTTGAGGTGGCCGCCTGGGTTCCCGAAATGACTGGGCAATGGTGGGAGGTGGGGGTGGGGGCAGCAATGCAGAGATGGCCTGAGTCTAACTGTGTTTCTCTTGCACCCTCGGAGGCACCAAGCACAAATGAGAGCTGCTCTGTCTGCCAACAAGAGAGACAGATTGCAGACGGCTACGGGGCAGACTGCCCAGGGAAGGCCCCAAACACAGCCGGCAAGTGGATCACACTGGACCGGTAGCCCTGGAGGTGGGGGGTGCACAACGGGTGTGGGAAGGAACAGACACTTATGCTGTTCTGGGCTTTGCTTACCCAGTGGTAGATGCAAAGGCTCAGTGTGCTAAAAAAAGAACTGCAAAGGAAGATATTGCACCAGTTTAGGGCCCCAAGTTACATTTCTTTCGAATAAGAAACGCACTTTCGTCCTCAAGGGCAATGGTTTGATAGAGAATTTGAAAATTAAAATATTGATTGCCTAAAACAGGGCTGTGGGGAGAGAGGCACGGCGGGCGGCACACGGGCTCCCAGGAGTGTGCACGTGTGGGCTCACACTCAGCGCCAGGGGGGCCGGGGAGTCTAATGTGCAGCAGCTGCTTTTTTAATTCTAAGCAGATACTGACTTTGTACCTAATGTTGTATTTATATTTCCACAGAACCCCTCTCCCCAACTTGGAAGAAGGCCCTGCAAACCTGGATCCACCCCTACTGGGTAGATTTACTTTTTGTTTATCTTCCGTTTTTGCTGGTGATCTTGGGGGCATCGTCAGTAACTTTCTTCAGACAAAACACCTCTGTATTAGGCTCATCTCATAATAACCGACATGTATGAAACAGTGAAAATACGGCTGGTGCATGCAATACTTACCTGCACTGCATTAATATCGTGTAATTCTCACAACAGCTCCATGAGGGAGGAAGCGTTATCGTCATTCCCATTTTGCAGCTGAGAAGACTGAGCCTTCAAGCAAGTAAGTGTATTGCCTGTGGTCTCACTGACAGGAACTGGTCCTGATGAATTCAGATGGTCTAGCTCCCCGGTTCCTGCTCCTTAACTAAATTCTCCTGTTCAAGGGAGAGGAAGATACCTGAGCACCCGCAGCACACCTGGCATTACCTCACTTAATCCCAGCCGCCCCTCCCCCAGGTCAGAGTTTGTCTCCTCTTAGCAAAGGTGACAACCCTGCCCCGCCCCGTGTAGGAGGAGCCCGAGGCACGCAGTGTGCTCCAGGCAGGGCCCCCTTCTGCAGGGGGTGCTGTTGTTTCCAGTGTCATCCTGAGCCCTGATGCTTTTTCCCACCTTCTGCTCTGGGCCCCCTCCCAGCGGGAAAGCAGGCCTCCCAGATCCCGGCCCCTCAGCCCTCCCACTCGGCCATCTGTGAGTCGTGAGACACCACAACAAATCTGTCAGGAATCCTGGGAAACCTGTCTTCTTACTTCTGTCCCTTAGAAAAATCACAACTACATGCTGTCTTATGACAGGAGGTTTTTAAAATTTGTTTTCCCTCAAAGAGAAAAGCTAAAGCCTTTCTGAAGTGGCTCAGTTCCCCTGGGGGTGCTGGCAACAAGAGGGGCTGTGTTATGGGGTGACGCTTTCCAAGTCTGGCCGGACTCCTTGGAGTTAGATTCCAAAATCCAGAGTAAGAGAGCAAACACTGCCTCATTAAAACTTGAGTGCCTGTTTGATTCATTAATCATCTCTCCCTAATACTCCTGATAAGTCTGTTCATTGCTATTAATCACCGGGGCGTGGGAGGGAGCTGCGGGCTGGCGCAGCTTTCCTTCCTCTTAACCCCTCGTCTGCCCACGTCCGGAGCCTGTAACAGAACCCGGCTGCGAGGACGAAGGTTTGCGAGAGGGCAGTGGGTGCCGCGTCCTGGGAGCCCTGGGCGCCAGGCGGCTCTGTCCTGTTAAGGGCGTGGGCTTTCTCACTGTGGAAACTGCGACGGTGCCCTGTCACGGGGTACCTGCTGGACGTCAGGTGCCTTTACTAGTCTGATAAGCATGACATTACTTCCCGATGAGTGCAGTGCTCCTCATTCTACAGATGAGGACACCGAGGCTGCATAGTGGCTTGCCCAAAGTCACATCGCCGATTAGCGCTGCGCTAGGACTGGAGCTCATGGATGTGGTACCCAACAACTCTGAACAGCCAAGGAAGCCACTGGCCCCTCTACTTCCCCTCTCCCGTCTGCAGGAGACTTCTGGGTAGACTGGGAAGAGTGTGGGCCTTAGCGACAGAAAGGCCTCAGTTAAAATCCCAGGTCTGCCACTTTTTGGGTGACCTCCAAGCCTTGGTCTGCTCATTTATAGAATGGGGATGATAATTTTCTGACAGGGCTGTGAGGGTTAAAGGAGAAGTCATAGGAAGTGCATTGCCCAGTGCCTAGCAAGTGGCAGATGTTCCACAAATGGCAATTTTCTTCAGACGCTTCCTCCCCCTATGGGTATGGGACACTTTCCTCTTGGGGAAAATGACCTAACAAATTTCTTCAGGCCAGACAACTTCGAATGCCCAATCACTTCCCCCAATCCCTTCCAGGCACAAAGTTGCAATATAACACTCACTAAGCACATGGAGCCCCAGTGCCTTTGCACAAGCTATGCCTCTGCCTGGAACGCTCAGCCCTGACCTCATGTCCACCATCACCTGGCGAGCTCTTATTCACTCTCCAGACCCATTTCAACTCTACTCTGATGGAAAGTCCTTTCTCATCCCACTAATTGGAATAAGTAGCTTTCTTAGACTCTGGGAAGAAGGAAGCTGATCAGTGCAATGGGGCCAAGCCCATAGTCCCTCTCTCGGCGGCTTCTCTGATTAACTGCCCTGCAGGAATGTGTCTGATCGATGGGAACCAATGAGATCTCAGGGAGCGCGTCTGCAAAAAGGAGTTACTTGAAAATCTGTTCTTTTTTTCTCCAAGATCAAACTTTCCCCAGACTTTGAACATACTCAACTATTTTGTTTTAATTTCTTAGTAAGATCCATAGACTTTTCAACACAAATTTGCTCTGGGATTTAAATTTGAAAATACCCAGATTTCAAAAGGTTAAAAACTTCCACTTATTAATAAATTCACTTTACTGATTCCTTTATTTGACAGACAAGTAATATTCACCCTGTGAGTGCTGCCCCTGTAGAGCCACTGGGGACGGGGACGTGCACATGGTCCCTGTGCCCAGCCCAGGTTCCCGCCAGCCCGGTCTCCCGAGCGCCTCGCAGGGCGGTCCAGGAGGGAGTGTGCAGCTGCCCCGGCTGATGTGTTCTCGTGGTGAGACTCACAGTCTCATAATGTTAGAGCAGCTGGGAAGGAATGCCACAGAAAGGAATTTTCTTTCTTTTTAAGTCACTTGGAATCGTTTCTGTCTGTGTGGTTATGCCACCAACTGGACACACTTTTTAGGCTCATTTATTTCACTTAACTCTGGGTTTTAGGAATTTATTTTAAATTTAATTTTGTCACATTATTATGTAAAGTATGTTTATGTTTCCTAAATCAAACCTTAGGAAAAAAGTTATAGTCAAAAAAATCTAGTTTTTGTCCCTGTCCCTCCACCTGGTTCATTGTCTCAGTTAATACATTTGGTCCCTGAACATGGGTTTGAATTGCCTGGATCCACTTATATGCAGATTTTTTTTTAATAAATATATTGGAAAATTTTTTGTAGATTTGAGACAATTTGAAAAAATTCACAGATGAACGGCATAGCCTAGAAATAGCAAAAAAAAAAAAAAAAGAAAAGAAAAAAGGATGTTGTGAATGCATAAAATATTAATATACGTAGATGGTTGTCTATTTTATAATTTGCTACCATAAAATATATGCAAATCTATTTTAAAAAGTTGAAACTTATCAAAAGTTACTCACAGAAGCAGAAACTGACAGTACCGTTCGCAGTTGAGAGAAATGTAAACAAACGCAAAGATACAGCATTAAATCACCCGCATGAATCAACTGCAGCTCATACTTTACTGCTAATAATTTCCTAGCCACTTCCTGTTGCTGTTGCCATGAGCTCGAGTGCTGCAAGCGTCCACTTAAAACCCCATGACACTAAGCATCTCCCGGTGAGCAGGTCACCATAAAAAGTGGTATCTTAAGGTTCTCACATATTTCTTCATCGTGGTTAATACGGTACTGTAAACCCTGACTAAAACCAGGGGACCCATACGAAGTGCCACTGGTGATGCTGGAAGTGCTCCCAGTCATGACACTAGAAGAAAACGTTGAATTGTTTTCTGTGCACCACAGATTGAGGTCTGTGGCTGCAGCTGCCACCATGTCAGAGAGGCAATTCATCTTGCAAACAGATGATGCAAAGTTATAGTATCAATCAGTGCAGGACAGTACTGTAAATGTATTTTCTCTTCCTTATGATTTTCTTAAAACATTTTCTTTTCTTTAGCTTCCTTTATTGTAAGAATACAGTATGTAATATATATAATGTACAAAATATGTGTGAATCGACCATTCATGTTATTGACAGGGCTTCCAGTAAACAGTAGAATATGAGTAGTTAAATTTTGGAGAAGTCAAAAGTTATACACAAAATTGTAATGCACAGAGTGTTGGTGCCTCTAACCCCTATGTTGTTTAAGGTCAGCTGCACATGTAAGGCAATAAGTGAGCTAACTCACTTTTCTATATCCTCTCCATTCTTCTTCCATTTCTGCATAATTTTCTCTTCCAAGCTTAGTTTATTCTTAGCCTACAGGACATGTAGCACTACATGACTAAGTTTTACCACAAGTGAAAAAAAAAGAAGAGTGTGTGTGCGTGTGTGTGTGTGTGATAAATATATACAGCCATCCCTTGGTGTCCTGGGAAATTTGTTTCAGGACCTCCTGTGAATACCAAAATCTGCTGATGCTCAAGTTCCTGTTACAAAATGGAATGGCATTTGCATATAACCTGCGCACATCCTCCCTTATACTTTAAACCAGCAGTCTCCAACCTTTTGGCACCAGGGATCAGTTTTATGGAAGACAATTTTAATCTTTCCATGGACCAGGACATGGGTGATGATTTGGGGATGACTCAAGTGCATTACATTTACTGTGCAGTCAAACCTCTCTGCTAATGATAGTCTGTATTTGCAGCTGCTCCCCAGCGCTAGCATCACGGCTCAGCTCCACCTCAGATCATCGGGCAGTAGATTCTCACAAGGAGCCACAACCCAGATCCCTCACACGCGCAGTTCACAGTAGGGTTCCCGCTCCTGCAAGAATCTAATGCCGCAGCTGATCTGACAGGAGGCGGAGCGTATGCAATGATGCGTGTGATGGGAAGCGGCTGTAAACACAGAGGAAGCTTCGCTTGGTTGCCCCTCACTCACCTTCTGCTGTGAGGCCTGGTTCCTAACAGGCCACGGACCAGTACCGATCCGAGGCCTGGGAGTTGGGGACCGCAGCTTTAAATCATCTCTAAATTACTTATAATATCTAACAAAATGTAAATGCTATGTAAATAGTTGTTATACTGCATTGCTTAGGGAATAATGACAAGAAGACAAGTCTGTACATATTCAGCACAGACACAATTTTTTTATGAATATTTTTGGTTCACGTTGGTTGAATTCACGAACGCAGACCCCACAGGTATGGAGAGCAGACTGTACGTACTTTTGACTGGCAAATGCCTATTTAAGGGTCATCACCAGCCCCATGTCTGTGACTCTCTAGTCCTTTCGGTTCCTGAAGCTCGTTCCTCATGACAGCGCCTGTTCCCTGAGTTCTTCAATGCTTGGGACCCTTTTCCTACGGCCTTAGTATGTGGAGGTCAGTGGGCTGCATATGAAGTTCATGGTTGCCTCTCTTTTTCCTTGAGTATCTTGAATATGCTTATCTCTGACTTCTAGAATAAAACAAATCTAACAAAAATTTGGTTTGTTGCTCTCTCTTTTTGCTCCATGGACTCTTCCTTTTCATCTTGTCCAGCCCCTAGGGACGCGCTCTGAGGTAGGGCGATGACACCGGGAAGGGCACTTCCCATTCAGCCAGTGCCCGCACCAGAGACCCGCAGAGCTGGGAGCGAGTCCCACAAGGTTAGCTCATGAGGCTCAGTGCACACGAGGAACCCTGGGAAGCGTGTTAAGATGCATCCCAGGAAACCACCGCTGGAGTCTGAGTGAGTGTGAGGCCTTCCTAGCAAGCACACCAGGTGTTTCTGGTGCTGACGGTCAAGGGGACCCTTTGAGAACTACCCATCTAGTGCAGTTGACTTACTTCATAGATGAGGAAAATTGCTCAAGGCCACGCAGTGAGCTTGTGATGGGAGGTGGATTCCCACCCGGCAAGGTTCTTGAGTCTCAGCCAGGGTTCTTACCAGCCTAGCACAGGGCTCTGAAGGACAGGAAAGCCTGGATTCTGTGGCGTGGAAGAATCGGTAAGTACAAAGACTGAGAGACAAAAATAGGCAAAGAAGCAAACAAGTTACGTGCAGGAAGTGTAAGCTGCGCACAACCGGGGGCGCTGAGGGCCCAGACCTCACGGAGCACGCACTCTGCCGCACTCACTCTTCCTGGTGGCCCCGAGAGATGGTGACTGCTATCCAGTTTTACAAAATGAAAATGAGATCCACAGAGAGAAAGTGACCTGCCCAAGGACACTGGGTAGTAAGTGGAAGAGCTCAGAAAATGATGATGGTGATGACAACAGTGACCATGACATTAGCAAGTAAAGATGGTAACCACCATTTCTGGAGCTTGGTCCTGGGTCAGCCTCTGTGTTAAGAGCACTGCCCACATCTCTCGACTGACCTGGTATTAAGCACCAGGCCTTTCCTCTCCAAATTCAGGATTTTTGATAATACACTACACTGTCTTCTCCCCACAGGGGAAGAAATCCGAGGGTCATCATTTTCTTGCTCTTTTTTTAAAGTTTGGGAAGAAGAAACTACTGGGAAGTCAAAAACTTAAGTTTCCGATGATCTTCAAGGCACCTGAGTGAATGGAGGAGCTGGAACTGATGCAACCCGCTTGCCAGGACTATATAAATAGCAACTTGTACCTACACGGTACCTCATCTGCACACATCAAAAAGCACATTAGGAGAATTAAAATGTCAAGTGGGTTAAATATGAAATGTGACCTACCTTATTATCTTGTGAGGGGGAAAAAGCTGTCAAGATCTCAAATCTTCCTGGCTGCTTTGAATACAGTTGGGGGCTGGTGGGCCTCTCCTAGGGAGATTTGCCGATGGCCGATCAATGCTATGTAAATGCTATGTTGGGTAGGGTGGTGTCCGCTTTTACAGTCAGGTCTGGCCTGAAAGAGCTGGGCAATTGTGGTGGGGATACTTCTCCAGGGTGTCTTTTCTAAAAAAGTCTATGTTGTTTCTGGCAGTTTCTCTCCCAGTGCAGCAGGTGCAGCATGCAACCCAAGCTCCCTGGCTCTCTGAAAACAAGGCTTTAAGATTTTCTCCAAGTTTCACCACTGGTTGCTTTGGGGAACTCCCTCCAGGGCTTGTAAGTAATGACCTTGAGGCACTAGCATGTCCAAACATCTCACACAACTCTGCCAGCCGTCCTCCCTGTGGTCTGGTGGCCACCTGAATTCTAAGACATTGGGGAGTGTACATGGGCTCAGCAGAGTCAAAAGCTTTGATGAGAAGACCTGAAGGGGATTTGTAATAACCAAAGTGTTTGTGCCCCCATAATACTCTGAAATTTTTTTAAAAAATCACATTAGTGACCACCTAGTCTCCATCTATCCCTAATGGAAACTTTTCTTCTATAGTTGCTATTCAAAGTGTGGTATGAGGACCATGAGCTGTGATGTACCCTCAGAGCTTGCTAGAAATGCAGTATCGCAGCCCCCACTCCGCACCTACTGAATCAGAATCTTCATCTTAACAAGATCCCCAAAGGCGTCCATGCGTACAATGCAATTTGAGAAGCAGTGTTCTATAGCATCCTCAACAGATTGTTACTTGAATACTTCTAGTTACATCAAATTTAATATTTCTTGAATTATTCTTCCAAGTCTTCTAATTATTAAACTTTTCTTTCTTTTAGTGAGCTGAAAGAAAAAGAAGAAATCATCTCAGATTACCCAGCACATCTGGCTGCAGTAGACTGTAGGTTCGAGGTGAAGTCTGTGGACTCCACCCAGCGGCCGTCACTCTGAGGCCAAGGTGTTGGAGGCTTGCTGGGTTGTGCGTTGGCTGGTTCCCTGTGGGCTGTGGAGACGAGGCAAGCTTCCAGTGGACACGCGATGGTCAGGCAGTGGCATGAGAGGCCAGCACCTGGCAAAGCCCACCCTGCTGTGGTGGAGGGACACTCCCCACCTCCCACTCCAGGCACAGCCCTCCCTCTGGTTCCCACAGACAGGAGCCATGGGGGGGGCGGGCTCAGTCCTCTAGCCTGGTCCTAGCCCAGGAAGAACACAGAACGCTGTGTCTATGGCCACCCACTTCCATCCAGCATCTGCTTCCAAGGCTTTGGGCTGAGTAAATAGCAGCAAGACACTCAATCCAACTTAAATAACAAAGGTGACATGTTGACCCATGCCATTGGAAAAAAATCCAAAGTAGGGATAGCGTCAAGTAAGGCCTGACTCAAGCCGTGACTCTCAGAGTCCCAGCAACGGGTATGACGGTAACAGCTAATGTTTACCAAGTGCTTTCCTCTCTGCCCGGCACGCTTCTGAAACCTTTCATGTTTAACTCATTTACTTCTCAGGAAAACACTATGAATTAGGTATTGTCACATCCCCTCTTTACAGATGAAGGAACAGACACAGGGAGGTTAAGGAACACGTCCAAAGTCACGCTGCTTGCAGAGCAGAGACACTGGGCAGCAATGCATGGTGTTGCCACACCGAAGCGCTGACCCTCATCCATGGCACTCTCTGCGTGGGGCTGAATTGGAATGGTTTGCTGCCCTTGCGGGAGTCACGTTGTGACAGGAGAGGCAGAGAGAGGGGATCATCACAGAGCAATGCGAGGCATGTGAAGCCACATGAAGTCACACAAGGACGCACACAGCCCTGCAAATCTATCTGACAGCTCCATGGACGCAGCACCCGGAATCCAAATTGTCTGAGACAAGCAGCCTTTCAACCCGTCTGGAGAAACCCTGGTGGTAACGGCGTCAGAAGTGCCTTCCCCGGCTCTCTGTTGAGGCTATTTGTTTAAGGGCTACGTTGCTCATAATTACTGGTGTCTCCTTCAAGAGAGGAAAAATCCCTTGCCACGGGAGCTATTGCATTTACCCTCAGAGTGACTCCAGCAGCCTCCTCTTGACATGGCAGGAGAGTGGGGCATGAGTCAGTGCCCGGGATGCCAGAGGCATCAGGGCACATGCAAGATGAACATCCCATGATGTGGCAAGTGACAGCAGCAAGGGCAGAGCCCAGAGTCTGATCAACATGGGGTGGGACCCCAGCCAGCCACTGATGAGCTCTGTGACCTTGAGTGAGCCATGCCTCCTCTCTGAGCCTCCTTCTCACCTGCAGATGGAGACAATAACACTCACCTTTTAACATTTCAGGGTTAAATGTGGTAATATATTAGGCTCCTTTAGTATACTGTCCCATGCATATTAAACATTCAGTAAATGCTTGTTATTGTTGAGATTTTCATTTATCACCTGAAGCATTCAGTGATTTAGAAACACAGAAGACCTTTGCTTTCCTTGCACACAGCATTTGGGGTCATGTAGCATGTAAGCTCCATCCCTTGTCCAGTAGTTGAAAACTTAACAAGGTTTTGTTGACTGCCACACACTGTTGCAAATGCAATAATTCCAATTTGGAGTCTGGAAGGTCAATTAAAATGATGCATTTTATTGAGCAGATTGTATGGTTCAGTTAAATTCGTAAGTTTATAATGTTCTCATGATTCATACTGCATGGAGCCTAAATAACCAACTAATTAAGCATAACATGGAAAAAGCCTTAGTTGGAGAAAAGATTTAATCTGATAATTTATTAACTCATACAGTGAGTATTTATTGAGTGTTTACTATGTGCCAGGCTCAGTTGCAACTGCTGGGGACACAGTGGTACATGGAGCAGGCAGACCCCACAGCTTATCAAGCTCACGTTTTCGTGGCTCTTTCCTATTTTCCAGAGCAGTGGGGAAGGCAGATAGGAGGGGCAAGGTGGCATGTGGGCTAGCTAAGAGGCCGTTGCCCCAAACACATAAATTTCACGTGCGATACAGTGTGGTCCGAGGCAGGACAACAGAAATGCTGGGGTGGGATGGGGTGGAGATTTCAGGTCAGCAAGGAGAAGCGTGAAGATTTACCCAGAGAATGACCTCGGGGTTGCACCAACCAGGCCGGGGTGGGATGGGGAGCCTCCCGCTCACCCACAGCCCTGCCGGCCCTGCAGCGTCTGGGGCGAGCTGCGTCAGTAGCTGTGCCATGACACCCCCAGCCCCAGGAAGCTAAAATTCTATTCCATTCAAAGCATGAAACAGTTAATAGCCCCACACCTGGTTTTTACACACAGCTACTGCTATAGACCGAATGCTTGTGTCCCCCCAGAATTCATATGTTGAAACCCTAATCTCCACTGTGACAGTATTTGGAGGTGGGGCCTTTGTGTGATCAGGTTGTGAGAGTGGAGCCCGCCCGATGGGATTGGCGTCCTGGCCAGAAGGACACTGAAGAGCTTGCTTGCTCTCTTCCCACCAGGTGAGCACATGACCGGAAGAAGGCCCTCAGGGGACCCAAACTGGCGACACTTTGATCTCGGACTTCCCAGCCTCCCGTACTGTGAGAAATAAATTGCTGTTGCCTCAGCCACGCAGTGCATAGTGTTTTTGCCATAGCAGCTTCACTGAGCTAAGACAGCCCCAGTGAAAATTCGCTTTGAAGTTCAGTTTTATACTTAAAGTCTCCTGAGCTCCCCGCCTCCTGTCTCTCTGCCTCTGGTCTGTCTGCCTGCCCTACAGCAGCCGGAGACGGCTTTCTACAGCATGAATTTAACCACACTGATCTCTGGTTTTGTCTGCTCACAAGGTTTGCTGCTTTCTGCCCCCATCTCCATCTCTAGCCCCGTGGCCCTACCTGCCCTGTGCCCACCCACCCCAGGTCACTCATCACACCCTCAGCTCACAAGACCCCACCGTGACCCCCTGGCAAACTCCTACCCACCTCTCAAGACCCAGTTCAAAGTGCTCTCCCCTGTAAAACATTCTCAGCTCCTAAAGGTAGAATGAAACCACTCCCTACTTTGTGTTGCCCTGGGAGTTCCTGCATTCCTCAGCACACGGCTTCCCTGCTGGTCGGCTGCTCTCAGCAGGGGGGGCTGCAGGAGGGCCATAGAATGCCTCAGCCCTGCTGTGTGTGTGTGTGTGTGTGCACTGCTCACTCTGGCAGTGTCGGAGTGGGTCTTGCCTGAGCAGCACCATGAGTCAGCCTGAACCCCAGAGTGAGGTTGTGACTTTACCTTCCTCGCCACGCCAGGGTGCTCCAGAGCTGGGGCCTGTTCCGTTCACCTCCTCTTCACATCACAGCGTTTCCGTGATGGCTGTTTTACGTGGCAATTTCACTGGGCCAAGGGATGCCCAAATATCTGGTTAAACATTATTTCTGGGTGTGTCTCTGCATTTGAATTGGGGGGCCCAGTATCTCCGCAGTGTGGGTGCACATCCTCCCATCTGCTGGGGCCTGAATAGAACCAAGAGGGGACAAAGGCTGAATTCTCTCTCTGCCTGACAGCTACAGCTGGAATGTCCATCTCCTGCCCTTGGTACTCTGGGTTCTCAGGCCTTCAGATTTTACTGGAATCTATCCCATCAGCTCTCAGGCCTTGGAATTATGCCATCGACTTTCCTGGTCTCCAGCTTGCAGAACAGGTTGTGAGATTTCTCTGCCTCCATAATCATGTGAGCCAATACTTTATAATAAATCATATATATCTGTATTGTTCTGTTTCTCTGGAGAACGCGGCCGGATACACGGAGACGAGCGCGTGTTTCATGAGCAGTGAATGTCCCCAGTCCCCTCAGATGCTACCTCCTTGAAACATCTTCGTGATTCCCCTTTCCCATGTCGCTGTCACCTCTCATCTGTAGGAACGGGGGGCCTTGCTCAGGAATCAGCTCACATGCCCAGGGTCAGACACCGTGGGAGCCACTGCAGTATGAGGTGCCCTAGAGAAAATGGAGTGAACAGGAGGTAGTTCAATGCCTAAAAGCGGTCTGGACCTTGTGTGTCCAAGCAACTGACAGCACCACAATGTCACCCACTGCTGTGTCAGGCGAGAAGTAGCCATGCGGTCAGGAGAGTCTGTGTGTCCCCATAGGGTCCTTACACTTCGTGATTTGACTCCCTGTGTGGTTCTATCTGCCATCATGACACAGCTTCCACTTTCCACCCCGAAACGTGCTGCCTGCCACTCTCATGATCAGTTAGTAAATCAAAATGAATTAACATGACATTGAAAATTGTCTAACCCCCTTTGAGATGAGTGGAGATACCCCGGAGAGTCCCAGAATCAAGGCAAGGCCCTCCAGCTGCGGGTGACAGGAAGGAGAGCAGGAGACTGGCCAAAGCTTTCCTCTCTCACCTCCCGTCCCACCACAAGCAGCAGGGCCAACAAGAGTGGCTTTGGAGCCAGGCAGCCCTCAGCTCAAAGCCCAGCTCTGCCTTTCCGTTGCTGAGACTGTGGACAAGCCCAGCTCCCTCTCTGAGCCTCGGTCTCCTCATGGGTGCAATGGGGCCGGTGCGGCAGTGAGCACCCTCTTGCCATGTGCGGCGGGCGGCGGGTGGCGGGGTGCATGTAGCGAGCGGTGGGCGGCAAGAACAGTACAGAATAGCCGCTGTTCATAAAGCAAACCCAGTTCCTGCAAGAAGAATCTCACGCACAGTTTCCGTACGTGGTCTCTTTAGCTTCATGGAAGGGTGAGTGGCAGCTTGGCCCCGTCGTGTTTGAGATTGCATAACTATTTTAGTTCACTAGAGCGGCCATAAAAAAGGTAGAGCACACTGGGGACTTAAACAACAATTTATCTTCTCACTGTTCTGGAGGCTGTAAGTCCGAGACCAAGGCATCAGCAGGGTTGATTTCTTCAGAGGTCTCCCTCCTGGGTGCGTAGACGGCTGTCCCCTCACTGTGTCTTCCCTCTGTGTGTGTCTGTGTCCTGATCTCCTCATCTTATAAGGACACCAGCCCTATTGGATTAGGACCCACCCTAGTGACCCCATTTTAAGTTAATTACCTCCTTAAAGACCCTATCTCCAGATTCAGTCACATTCTGAGGTACTGGGTGTTAGGACTCAATGTGCACATTTGAGAGGGACACAATCTAGCTCGTGACAACATCCTGGCAAGGGGCTGAGTGGCTTGGCTCCAGTGCTCAGAGCAGGAACTGAGTGCTGGGGGTGCGTAGGGGGAGAAGTGAGTAAGAGATTCTTGGGTGGCTCTTGGAGCCACTGCCCTGGCCAGGGTCCCAGCCCAGCAGCGGATGGACAGCCAACCCTGCCGTCACACTCAGCCACCTTGCCGTCGTTCCCTTGGAGATCTGAGTGGCTGCAAAATCTGCTGAATTCAAAGGAGATGCCGTCTGTCATGCCCTCAAAGAACTCACCGAGCAGATGTCTCCTGCTGCAATGAATGACAAATCAGCGCCCATAATGGGAGAGGCTGGGCGTCCTTGGCTCCATCTATACGCAAGGCTTTCAGTCCTCACAAGGGCTGAAAGAAGCCAAATTACAGAGTTCACTTGGAGGATTCAAAAGCTGGAGATGAAACTATTTGGGGTTTTTTGTCTTTAGCTTCCTCCCACCACACACACGGTTACTGCCTAGAGCAGTAACAAAACTTATGAAGAGCAATTTTCTTTTCAATAGAATTCCTTTCCTTCTAGAATATAAAGTATAATTTGCATAACATTCTTAGGGAACCCATTGCACGCCAGATACTGTGCTAGTGCTTTTGTCCTTATTATGTCATTAACCCTCAAAATAGCCTTGAGAGAGAGATGCAATGATTCCAGTTTTACAGCTGAAGAGAAGTGATGCTCCATGGGGGGAAGGAAGTTTCCAGAGACCCTTTTTGACAGATTGACCAGGCCAGGACTTGGGCTCAGGTTAGCAGAGCTACAAATCCGTGCAGAATGCACTTGAGCTTGCTGACTTCGTTAGTGCCAGAAGTACCTGGGCACAAACCTGTGGCTTGAGGTCTGTGGAATAGACCAAGGGCAGAGCTTTGAGGTCACACGCCAGCTTCCACTTGTGTCCCTGGAGCCATGCTCACCCATCTGCTCTGAGCACCTTCCCACATTTCCTTGCTTCCTTTGACCTTCTTACGTTCTCTCTGAGCTGCAACAGCTTGATGGTGTGGGCTCTAATGCATCTGCTTCTCCATAGCTCTCCTCTAGGAAACAGATTTGTTCCTCAAAAGTTTCCTACAACCTGAGTATCGACATTTCTAATTCAAGTGTGCCACCAGCCCTCATCATAAAATCACAAGTGTGTTCTGGGGAAGGGACACAAACAAACCAGAAAATGAAAAGCAGACTCCACAATGTACAAAACTTTGTGACGTCACCTTGGGTAGGGGAGAGAAGGAAGATTTAATAAGGCATGATTATTACTAGCAAAAATAAATTTGAAAATAGGGTATTATAGTGCAACCACGTTTGTTCCCCGGAAGCCTGGTCGTGACAGCCACCAACCAGGGGTCACTTACTCTGTGTACCTCCAAGGGGATGAACTCATCTACTCTTCATCCCTACTCCGTAACGGGGACTACTACTAACCCCATTTGACGGAGAAAACTGAAACCCGCACAAATTGAATAATTCCTCTGGATCACCCAGCTGGACAATGGCAGAGGCAGATTTGGAACCCAGGTGATCTGGCTCCATAGCCCAGGCTCTCGATCACATTGGCTCGTCGTAGAGCAAAGTGGTTGCCTCCTGAGAAAGCTTTGGCCATGAAGCTCCTTTGAAGGTGAGAATAGAGAAGGAAAACATGCCAAAAATGGAGATCTCTCCCTATACCAGACCACCATCTCTCCAAGCATGCTCCTTTCTATAGTGGGGTCATGAGGAAAATTCAAGAACCTGGAATAAGGTAAACTCTTCTCCCAAGAGTTTCACCACATAAATCACATAAATAGCAGGGCTCATAATTGCCTTATAAATAGAGAGTATCTCAAGGTCCAGGAAAGAATAAAACATTGACAGCCTCAAGGCAAGGAGGAAGCGTGTTCAGCTTCCAATCCTGGAAGATACAGAAAGCAGGATGCTTTCAACAATTGGGAGACAGGGAGCCCTGCGCCACTGATCCCTGTTTCAGGGGGTCATGAGGATCAATATGCAGCTTGAAGCTGCAAACTATTCAATCATCCACTTAATTCCACTTCTTCTGGTGTGTCCTTACCATAGGGCAGATTCTGCAGGTTGGTTCATTCAGCTCCCTCTGACATGCCTTCCTGTACCAAGCAGGCAGGGGGGCTATAACCTGTGTTTCCCGGACTCCCTTGCAGCTAGGGTTCTGTCTGTAACCTGGGCCCACCAAGGAAATTCACTCATGCAAGACTTGGAAGGTGGAAGCAAGCCCCTGCCGGCAGTCCCACAAAGCAGGTCTTGTGGCCAGTTCAGTGGCAATGGAGTTTGGATCTTGCAGAGCAGTGATGGTGGAGCTTCTTGGTCAAGTCTCCTTGTGCCTGAAGAGCACCAGACAGTGCATTGGGATTTCCTTTAGAATCATCTCAGGCCATGACTGGCTCTGTCTCTTGGCTGCATTGTGCCTGGCTCTGTGCTTAAACACGCTTCCTCAACCCTGCCAGAAATAAGTTTCCATTAAGGTAATTCTGGCTGCTGTAACAGATAAACTTTCAAGTGTCTCATGGCTAAATGCAAGAGAGGTTTCTTTCTCTCTTACGTAAAGTCTAATGTGAGGCTTTCTGATCAGTGGGTGGTTTTTCCTTCCAAGCAGTTATTTAGGAACCCAGGATTCTTCCATCCTCAACCCTGGCTTCTAAGGTTACCATGGTTGTCTACATCGAGCTGACTAAAGTGAAGGCCATGGGGTTGCACATGGGTGGCTCTTATGGGCCTGGCCTGGGAGTGGAACACATTGTGACTGCTCACATCCCATTGGCTAGAATTCAACCACGTGGCCGCACGTAACCACGTGAGGTTTTTTTGAAAGTTGACCCGGATATGTGTCCAAAAAAAAAGGAAGAAACAGATCTGGTTATTAGCTGGCCAAGCCGTACAGTATTCTCTGCAAACCACAATGCTCTGTTATAAACTCTGTTCTGCTTAAACAGGCTAGGGTCGAGTTTATGGTCTGCAGCTAAGAACCCTGATACATCAGAGCACTTCGTATGTTTAACTTGCCTCCTCTTACAGTGTAACTCATGGGGGGAAATGGGATACAACTCTTAGTCCCTGGGCCGACTCCCTTTCTTCTTGTAAATTAATGTCCTACCATAACTGTTTATGTATCAGGCTCAAGTGAAATTGACTTAATGTGTGCGTGACCACACACAAACAGACACACACACACTCCATATAGGCTTATAAGTACTCACAAGCTTAGGAGGGATGATTTTTCTCTAGTAGAGTAAATTTCTCCAAGTGTCCTGAGTGCCCACATAGTGAATGATACTGGGTAGAATAGCCTTCCAGGAGCAGCCCCACAACTGAACTCAGCACCCAAAGTCAGGAGCTCTTATTGTCCACACTTGTTCTCCGGGAGGCCGGTGAGTCTAGCAAGTCACCCAGGGCCAGCTATGTCATCTGCAGAGCCCAATGCAAAGTGAAAAGATGGGGCCCATATTCAAAAAGCAGGAGAAAGTGTCGTTAAAAGTACCAAAACAAAAAGCCTTTTCCTTTCTTCACAGTCTCTCTCTTGATTTGCCATGGTGGTTTATTTGCTATTTGATGTCTAAATAAAGAAAACTTAAAATTCTAAATTATTGGCATGTATGCTACCATTCATTTTATAAGGTGCAATGCCAATTTTAAATGCAAATCTAAGAGCATTTAACATGTATGTGGAATTACCAAAATTAAACAATTCATATTTTGCACACACATACGTACTTCATTCTCTCCAGAATGTGGAAAAGCTGCACAAAACTAACTCAACTGTTTTTATTTCGCATCTTCAGATGTGCACATTCTTCCAGCACTCCGTATTTTTGGCTCAATAGCAAGTAAGAAGGACTGAACAGAAAAGAACCAGGAGTTGCCTACATTGCCCTTTTCAGTACAAGTGACTGGCTAGTTCAGGAAAGTAACACCAGTAAGACAAGGTATGATGAGGTTCCTGGGTCATCCTTGTTTCTCAGACCAATGTCGCCTTCTTTCTGCATTCAAAGCAAACTCTGGTTTGACAGGAACGCATGGCCGTCCCCGGGCTTTTAGCACCTTGCTTGCTCAGTCTTAGATGTAGTGATGCCTCAGAAAGGATGGCTGGGCACTTTGCAGGCACAAGCTGAGAGTGCTAAGAAAGCTGCGCGGCCAAGCTCAGGGCGATCTGTGTGGACGGGGCAGCACAGCACTGCAGGCAGGCGCACTGCGTGTCCCCCACTGCTCCGGGCCTGCACCCCGTCTTGTGGGACCTCACTTACAAAGCACAAGTCCAAGATAAAATTATTAAGAATTCGGGGACAACAGAGCATTAAACCAAGCACAAGGTCTTCTGGCTTGTTTCCACATCTTTGCAATTGTGAATTGTGCTGCTATAAACATTTGAGTGCAGACATCTTTTTTATAGAATGTCTTTTGTTCTTTTGGGTAGATACCCAATAATGGGATTGCTGGATCAAATGGTAGGTCTACTTGTATCTGTTTAAGGTACCTCTATATTGCTTTCCACAGGGGTTGCACTAGTTTGCAGTCCCACCAGCAGTGTATGAGTGTTCCTGTCTCTCCTCATCCACGCCAACATTTATTGTTTTGGGACTTTTTGATAAAGGCCATTCTCACTGGCGTTAAGTGATATCTCATTGTGGTTTTGATTTGCATTTCCCTGATGATTAGAGATGCTGAGCATCTTTTCATGTTTGTTGGCCATTCTTCTGTCTTCTTTTGAAAAATTTCTATTCATGTCCTTTGCCCACTTTTTAATAGGATTGTTTGATTTTTTTCTTGCTGATTTTCCTGAGTTCTAAATAGATTCTAGTTATCAGTCCTTTATTGGATGTGTAGCCTGCAAAAATTTTTTCCCATTTTGTAGGTTGTCTGTTTGCTTTCATGAGAGTTTCTCTGGCTGTGCAGAAGCTTTTTAATTTAATCAGGTCCCATTTATTTATTTTTGCTGTTGCTGTGATTGCCTTTGGGGTCTTCTTCATAAATTCTTTGTCTAGGCCAATGTTTATAAGAGTTTTTCCCACATTTTCTTCTAGAATTCTAATAGTTTCACACCTTAAGTTTAAGTCTGTTATACACCGTGATTTGATTTTTGTGAGAGGTGAAAGTTGTGGGTCCTGTTTCAGTCTTCTACATATGGCTATCCAATTTACCAGACTTCAAACTATACTACAAGTCTGTGGTTATTAAACCAGCTTGGTATTGGCACAAGAACAGGGACACAGACCAGTGGAACAGAACTGAGAATCCAGATATAAAACCATCCTCATATAGCCATCTAATCTTTGACAAAGCAGACAAAAGCATACACTGGGGAAAAGAATCCTTATTCAATAAATGGTGCTGGGAAAACTGATTCTCTTTTGAAACAATGTGCCTCTTGTAAACCCCAGGAAAGGAAGACAATTCTTCCTGCCTCCTCTTTGAAGTCAGAGGGCCTATTAATGAAGCCAAATGGCCAGAGGGGAAAAGACAGAGTGGAGGGAGGTCGTGTGGGCCCTGCCATGAAAGGGCGTAGCAAACACACCATGAACATGTGGACGTGGGACAATCCGTCACTCTCCCTGTTGACAGCAATTAACCCCACATGGGCCTCTTTGTGTGAGTCTGGTTTAGGTTATGCTTTTGAGAAACTCTGTTGTTCAAAGGTACTCATCAAAATTCCTGGGGCCTGTGTATAAATTTAAAATTGCTCCACAGCTCAGAGGCAACTAAACATTTATGAAGATGGGAAGCAGAACTTGGCATCTACAAAGAACAGCAGTAGGCTGTTGGTTAACAACTCATTGTCTAGGTTGTTCCTTTGGGCCAACTTATTGTCTAATTTTACATATACATGTATTTAAAATTAAATAATGCAATTTTCTCTTTTTAACAAGCATTCTGCTTTTCTTTATAACTAACTTTCTATCTATTTGCTTCCTGTTCCAACCATGATGAGAGCTTTTCTTTCCTCTCCACTACATATTATGTGACAGGGCACTAACCAAAGTCTTTGTTATGCAAGACACAATATCTACATTCATTAAAGACTGTGTGTTAGACCCTATGCCAGACGCTGCTCTACACCATTCCATTTCATCTTTAAATTAGCTCTGGGATGTAAGGATGGTTATTCCCACTATTAAACTAAGCTTTTTATTTTGCAAGAATTGTAGATTTATGTGCAATTGTGAAGAATAATGCAAAGATGTCCACGCACCCTTTCCTCCGTTTTCCCCATTGAGAACATCTTGCAAAACCATAATACAACATAGTACAACTGGATATTCACGTTGATACAATCCACAGTTTCACTTGTACTCATTTGTATGTGTGTGTGCGTGTGTGTATTAATGTTGACTTCTATGCAATTTTATCACAAGTTTTGGTTCATGCATTCACTTTCACAGACAAGATACAGACCAGGAGCCCTCCCTGGCCTTTTTATAACCATATCCACTTCTTTCCTTCCTGTCATCTCCCTAACTCCTGACCACTGCTGATCTCTCCTCTGTTTCTCTAATTAGTCTCATGCTTACCAGACTATGAGACCAATTGAAACACATATTCTTGACTAGAAAAGGTAAGTTTTTCATATTTTACTTTTTTTTTTCATATTTTACTTTCTTTAGGAGTCTCTATCTCTTGGATACCCTACTCCTGTGTATCTAGAATGTTGTTGTATTAGAGTTCTCCAGAGAAATAGAACCGACAGGAGATATATGTATGCATAAATAGATTTCTTTTAAGAAATTGGCTCACACAGTTAGGGAGGCCACCAAGTCCCCAGGTCTGCAGCCAGCAGCCTGGAGACCCAGGACAGCTGATGGCATAGCTCCAGTCGGAGTCGAAGGCCTGAGAATGGGGGAGCCCCTGGTACAGCTCTGGCATGAATGCTGGCAGCCTTGAGACCCAGAAAAAGCCAGTGTTTCAGTTTGAGTCTGAGGGCAGGAATAGCTGTCATTCACTGAGTGCTTATGATGTCCCAAACATTCTAAGGAAAGCCATCCAGTGATCACTCCCATTTTGCAGATGAGGCACCTGAGGCATTTACCTGAAGCCAAATGAGGTGAGTGACCAACCACATGGCAAACAGCAGATTTCAAATCCCAGACTGCGCGGACTCAAAGCCTGCGCTCTCAACTGCTCTGCCATACCGAGGTCCTCTAGGAAGGGCAGAGAAGAGAGTGGGGTCTCTGGAGGAGCCACCCCACCTTTCAGCATTTCTGGAAGGGTGCCAAATGTCTTATTTTACTCCATGTGTCAGGTAGGTTTTGTCAGTCTGGTTTGCCCAAATCTGAGGGGTTTTCCAGGACATGGGACTTTCAGTGCTAAAACTGGGACTATCCCAAAAAAAAAAAAAAAAAAACCGTGATGCTTGGTCACCCTACTGTGCGCTGAGCTATCATAGGATTTATCACACCATGTTCCTTGCCGGTTGATGCATCTGTCCTCCCAGAGGGGGAAGCTCCTCAAGGGTAGGAACTGTATCTTGTTTATAACTGTTTTTCTTTCCTCTGTAGAGATGGGGGTCTCATTCTTGCTTAGGCTGGTCTCCAACTCCTGGCCTCAGGCAGTCCTCCCGCCTTGGCCTCCCAAAGTGCTTGGATTACAGGTGTGAGCCGCCACACCCAGCCAGGAACTGTATCTTACTCAAATATGGGTCCTTTCCATTTGCTTAGCACAGGCCTGCTGTTGCTGAATTAATGTCTGACTTATCAATAAAGGAATTAATAAACAACATGACAGTTTCGCATGTAAGCTGTGATACCTGCATTCGAGAGGCATTGGCCTAGGGAGGTGCTGAGGCTTAAGGATGGCTTCATTCGTGGGACAAACTGGAAGCCAAGAAATGCTTCGGATACATGGAAGGCATGTCTGGAAGAGGCTCCTGACTTTAGAAAAAGTCAGTTTCCTGGAATTTTCCCCACTCTGCACTTACTTGCTGTAAGATCTTGGGCAAGTCACTTCATTCCTTCATTCATTCACTTAGTAACTACTCATTGGACAGCCATGTGGCTGAGCAGCTGCTTCCTCAGTTTCCTCATTTACATAATGGAATAATGGCACCACCTCACAGGATGAGTATATGAATTAAATGAGGCCATGCATGTGGGGGGCCCATAGTAGCCATTAAAATGATGGTGGTGATGATATCTGTTAGCACAACCTCCACTCCTGAAAAGGCATCCAGTCATTGCCGCCAAGCCCTTAGGTGCATAAAGATGTTTGGTGAATCTCCTTTGACCTTGCCAACTGCTCCTCTAAGAGCTCCCAGGAGGCAGTGCTTGGACATCTAAAAACTGTGGTGGGAGAGGGGGAGAACCCGGCCTCACACGCTCTGGCTTTCAGAATTGTCTGGCTCACATATTGTCACCCTGAGAGGGAGAATGGAGCCTGCACTTCTCTCAGCCCACCCTAACCAGCTGTGAAAGATCCAGTCCAGATTTCTGTTTGGATCACGTCACATCATCCACCAGCTAGAATGAAACACGACAGACCTGGAGAGGCGGTAGCCTGCACCACCAATAAGCCATCACTTCGTGTGGATGTCACTCAAGCATTCGGGTTCTGAACCAAAGTACACTCTAACAGAGGCAGAACCTGCAACTGTCGCGTGGAAAACCAGCATCTGAGACAACAGTGATGATGTTAAGGCTGCCTTCCATGGATGAACAGCACGGCTTACACATAGCAGGTTACGTAATTTTAAAGCAGGCATGGGGAGTTGGTAGCATGAATCACTAAGCGCTTGGTTTATGCATTTGCGAAGCGCATCTGATAAACACTGGAAACAGAAAGATGAGAGCCACCTTCTCAATCTTTGGATCAATATGGCAATCTCAGAGATCCATGCACTGAATCCTCCACTCCTTCCAGGTTCCCATCAGAATTACCAAAAGGATAATAATATGGGAAATTATGTAATGATGCAAATATTTTTTTGTTCTTAGTTAAAGAGTGTACCTTGACTCCTACTCAAACTGGACAGCGTTGGGAGTGTGGATACTGTGATAATCAGCTCAGCTGAGCTGCATGGACTGAGGCTGGCCCATGTGTTAAAGCAACAAGAGGTGACTTCTGGACCACCGTGTTAGGGTACGAGACTTGGATCTGATGCCAACTTGCTTAATATGCTACAGAATATCTGGGGCTAGGCTGTTGGGAGGAAATATTTCAAACCTCTGGGCACTGGGGTGGTCAGCATGGGCGTCCTTCATCCCGCCCTTCTCCAGGAGAACCCTGAAGACGGACGGTGCCCAGGAACAGGATGTGGCTGCCGTCCCTGCTCCCACTTGGCGTCCGCAGCAGGCGCAGGGCATTATGGCTAGAGAAGGGTGCTGTGGGGATGTAGATGGCCCCACTGACACTGAGCATGGCAACAGAATTGGAAAAGATGCTCTTGCACATGAGTAAGCACCTTCCTTCCTCCTTACCAGAGGCCGGCTCCGTCCTGACCGCAGGGTAATTGCTCAGCTTGAGTAGCACGGATGACCTTTCATGAGGAGAAAAAGAAATGCTCAGCAAGGCAAAGATTCAGAAATGTATCACTAGCATACTCTTCCAGAAAAAGAAAAACACTTGTTAGAATCTAGCTAATGCAGACATAAATCAAGATTTAAAACTCAATTATGAAAGCAGAAAAGAAATGACAATGAGTACTGATATTAGCAAATATTAGTATATCTTCTCATATGTGCCATTTTATACCTGCGACAGCAGCCTGACGGCATGAACAAAGTGTCAGGGAGAGCCCAGGAGAGCAAGTGGCAGCCGGGCTTAGAGAGCTGAGGTGCCTTTTGAATTCGGTCTTGATGGAGGCACAGGGTCAAGTTGCTGGGTAACACAGAGGCCAACACATTCTGGGCAGTCAAGAGGCAAAAGACTTTTAAATACATATGTGCTCAGGGTACACAGAAAATGTCGTGACGAAGACTTCTGATTAAGCTGGAATTTAAATTCATTTTTACTTCCACTTTGTCCTATAACCCCATACAAATATGAATAAAGAGCTGTAAAAATAGACAAAAATTGACAATGACAAAGAGATTAGGAGAGAAGACAAGAACAATGAAATTTTTGGAAGTTTGAAGGCAGAAAGAGAAGAGATTACTGAATCTGGAAGAAGAGAATACTAAACCCTAACTAATAGTGGAGAAGACCTAAAGGCAATCTGAGTCATAACACAGAACCTCAGAAAGATGTGATATCTGAAAGTGGGGTGCAGTTGAGGCTGAAAGCAAAAGGTTTACCTAAAAGTTTACATTAAAAAAGTTAAACTTGGACCCCTAACCTACCCCATGTTACCAAAGATGTGACACCTCCTCATCCTCACAGAAGAGAGGGGTTTTATTCCCTGGAGATGATGAACCAGATAATGACTGGATTCTGGAATTCTAGATGCAGCAGAAGCCAGAACTGTCATATTATTAACGGGGATTAAACAAAATACAACTTACAAAATTGTAAGTGACAGACCTCTCTGCCGGTCACCTTTCCCATCCCGGTGCTTAGAATACTATCATCTGGGCTTATAAACCCTACATAAGGAATTGGAGGATTAATTTCTAGGAAACAGACTAGCCTAAGAAACGACAGTTGTGGGGGGTCCTGCCTCTCAAGAGTTAGTCTGGCCAAATTAACCACAGCGAAACCCACCGGTCAACCAGTTTTGTCCCTGTATGTGAAGCTTCTAATGCTTTCTCTAGCGCCTCACTCTGTGATACGAATAGACTGCCAATCATCACCAGGTGTTTGAGCAATGAAAGAAGAAAATCAATCAACAGACAACAAAGTTCAACTAGGGGTGAGACGCAGAAGAAAAAAATTTTTTAAACAAAGCAAAATGCATTCAGCAAAACGAAAGAAAGAGAGCATTTGTGAAACAAGGAAGGAAGGTTATAAAACAGAAATGTTCAGAGAAAAATAAAGAGTTCTTGGAAAGTAAAAATATGACAGGAGAAATTAAAAAGTCACAAGGTGGTTTAGAAAGATAATGTGAAGAACATCTCTCAGAATATAGAAAAATAAGAAAAGAAGATAGATAAAAAGAGAAAAAATGTATAGAGCTAGTCTGGGAGCTCAGTAGCAACAGGGTAAACAATAACAACAACAAAGGTGTTTCAAAGTAAAGAAGATTTAAAATAGGGGAGAAAATTTACAATAGAAATAATACAAGAAGAATTTCTAGAACCAAATTCCAGATTGATAGGGCCCACTAACTATGCAGCATAAAAGTAAAAAAGGACAAATCACCTCATTAGAAAATTTTAAAACACTGCAGAAAAGAAAAACCTTGAAATCAGGGTGGCAGAGTGGGAGGGTCGTGAGTCATCTACAGAGACTTAGAAATTAGAGTGTCATTAGACTCTGAACAGCAACACTGAAAGTGGACTATTGTCCTCACAACACTGCAGGAAAATGCTGTCCATTCTGGAAATCGATATCTATGCAATGCCAGGGTACGGGGTAGAAGAAAAACAGCAACTATGCATCCTTTTTCAGGAAATAACTGGAATGTGTGCTCTCCTAAAGCAAGAGAGAAATACCAAAACAGAAAACGAGGTGGTACTATGGCTGGGATGTGGTTTCTCCCTGCCAAAAGTCATGTTGAAATTTGATCTTTACTGTGCTAGTGTTGGGGGTGAGCCCTAGCGGGAGGTGTGTGGGTCATCAGGGTGGACCTTTCATGAGTAAATTAAGGCCCTCCCGTGAGGGTGAGTAAGTTCTGCTTCTTGCACAGGAGTGGATTAGTTCCCATAAGAGCAGCTTCCTCAAAACCGTCCAGCTTCCTCTTGCCATGTGGTGTCGCGGCACACGCTTGCTCCCCTTCTGCTCTCTGCCGTGAGCTGAAGCAGCACATGATCCTCAACAGATGGAGCTGCCCAGACTCTTGGACTTTCTGGCCACTGGAATCATGAGTTAAAATAAACCTCTTTTCTTTATAAATCACCCAGTCTCAGGTATTCTGTTAAAGAAACATAAAATGAATGAATACATATAGGATCCTGAAAACATGGGACCCAGCATAAGAGAAAAAGGAAAGGAATCCCTAGCATAGTAGTAAAGGAAAATCCAAGACTCAACTGTCAACATGAAAAGAGAGAGAGAAAAATCTGCAAGTAAAAAGGTTTTATTTGGGAATTATGTACAAGAAATAGGATTGTAATCTGGAATATGCGTACAGGCCAGGGTAGCCCCTATCACTTCCAGAGAACAGAGGGGAAGGTTGGGGTTTTGTTGGAGAAAGAAGAGGTTATGCAAGTTGTTCGGGAAGAAAGTTCATTGGCACTAGCAGTGTCTTAAAAGAGGTGGTGAGTTCTGATTGGCATTATTAGTATTCGTGAGGTAGGATTTGTAACGTTAAATTATGGTTAGACCCTTGCAATTTTGGATTGAGCTCATGAGACAGTGTGTCAGGCAAGTGTTCTTGCATAAGCAGCTGGCTGACCTTGTGCCCCTAGCTGTCCTTGTGCTCCTAGCTGTCCTTGCGTGACTCGTGTAGTAAGCTGATGTGATAGTTCCTATTATCAGACAAATCATGCCTGAGAGCCCTCCCTTCATCACCTTCCGAGGCTCCATGTTTCCAGGGTTTAACACAAGTAACTCCATTTTTAATCTGACACCTTTCACATCCCCCCTTTTTTTCTTTAACTTACACTCTGAGGCATAAATACATTGCCTTCTTTTGGTTAAGATCTTTCTCTGAAAGCTTTGCTGATCAACCATCCCGTGGTTAGGTTTTGAGGGTTCTGGTGCCAGGATGGACCTGTCGAGGTTGGTCTGGTCCCATGTCAAGGGGAAGCGGTTGGTGACTAGAAATCAGTGTTAGACTATTTTAGCCACATTTGAGCAACAAGGAAAGTTTGTTGCTAGGTTTACCCAAAGTGTACTGTTAAGTTCAGTTTTGTTAGTTCCTTAGGAGTTTGTTATCATTTTGAAGTGCTGGACCAGCATCATTCTGTTAGGAATGTCATTCCTACAGAGGTTGGACTGGCAACAGGTACAAAATTTAAAGAAAATAATATAAAGTAAGGGCCGGGCGTGGTGGCTCACGCCTGTAATCCTAGCACTCTGGGAGGCCGAGGTGGGCGGATCGTTTGAGCTCAGGAGTTCGAGACCAGCCTGAGCAAGAGCGAGACCCCATCTCTACTAAAAATAGAAAGAAATTATATGGACAGCTAAAAATATATATAAAAAAAATTAGCCGGGCATGGTGGTGCATGCCTGTAGTCCCAGCTACTCGGGAGGCTGAGACAGGAGGATTGCTTGAGCTCAGGAGTTTGAGGTTGCTGTGAGCTAGGCTGACGCCACGGCACTCACTCTAGCCTGGGCAACAGAGTGAGACTCTGTCTCAAAAAAAAAAAAAAAAAGAAAAAAAAAAAGAAAATAATATAAAGTAAAACCAACAGGAACTTAACAAACTCAGTTTGTACAATGGTTTTGAACGAAGAGCCCAAGCCTAAAGGCAGCCCCTTAAACAAATGAAAAGACCATGAGGAAGCTGGGTGAAACCTGTAGCACTCCGTGACCGGGTGGAACCAAAGCAGAGAATGCCCACTCTATAAAAGGCACAGCTACTACAACGTGAACAAAAAGTTGTTAGGGATGTTGTCTAAGTTACCCACTAGGTGGGCTAAAGAACTTCTTAGGTCAGGTTCTTTGAATTATCCATAGCAGCTACTGACTGGAATTTTAACTAAACATTAGCCTGCCAAGTGAAAAAGGTAGACATTAAAAGGGGTAAGAATCTCATTATGATATGAAGTCTTGTTCTGGTGGTCTTGGGAAAAGCTGTCTACAGAGTGAAGTCCGCAATCTTAGAGTTTGAATGTCTGTGGTTACGGCAGCAGGAGGTTAGTGAACTGGCCCACATGTACAGCACGAGGCTTAGCCCTTGAAATTTACATCAAGTTTTTCATCTTTAGCTTACAGGGCTTTAGGAAAGGGCAGGGGTTTTTTCTAGGTGATTTTAACAGGGAAAATTGGATTGGAAGAATATAGAAGAATTTAGGATCTAGTCCAATGTACAGGTAGATAATAAGAACTCAAAAATAATGAACAGGGCTACATTCTAATAACTATGTTCATCCAAATTTTTGCCCAAGATAATCAAAATAAGACTAATTTGTTTGAAAAATAAATTTAGTCTTATCAGACTTGACCTGATGATTTATATAAGTGCAGCAAGAATAGTACTTAATAATTAGATCTCAGATTGGACTTTTTATTTTTTGATTCTCAAGACTAGGAAGCCAAATCAAGGCAGGCTTCATATTTTATTTGCAATGCCTATAAACAATTTGAAATATGACATCCTAGTCAAACCTTGGTAATACAATTAACATTTCCAATTGTACCCTGTTATGAAAAGAACAGGTTCTTATCAAACTTGTACAAATAACTATACTATCACTAAATCAAAATACTTATAAATAGTTTCTAAATTTTGGAGGGAACAGAGAGAAAAAAATATTTCAATCCTGTTTACAAGAGTACACTTTACCAAATTGCTGTAAATTATAAGGTATCTTAAAAGAAAATAGTTTTCTTAAATCTGGAAAATAAAACATTAAAGTTAAAAAAGTATTGTTTAAATAAAGTTATAAAAATCATAATTTTGTCTCAGTTTAATTTCACGTACTTAATTCTTATCCTGCTTGTTCTTGGTTAGCAGTTTCATGAACCCATCAGTTTCTTCATTAGAGTTCTAGCAATTTTAGTCTTTTGATCTCAAAGTCATCAGCAAGCTGTTCAAGGTACTTGTCAGAGTCCTTTTCGTCAGAAGACATTTGGGACTACAGCTGATTGCCAATGTTTTTAAAGAAGAATCAAAACTGTAGATGACAAAAGCTTAGACTAGCCACGTTCAGAAATCTGATGAGAATTTATTACAACCAAAAATTAACAAGAAAATTTAGTTATTTCTATTGCATACAGTATTTTAAGATAACACCCAGAATCATGACTGACAGTGTTACACCAGGACCAGCAAACCTTTATAAATCTTATATAATTTTTAGAACATTCACATAAACAACACATCCACATAGACATAACTTATAGGAGATGTATCATTATTTTATTATTTGACTCTTTAAAAATATAACAACATATCAAACAAGTCTAATTAGTTTAATATCTTTATAAGATGAGAGACACCTTCTTTGATGCTTTCCAGGGGCCCAACTGGAAAATTCCAAAGTCAATTTTAGGTCAAAAGGCTGATATTATAACTTGATTGTGAGGAAGTTTGTCAGAGATGTTAAAAGGCTTAAAACATTTAAAGTTGAATCACATATCTGAGAAATAGTAGCCATTTATTTAATCAGAATGATAATTAAGACTTCAAAGGCAATTACAAATAGGTACACAGTTGAGACAAAAAAAAAAAAAAAAAAACTTCGACCTTTATTAGAGATGACTCAGTTTTCCCAAGCAACCAAAAACCTAATAAAGATAGCACAAAGCACAAGAAGTTATCTTCATAAGACACATAATCTTTGTGTGTGTGTGTTTTATTTTAGGACAACCTTTTTAAAATGTAAAGGAAAATCTCCTTTAGTGGATTGTTTCTCTTTATGGGGAAACCTGTTTCAATAACTTGGAAGTGGAATCTGAGGGAAGAATACTTGAATTCAGTCAGACGCTGAGAGACTGTGGTCCAAGGTTGTGCATGTACGTCATATTACAGAAGAATCATGTAAATAAGAAAATCAGTACCTTGAGCAGGGGAATGCATGGCTTTTAGAAAAATAAAAGTATGTGGTATTGACTAGTTACATAGGACAATTTCAGACATGTTAAGAAAAACCAAGAGTACAGAAGCAAGTTATATAAGAGGCAATATCGGTCTCTAAAGCCTTCAAGGCAAACACTGTGTCAGGCTACAACAGCAGAGTTAGAACTGGAGAACAAAGAAATGGGACAGGATCTGACTAAAAAGTTGAGGGAAAAAGTCACCACTTTAGTTAAGCAAAAATCGGTCCCTTCACAAGGAGAGCGGAATTGCTGAAGACAGTGATGTCGGAAATCATGTGTAGTAATATGCAGCAGAAAGCTGAAATTTTGCAATATAAGTATGAAAAGCTTCAAAAGGAAAACTGTCTCAAGAAATGAAATTATCATTGTAAGTGAAGACAACACTTTCGGCTTGAAATTAGATAGAAACTGTAAAAACGGAAAAAAGCTGTAGTTTGGAAGATGATTGAAAACTTAAAGAGACAGATTTCAGAATTAAAATCAAAACCTCTTTCAATTTTTTCCCGGGAGTAGATAAATACTTCAAGAAAATCTGGTCGTTTTAAACATAGAGAAGTAGATTCTGGCTTTGCATTAGTGAACTTTTGATGTTAATATTTAATTTTTAGAAAGACTTACAAATAATTCTTTTTTAATTATAACCAATTTGACCACACAGGAAACTTTTTAAGATTTATTTTCACAAACATTTTATTATTAAAATACATATTAATTTTTGTGTACTTTGTATACGGAATTTTATATATATTATTTAGAACTTTTAATTTTTAATAACTTAATTTTTAGTAAAAACCTAGGAAGTAAGTTATCTTGAACTGTTATATACTAACCTGTCATGAATATGTATTTTGTAATCTTTAAAAACATTTTTTCATACAACAGTTTTAAGGTGGAACAGGAAATTTTTATTAATAGACTCAAATATTTTTGTCTACCTATAAAATTTAAGTTAAAAGTAAATTAACTTGAATTTATGTTCAGCAATTAATGTTTCATTATTTCAATTTACTTAGAAATGACTCAGATATTTTATGAATATCTATTATGTAATGTAAAAAAACTTTAAGATTCTAAACTACATGAAAAGTTTATTTATAATATAAATATTATCCCATTTACATTCACCTTATTTATTCATAACAATTATATCTACATTACTTATAAAAACTGAGCTGTTAAAACTATTCATCATTTTAAGTTATTTTTCCATCAAAACAACCCTAAAAGTTAAATGCATGTGTTTTTGTTTTATTGTTTTACTTGATATACAGGAGGCAATGGACACTGCATTGCATTCTAATTTGTGTACAGTAATTCCTCACTTAACATCATCAATAGGTTCTCGGCAACTTCTACTTTAAAGGGAAACAATGTACAGAGGTCCTCAAATAGCGTTGTTTCGCTCTGATGTTGATGAGAAAATCAGATTGGTTTCATTACATGTCATTTCACTGAAGGTTGCAGTTTCCAAGAACCTACTGACAACATTAAGTAAGGACTTACTGTGTTTGATTTTAGGCTAAACTCATACTTTTATGATCTTAAACATCTGTTTGAAATAAATTTGTGCATCTGTATTATTGTAATGCTGACAGACTTAAAGATATGCTTTTAATTAAACAAACAATATTACCTTATTGAATTTTTATTGAAGTCAATTAAACTTGAAAAGCATTTTGGTGAATTACTTTTTTTGATAAATTACTTGATTTAAGTAATTATTTTTCCCTTTAACCCAATAGAACCCTTCTATATGTTTTGGTGGGAAAATATCACATAGACATAGCATATAGGCACAGAAAAACCCATAAAAACATATAGATGAGCAAAAGCAAAGTAAGTCTTACAGCAAGACTTTACAGTCTTTACTTTAAAATTTTAGTCATAAGTAGAACATGGTAATACAAATTCATTCATTTATAAGAAGACAGTTGGTTCAAAATTATAGTTCTGACAAAATGGGACAAGTTTAAACTTTGAGATTCTTCATTTGTCCTTATTAGGTGATCACCTCATAGGTGTTCTTATGAAGGCTATAGACCAAATTTTGGATAAAGCAGTTTTCCCACTTAGGTTTAAGTAAAGCAAGCTTGCAATTTGCCAATTGGTTTTAAAAAAATGTGTACAAGGAATGGGCCATAATTTTTGAACATATGTATTTAATATATTGCTCTCTTTGTTCAGGTCTTTGAGGATCCCATTTGTTAGCCCTGGAGTAAGTGAGGTACCAGCCTTTCAGGGGCCTGCTGGGTTTGAGAATTAAATTAACGTCAGATTGATTAACAAGAGAAAAAAAACATAATACAAGTTTTATGTGGCATAAACGCCCTCCTGAGGACATGAAGCCCCCAAAGCAGCTGTTGGAGTTAGTTAGCAACACACTGTATTGGACACAGAATAGTTAACTGTGAAAACGTGACCAAATTATGTGAGGAGGTTGAAAAGATAAGAGTTATTCTAACAAGATCAGTACAGTGTTCTCTGCCTCAACTTCTCATCCTCGAAGATAAGACGGCTGCCTTTTCTGCCAGCACAGGGCAGGTATCGTTTACATGGGAATTTCTTCTGCTTTTAAGAAATAGCACCAAGGTCCAAATGACTTTTTTTGTATCTGCTGTTTGTCGAGTGTCTTTATGCCAATATGTCTCATGTCAATATGCCAGAACAGCTGAGGAGTTTTGGGAAAAGGAGAGTTTGGATAAGAGCAGAATAAAGAGGAGGTGGTGTGGGAAAGTTGAGGGAAGGCTCTGGAGAGAAAGCTAGCTTTGAGACAATAGTTTGCAGAGAGGCAATCTTGCAGTCCTGAGTGCATTCTGGAGCCTGGCGAGATCAGTTAAGACATATGTTCCTTTCAAATTGTTTGCTCTTATAGCCCTCTCCTTCCAATTTAGTGCTGAGATACATGATCTTGAGGAACTGTAATGCTCCCCATAATGTTTGAACATGTCATAGGCTGGAGCCCTAGAAGGCGGCACTCTGGTGCCTCTGAACTTCGAGAGCCCATGTGTGAATACATTTATGGAGGCGCGTTGGCACAAGTCTGATCGTGTGAAAGCCCAACTAAAAAACCAAGTGTGCAAAGTGAACCAAAGTGCACACTCACCGGGGAGGACCACAAAGCCTTCTTTAACACGAGGCCTCAGACACAGGAGGGAGAAAATTCCTCATAAACCAGAGGGAAAAGGTTCCTCGTGAACCAAATCCCAATTAAAACCAAAAAAAAAAAAAGTGGAGAAGCAGAGTTCAATCTAAGAGAGACTCACTAGGGCAAAAAAAAAAAAAAAAAAAAAAGGCGGGGGTGACCCAGGGAAGTGGGAGAGGGTGCTCAAGGGGCCCAGGTGTAGCTCTGGGGGCCTCCGATCTCCCCAGGGAGAGTCTGCCATGGACCCCACTTCTGACACTAGACTATGTCCACGTAAGAAATGTAAAGAACTGAATCTCTAAGTAAAAAGGTTTTAATTGGGGGTTTTATGCAAGAAATAGGATTGCAATCCAGGCCAGGGTGGCCACAAGGGTGGCCTCCAGTATATCCAGAGAACAAAGGGAAAGGTTAGGGTTTTATAAGGGAAAGAGGAGGTTATGCCTGTTATTTTGAAAGAGAGCTCGTTGGCACTGGTAGCATCTTAGAAGAGCCGGAGATTTTTGATTGGTGAGTGTCAGTGGTTGCCAAGCAGGATTTGTAATCTTGGATCTGCTGTCAGGCCTTTGTGGATTGCGCTTGTAAAACTGTGTGTCAGGCAAGTGTCCTTGTATAAGCAGCTAGCTGTCCTTGTGCTGCTAGCAGTCCTCGTGTGACTCATGACTGCAGCTTTCTAAACTGTAAGCTGCAGTTCAGAAAAGTTTCTCGTGATAGTTCCTGTTATCAGGCAAATCGTGTATGACAGCCCTCCCTTCGTGCCCTTCCCCAGCTCCTCGTTCTCCAGGATTTGACACGAGAGACTCCATTTCCAATCCGACAACTTTTACACAATCACACTGCAGGGTGGAACAGCAATCTGTCCAGGACGGAGCAGGAGGGGCCTCCTACGGAGATGGCAGCAAAGAAGGATGAGACCAATAAAATCCTTGATGCGGTTGAAGGTATTGAGAGGAGATATATGCCTCTGTCGGAGAGTTCAAACATGAATTAATGACAGGCATTATAATAGATTAAGCACATGAAAAAATGAAACAATCCCAGAGAAACCAAGTAGGTTTAAAAGAAAATACAATCATTCAAGGCTCAGCTGTGGATAACATTTATATGATCATAATAACGGGCATACAGAATATTTGCTCTGACTAAAAACTGTGATATAACCTCATTGGAAGGTGGGTGGAGAGGAAGCGTGTGTTGAAGTGGAGGGAGTATAAGAGCTCAGTCCTCATCATCTTCCACTGGAGCAAGTCCATGCACAATATCTAAAACCCGAACTTTAAGAAATAGCAATAGAAATTTATTTCTTAGAAACAGGGAGTTAAGGCCGGGCGAGGTGGCTCACGCCTGTAATCCCAGCACTCTGGGAGGCCGAGGCGGAGGATCACTCGAGGTCAGGAGTTCGAGACGAAAGTTCAAAACAGGGAGTTAAATGCTAACACCATGGAAAATTATTTCCCTTGGGAAGCAGAAATTTGGAGTAAAGAGGGCAGAGCAATGGACTGTTTCCTTTTTATTTTTCATTTTATTTTATTCTATTTTTTTAATACTATAAGCCTTGCAATGCTATTTGACCCTTTAAATGATGCACAATTATGCCTTTGATGAAAAGAAAAATTTAAATAAGTCTGGCCTGGCTAAACTTGAGGTTATGGAGCACGGAGGATGAGGCTGTGGAAACAAATGAAGGCTTTTGTTGTTGGTTTTGAAAATGTGCTTGAATTCTGCCCATAGGCTGCCATGATTTCTTCAAGATCCCAGATAATTGAGCTGAAACTGGGTCAACCAGTTGAAATGAATGAAGGTAGCAAATGTGGATCAGCAACACAGCGTGCTTTAAAAATAAATCCTCAGCCTGGGCAACATAGCCAGACTCTGCCTTTTCAAAAAATAAAAAATAAATTAGCCGAGCGTGGTGGTATGTATCTGTAGTCCCAGCTTCTCACCAGGCAGAGGTGGGAGGATTGCTTGAGCTCAGGAGTTTGAGGCTGCAGTGAGCTATGATTATGCCACTGCACTCCAAACCAGGAGACAGAGACCCCATTTCTAAAGATAAATAAAAAATAAAAATCCTTTCTGCTTTACTTAATTATAGAAGTATTCCAAGAACACAAGTGAATGTTCCCTGCCCCAGGTCCTAGACCCACCGTCCACCCTAGAGTTTGCCACAGTTGACAACTTTGTGTCTATCACTCCTTCCTTTCCCCTGCCCAACTGGATGCCTTTATTTGGAATGGAGATTCTGTGCTCCTGATTATCCCAGCTCTACAAAGCGTGCTAACTACGGATATGGAGCCAGAGGACAAAGATGCCCAAACTGGAAAAGTGAGGTGAGGAGATGTGTATGAACCTTGTTCCTCCCTGACCCTCTCAAGTCAGACTGACCTCCTTCCCAAGATTGGAAGCAGAGGTCCGGTTGGGCCTGTTGGACACAGCAAAACTCAGATTCCATGTCAGTTGCAGAGAGGAAGAAAGTGGCACTGATGTTGTTCCTCATTCCTCAGGCTGGCACGGCAAAGCGGGAGAACCGTTTCCATGGAGACAGGGACACAGGAGATGCGCTTGGAATTGCTCCTTGGGGCTCAGCACCAAATAGAAACATTAGCATGCAGAGGCCTAAATATAGCTGCATTCAGGGCAGCTCATCAAGCCTAAAACTTGGATCCAAAGAGGCTGTGGAACAAACGCACTCTGAGCACGACTGACTCAACCAGGTTTTCAATATTTTACGGAGTTTACACTATAGTCAGAGGAAGTAACTCGCAGAAATAGCTTTTCTGCAGAAGTGTGGGGGCCACTTGGTGTTTTCTCCTGGATCAGTCACTGTCAGAGTCCTGCCTGGGGATGTCAGGGTTCAACTGAGAGACGCTTTTGGTGGGGGGAGGGGTCAGAAAGTCCCTTCACTGCAGAGATATCCTGTAAAAGGGCCCAGTGGGAAAATGTTCTCTCTGGTCATAGAGGGATTGTAGCCTGTAAATAGAAGAAAAATATGTGCAGGCTACCTTCTGCTCCCTTCCTCAGGACTCCTGGGGATTGTAAATTCTTGTATGCATTATAATGCAGAAGAATTCTGCTGTGTCCCAGCTCCTACTCCCAGAGTTGCAGCTGCAACTTGTGCTGCAACAAGTCACCCTCAGTGCACAGCTCACCTAGCATTCCATAATCATTTACTGCACCACCGCTGCGTCCCACGAAGAATGCAGACAGATGTAAAAGAAAATAAGACAACAAAGGTCTTAAGGAGCTTCTTTTCTAGTGGGGTAGACAGATAACAATGAAGGAGTCAATCAGCAATTTCAGAGTTTAATAATCGTTATAAAGAGAGTAAAACGAGGTAATGCCAGAGTGAGACGAGGGTGTGGGGGAGTTGCCAGCTAGGAGGTCAGGGGAGGCCTCTTGGAAGATTTGACCTTGGAAGTGAGACCTGAAGGGCAAGATCAAGGGGAAGAGCTTGTCAGGTAGACAGTACTCAGGGCACAAAGCCTCCAGGGCTGAACCAAGGTTGGTGGCTGGAATCTTGAGTCAGAGAGCACACAGTGGGAGGTGAGATCAGACAGGTGGGCAGGGACCTGGCCGTCGGGCCCCTGCGCTGTGCTGAGTTTGATGACAGTCCTGGGACAGTAGGTAAGCAATGGTTTTCTGCTGCTGGGCAGCAATAAGCCCCACAGCCGATAACCTGCCCACTGTGTACTTCAGCTTTTTCCCTGAGCTCTGAGCCTTTACTGCCACACTCTGGGCCTCTTGTAAGACTAGAATTCTCTCTTCTTTTTGGCTGCCAGGAAGCTCAGAGCGGATTATTTGGGTATATATTTTTCTACCATAATTCCATCTCTGGCCCAATTTTACCTTCTTAGCTCCTTAGCTTTTTCTGTTCCATTGCACTTTACGCCATTTTCAAAGCCCATCTCAGGCATCTTGGACTGGGGTGGATTGAGATAAGTCTGGGTCCCCTTCCCACGTGACTGACATCTCCTCCAGGCTGGGGCAGCATTTCTTCTAGGCATTTGTGGTCAGAATCCGCAGAGGCAAGCTGCACCGTGACTCTCCTGGGTCCTGGGCATTTTACCTTTGTGGGGTCATAAAAACAAAATTAAAAATTATATGTTATAAGGTATTGGCATAAAGACAAATACATTAATATCCTATATTAAAACATTTTCTTCTACCTAAAAGGTCATTTTTTTCCTTCTGATTTTAAAAGGAATGGAACAATTTCGTGGACCCTT
Source organism: Eulemur rufifrons (assembly GCF_041146395.1). NCBI lineage: Eukaryota > Metazoa > Chordata > Mammalia > Primates > Lemuridae > Eulemur > Eulemur rufifrons. The sequence goes on along the minus strand of NC_090989.1, from coordinate 188,934,335 downwards.
AAAATCATTGCGGGTTCTGCTGTGTGCTGCAGGGACGCGCCTGTCGCCTGGCTTAGCGGTGAGGGCGGGTAACAGAATGAGGTGGAGGCCGGGCACAGCGCTCCCGCTTAGACATGCCCACCTGTCGGCCAGGGGTGGGGAGCAGCCGTTTTTCCCTTCCCAGGGGCGGCCTTTGCCGCGCTGGGTGGGTTGCGGCGTTCGGGAGCACCAGCGTGGGGAGTCGGAGTCGGGGGCCCAGGCTTGTCTCACCTCCACTCCAAGCAGCGGGGCTGGCTGGAAGGCGCTCTCCGTGGACGACCTCAGGCAGTTTCGGTCTGTTGCATGGAGACCAGGAAGGCTGGGGAGGGGGTAAGGGGACAGCTAGAATAGGCCAGGGTCCCTAAGGAGTGTATCTCAACCCCTTTTGGGCTCCCCTTTCCTCGGTGGTGATGACGGTGATCATGATGGTAGTGGGGATATTTCTTAATCCCCACTGTGTACCTGGAACTGTGCTAAGCACGTTGTCACACTCATCGTCTCCTCTAAGCCTTGGGCACCGGGTTCCCTGCACAAGGCAGGCTCTGCAGGGCAATGCACAGGGCAGGTTTACGCTTCCCACCACCTGCCACACACGCCCTTTGACCAGTTCTTCCCTGTCTCTGCCAGGTTCTGTGGGTTTCCTGTCACTCTCTAATAAACAGTTTCTTTTCTTCAGGTTTTAAAAAGTCTGGTTCAGTGTAATATCACAACCCCAAACTCCCTGTCGGGCTCCCGCCTTGAGCCCCCATTTGGCCTGGGTGGAGCCCCCCACTCTGCCCCAGGCCCAGAGTGGAGCTCACTCCACTCAGCCTCTCAGCCCTCTTTGTGCATCCTCTGGGGGCCCTGACCACCCCTCACGTGCAGACTTCTCAGGCCAGAGTTAGACACCAGTCCCTGCAGCCCTCAGAATCTGGGAACAGGTCCTGCAAAGGGCCAACAGCTTGCTTTAGGATACGGAGATACTTGGCATCTTTTGTATTGTTCACTGAACTCAAAGGCAGCAGGAACCTCTCATTCAATGTCCTGTTTTAGTCACACCAACCTCATGAGGTGGGGACTGCTATGACTCCCATTTTACAGATGCAGAAACTAAGACTCAACATCTCAGTCCAGCAAGCAGCAGAGAAGGGGTGGATGCCAGTCTGTCACAGCCTAGCGCCCATGCTCCTTATCCCAGTGCCACAGTGCTTCTCATGCCCATCGTGACTCTGAACACAGGTACAGCACGTGGAACTGGCAGGAGTAAAGGAATCTCTGTATGATGTATTAATCCACTCCTTCCAGAGGAGCAGTGTCAGCTCTTGTGCAGTGGGCACTCCAGCCCATAAAGGGCCCCCAACCCTGAGCTCTGCCTGCTCTCGGGGCTTGCCCAGAAGCAGGCACTGAAACTGGGTTAGCATGAATACGGCTTCATCAGCCTTCAGCCCGGATGCCCAAGCTAGTGCCAACACTATGGATCAGGTGGTCTGAGGAAGGACAAATTCAGGTGCACATTTCTAAAGGGAGAAAGAACATGTTTCCATTCTATCTCAGATGGTCCCTCTCCCCCTAGGATGAACCAAATTGCATCTTTGCAGGAACAAATAAAGAAACAAAAATACCAGATTAGGTTATTACCAACTCCACTTTCAGCATGAGGACAATCAGGCTCATGAAAGTGTGGCTGGCTCAAGGCAAAGCTAACCATGGAGACAGAACTGGAACTCAGATCTCCAAACACTTGACCCACTTCAAGCAGGAGGCACTCAGATCTTCAGTTGTGGGTCCTTGCAAGTCACACCTGTGACCTTCCTTGTGACTTCAAGACCTGGTCATGCTCACAGATGTCTCTCTACCACTTATCTGACCCTCTAAGAGGATACAGGGGCCATTCTGCTACTGCCTACACCACCCTGGTCACTCTGGAAACCTGGGAGCATCTCATGCTGCCATGTGGTCGCTTCTGCTCCAGCAATGTTGCCGTTTCTATGGACTTTACTGGGGAAGTGGGAGGGGAGAGGGAAATGGAGGGGTCATGTTCCTCTGCTCCAGATTATGTGGGATTTCTATCATCTTCCTTTTTTTGGAATTCAGTTTGAGGCTGGACAGAGCACTAGACATAGGGCTCCTTCTCAAAGACCACCAACATCTACGTTTTCTTTGTTATTCAACAATTTTGATATGATTCCATTTTGTTTCCCTTCCTGGCATATCAACTATACTTCTTTTTAAAATTTTTAGTGGTTTACCTAGAATTTGAAATATATATTTTAAATTAATGTAAGTCCACCCTCAAATAACACTATACTGCATGAAGATGTATAGTATGGGTCTGTGTCCCTGGGCTATGAGTATCTTAAAACAGAGCACTCCCACTTCCTTCCTCCCATCCCTTGTAACACTGCTGTTATTCATGTCACTTATCCATATGCTGTGCTCACCCAATTATATATATATACTTTTATGTCAATTACAAATAAGGAAAATAAATGATTTTTTTTTTTGAGACAGAGTCTCACTCTGTTGCCCGGGCTAGAGTGCCGTGGCATCAGCCTAGCTCACAGCAACCTCAAACTCCTGGGCTCAAGGGATCTTCCTACCTCAGCCTCCCAAGTGGCTGGGACTACAGGCATGTGCCACCATGCCCAGCTAATTTTTTCTATATATATTTTTAGTTGGCCATATAATTCTTTCTATTTTAGTAGAGGCGGAATCTCACTCTTGCTCAGGCTGGTCTTGAACTCCTGAGCTCAAACGATCTACCCATCTCAGCCTCCCAGAGTGCTAAGATTACAAGCGTAAGCCACCACGCCTGGCCAAATGATTTTATTATATCCTAATTTATTCCTTCTTTAACACTCTTACCTTCTTTATGTAGATCTGAATTTCTAACCTATATTATTTTTCCTTCTCCCTGAAGAACTTCTGTCAACATTTCTTGGAGGGCAGGTCTGCTGGCAAATAATTCCCTCAGTTTTTGTTTGTCCAGGAAAGTCTTTATTTCCTCTAAACTTTTGAGAATAATTTCACTGACTATATAATCCCAGGTTGGTGATGTTTTCTTTGAACACTTTAAATATTAATATTTCACTTCACTGTCTTCTTGTTTGCATGGTTTCTGATGAGAAGTTCGCTGTAATTCTCATCCTTGTTTCTCCATAGGTAAGGTGTCTTTTTCCTGTGCTGCTTTTCTCTTTCTCTTCGAGTTCTTTGAAGTTTGAGTATGATATGTCCATGTATAGATTTGATTTTTTTTTTTTTTTTTTTTTTTTTTTTTTTTTTTTTTGGTATTTATCCTGCTTGCTCTTCCTTGAGCTTCCTGGATCTGTGATTTGGTAACTGTCACTAATTTTGGAAAATTCTCAGCCATTATGAATTCCATTATTTCTTTTGTTCCATTCATTCTTTCTTCTCCTTCTGATATTCCAGTTATGTATATGTTGCACCTTTTGAAATTGTCCCACAGTTCTCGGATGTTCTAGTATGTCATTATCATTCATTTAATTCTTTGCACTATGGTTTAGGAAGTTCCTATTGCCCTATCTTTAAGCTCACTGATGCTTTCCTCAACCATGTCAAATCTACTGATGAGCCATCAAAGACATTCTTTATTTCTGTTACACTGTTTTTTATTTCTGACATTTTCTTTCAATTCTTTTTTACAGTTTCAGTCTCTTTGTTTATATCATCCACTTTTTCTTGAATTTTTTTCCCATTAGAATCCTTAGCATGTTAATCATAGTTATTTTACATTCCTTGTCTGATAATTGCAAAATCTGTACTATATCTGAGTCTGTTGTTGGTGCTTATTTGTTACTTTACAATGCATTTATTGTATGATTTTTCTATCTCTTTTGGCATGCCTTGAAGTTTTGGCTAAAATTTGGGCATGATGTATTGGGTAATAGGAACTAAGGTAAATATCCCTTTAGTTTTATAGGTTTATAGGCTAGGAGTTAGGCTGTGTTTAATGTCTGTTGTAGCTGTAGGTATAAGAGAGACTTCAAACTCCTCTAATATCCATGTTTTTTATCTTTACTCTTATCTTTGGTCTTCCCTCTGTGCTTTTTCTCAGATAGAGTCTGTGTCTTTGTAGTTCTTTTACCTATAATCCACTGGGGTTATACTAGAGCCCTGATGATGCAGGGTAAGGTGTGGGGGAATAGGTGCATTCTATCTTAATCTTATGGTTAAATCTCTGTCTCTTATTGGGCCTGTGTCCCTGGGTTGTGACCTGCACAAGTGTTACTTACCCTCCCCCAACCCCCCAGCTGAGGTGACACAAGAAGGCAAGAAGGATGTGGAGTCAGGAAATGCCCTTCCCCAGGTGGGAAAGGCCCTGATAAAATCTTCCCCTGCAGACTAGCCTTCCCTATAAGAAACACTCTGGGCACCTCACCTTTCTCAGTTTACTTTCCTTCCCCTGGCCTTCTTACCTTTGCCCTCCACCTGTCAGGGCAACAAATGGATTTCTCTTGACTCTTCACTGTGAAAATCTGCTGAATTCCCTGAAGGTAAAATTCATGAAAGTGCAAGGGGCCCCTCAGCCTGGATTCTGCAGGAGTTTTTCACTCTTGAACTAGTCCAAACTCAGCCTACAGAGGGTTCTGCTGTAGTTGCTTCTGCTCCAACTGAATGACTTTGGCCATGACTCTATAGATTCAATCTGTCTCTTCAGATTTTCAGGTGATAATTTGCCCTCAAACTTTAGCTCTCAAATAGATCCAAGAAGAGTCATTGATTTTTGGTTTGTTCAGCCTTTTTCTTGTTTTAAGGACAGGAGTGATGACTTTTAAGCTGTATATATGCTACAGTTGAAACCAGAAGTCCCCTCACTAATTTTACTTTTTCCTCTAAGGATTTTTTCTTTCCCTTAAGAAATAGGAATCCCTGCTTTTAAATCATGTGGTCTCTTGGTATTCAGTACTCTTAGGGTCATGGTTTTAAAAGCACAAATCAGGCTTTTGAAACTCAGAAGACTTATCTCCCATAGTCAAACAAAGACCATATGATCCTCTCAATAGATGCAGAAAAGGCATTTGACAAAATTTAGTATGCTTTTATGGTAAGAACTCATAACAAAATAGGCATAGATGGAACATACCTCAATATTATGAAAGCCGTATATGAGAAACCCACAGCCAACATCATACTAAATGGGGAAAAATTGAAAGCATTCCTGCTTAGAACTGGAACCAAACAAGATTGCCCTCTATCACCACTTCTATTCAACATAGTGCTGGAAGTCCCAGCCAGAGCAATTAGACAGGAGAAGGAAATCAAAGGTATCCAAAAGGTGGCAGAATAGGTGAAACTATCACTCTTTGCTGACAATATGATATTATATCTAGAAAACTCCAAAGATTCTGCCAAGAGACTACTGGAATTGATAAATAAATTCAGCAAATTCTCAGGTTACAAACTCAATGTACACAATCAATAGCATTCATATATGCCAACAATAGTCAAACTGAGAACCAAATCAAAGACTCAATACCTTTCACAACAGCAACAAAGAAAATAAAACACTTAAGAAAATATTTAAGGAGGGAAAAGATCTCTATGGGGAGAACTATGAAACACTGAGGAAGGAGATAGCAGAGGACGTAAACAGATGGAAAACCATACCATGCTCATGAATCAGCAGAATCAACATTGTTAAAATGTCTATACTACTCAAAGTGATCTACAGATTCAATGCAATCCCTATTAAAATACCAACGTCATTTTGGCAGATCTATTAAAATAATTCTATGTTTTGTATGTAACCAGAGAAGATTCAGTATAACCAAAGCAAACTTAAGCAAAAAGAACAAATTGGGAGTCATCAATTTACCAGACTTCAAGCTATAATACAAGGCTATAGCAACCAAAACAGCATGGTACTGGCACAGGAACAGAGACATAGACCAATGGAACAGGACTGAGAACCCAGATATAAAACCATCCTCATACAGCCATGTGATCTTCAACAAAGCAGACAAAAACATGCACTGGGGAAAAGAATCCTTATTCAATAAATGGTGCTGGGGCTGGGCATGGTGGGCCATGCCTGTAGTTCCAGCACTCAGGGAGGCTGAAGTGGGAGGATTGCTTGAGCTCAGGAGTTCAAGACTAGCCTGAGCAAAAGTAAGACCTCCGTCTCTACCAAAAGAAAGGAGAAAAAAAAAAAAAAAAAAAAAAACCCAACCAGGCATTGCAGCGTGTGCCTGTAGTCCAAGCTACCTGGGAGCCTGTGGCAGAAGGATCACTTCAAGCCCAGGTTTGGACATTGCAGTGAGCTACAGGACGCCACTGCACCCTACCCAAGGTGACAGAGTGAGACTCTATCTCAACAACAGCAACAACAAAAATCTATAAATGGTGCTTGGAAAACTGGATAACCACATGTGGAAGACTGAAACAGGATTCACACCTCTCACAAAAATCAACTCACGATGGATAACAGACTTAAACCTAAGCAAGAAGCCATAAGAATTCTAGAACAAAACTTTGGAAAAACTCTCATAGATATCAACCTAGGCAAAGAATTTATGAAAAAGACCCTCGGAGCAATCACAACAAAAATAAATAAATGAGACCTCATCAAATTAAAAAGCTTCTGCACAGCCAAAGAAACTATCACGAGAGCAAATAGACAACCTACAGAATGGGAGAAAATATTTGCATGCTATACCTCGGATAAAGGGTTGATAGCTAGTATCTATATAGAACTCAGGAAAATCAGCAACAAAAAATCAAACAACCCCATTAAAAAGTGGGCAAAGGACATTAACAGAAATTTTTCATAAGAAGATAGACTAATGACCAACAAACATACCAAAAAATGCTCAACATCTCTAATTATCAAGGAAATGCAAATCAAACCCACAATGAGATATCATTTAACTCCAGTGAGAATGGCTTTTATCAAAAAGTCCCAAAACAACAAATGTTGCAGTGGATGTGGAGAGATAGGAACACTCATACCCTGCTGGTGGGACTGCAAACTAGCACAACCTATGTGGAAAGTAACATGGAGATACCTCAAAGAGTAAAAGTAGAACTACCATTTGATACGGCAATCCCACTACTGGGTATTTACCCAAAGAAAAAAAAAGTCATTCTGTAAAAAAGACATCTGCACTCAAAATGTTTATAGCAGTACAATTCACAATTGCAAAGATGTGAAAACAATTCAAATGCCCATCAATACATGAATGGATTAATAAAATGTGGTATATGTATATCACGGAGTACTATCAGCTGTAAAAAATGATGAGGTACCTCTTGTATTATCCTGGATGGAGCTGGAGACCATTCTTCTAAGTGAAGTATCACAAGAATGGAAAAACAAGCACCACATGTACTCACCATTAAATTGGTACTAATCTATCAACCCTTATGTGCACATATGGGAAGTAACATTCACTGGGTGTTGGGCAGGTGGAGGGGGAAGGAGGGTTTGGGTAAATTTACACCTAATGAGTGTGGTGCATGCTGTCTGGAGGAAGGACACACTTATAGCTCTGACTTGGGTGGTGCAAAGGCAATTTATGTAACCAAGGCATTTGTACCCTGGTAATATTCTGAAATAATAAAAAAAGAAATTCCTCACTGTTCTCTTTCTGCTATGATTTTCTTCCATGGTGAAATGGATACTTCAGTATCCCCATGAATCAAGAAAAAGACTTCAGTAAAAGTTATTAGCATTTCAAGACAAACTTATCATGAAAGTTTTCCGTAAATACACATTTTTTTTCATTATTTTTTTATCCACTAAAACATCTATCATGTAAGAGTCTACAGTATTTGTATATAATAAAGGAGTCCTCATATTTGGAAATGTTGAAAACCTTTGTTTTAAAGTGCTTTTTACATTTTTATTTAATTCCCATTCCATAAAACATGAGAACAAGGTCACTCACAAAAGTGCTTTGGGAAGCGACCACCTTTTTCTTCAACAGGGTAGGTTTCCTAAACCATTAGAGCAAGGGTTGCCAGATTTAGCAAGTAAATATACAGGACACATAATTAAACTTGAATTTTTGATATACAGCAATTTTGTAGTATAAGTATCCTCCATGCAATATTTGCAATGTCTCATTGGAGGCTGAGTTTGGACTAGTTCAAGAGTGAGAAACTCCCAACCCTAGTTATGGCCCAAAAGCAGGTTTATGAGGAAGGGTCAAAGGGACCTGGTGGTGGATATAGAAGGAATAAGTCTCAGGGGATACACTCAGAAGAAGTTTAAAGACAGAAAATAAAGAGCTGGATAAGATAATATTTGTAAGGTAAATTTCTGACAAATGTTGCCCTGTGATTAAGTCAGAGATTTCAAAACGTATCATACCCAAGGAACATCTATTAAAGTTTTATCTACTCATAGCCCATGACCATCCAAACTTTAGCCCTGCAGTCAGCACCTAGCCCTGCGACTTCATCAACATCCAGTTGGAGTTTCTGATTGGCATGAGTCAATTGCTGATGATAAAGCCATTGTTGACAGATTTGTGTTACATTGGCATGATTCCAGCCAGAAATAAATTAATGCAGCTTGTAGGTCTGCAGACAGTTCCCACTGAGATATCCTCTAACATCGAAGACAGTTCTAGGACCTTGAGTGACCCTGCTGAAAACCCCAGATTTTATACTAGTGCTGTTGGATTAATTGATCAGATAAAGTATGGAATATACTGCAAATTATATCAACAAAGCCCATGTGTTGGAATTATTTCCTCCCTACCATCAAGCAACAAATCGATCAAACCCAGCTTTGCTTGCAGGTAACTCAACAGAATTGGCTGATTCTTCTTTCTCCTCCTTGGACATCCCATCAAAGCAGATGTGATATGCTCAGGTGTATGAGTGCGGGGACAAAATGGTACTTAAAAAATGCACAGGCAGAGTTAGAAAGGCTGTTAATTAAATAACAATTAGAACCAAGAAATAAGAATTAATTAGATAGAGGAAAATTTAGTGTCAGCATAAATAGCTTTAAACTGCAAAATAATCTTACTCCCAATTTAATTGCTTGTGTAATTAGAGTTAATTGCAGAGTAGAGGTTTGGTTAACATAATAAAATGTTCTTCAAAAAAATAGTGATTAGGTAGTTAGCCAGAGCATTTAAAACAGTGTAGACTTCCGGGGATGGTGAGAGGGCACATGGCGGTGGTTTGGCGTGTGGAATTCGGCGGCAGACCGACCTTGCTTGTTGTGTAAGCCTAAGCAAATCTGTAGCATCCCTGAGTCCCGCTTTTCTCAGGAGCAAAACGATAGTGAAAACACTTTCTTCTGCAAAGGGTTTTTCCTGGGAGTTAAATGAGGCTTGGTGGGTAAAGTGCCTATTTGGTGCGTGGCACATAGGCAGGAGTCCCTAGATGGTGGCTATGACGAAGGTCCCTTCATCAGAAGTACTCACCTTACACTTGGTGTTTCCCTGTCTGATGGCTGAAGCAATGCTGGCACCGCGAACAGCCCTCCACCTGCTCCTTCCCCCACTCACTTCTTCCTCCGGGTGAGTAAGTCATCCTGGCAGTGGCTGTTCTAGTCATTGCCATGTTTGTCTGCACCTCCATTCATTGGAAGCCTTTCTGCTGTAGTGTTTAATTCGATTTTCCCAGGAGGTTGGATGTCAACAACAGGACCACGTAGGGGCACCAAGCAGGTGGAGTTGGCTGCAGAGCTAAGGAGCTGAAAGAGGGAGCTGAGACTGTCCCATCACCTGCAGGCCACGTGGAGGGGGCCGGCTGGCGGGAAGAGATGGAAGGCCTGCAGCCTCAGCTGGGTCCGGCAGGTCGCTGTTCGTGGAGGCGATGCTCCTTCCTCGCTCCTTGAGTCTCTATGAAAGGGCGAGAAAAAGTACGGGACGAGCATATCCACATCTTCTCCCCCTTCTCCTCCCCTGACTGGTGAGTTTGGGATGTTAGAGTTGTGAAGTCAGAGACTACCAGGAATATCCCTGTAGTTAAACAGAGTTACTCATTCAGTGAGAGAGAACGTGTAGCATAGGAACCATGGGGCATCTCAGCAAGAGCGTGGTAGACGTTTTAAAGGATTAAGGCTTGTGTAAGGTGATTCTGGGGAGTGTGTAAGGTGATTCTGGGGAGTGTGTAAGGAAGCAAGGCCCCCAGGCGGCGGGTGGGCGTGCTCAAGTTTGAGAACTGCCCATACTGGGGAAATAGCGTCAGCATCAGATTGGGAGCCAGAAAAAAGTGTCCCAACCCTGCCTCTGCCCTTTTCAGCTGTAGGACCTGGGGCAAGTCCCCTCTGTCAGGGAAGCCTCAGTATTTTCACCTATAAAATGTAGATAATCCCTAATTCCCAGGCTTCTGGTGGAGGCGAGGTTGGAAAAGTCAGGGAAACATGGTAGAAAGGTTTAGAAATGTTAAGTGTCATCAGTGCTTTGGCTTGAGTCCTCTGTGGCTCAGTCAGTCTCTCTCTGTTTCTAAGAATGTAGCACAAGTACTTTCTCACTGTTAAGCAACAACTAGAATAATTGATAGACACAGCTGTCTTTCTCTACAACTCGGCCCTCTTGTTCCTCTGTAAGATTCTCAACCCATCCCCAGTGTGAACAAAAGTTCATTTCTTTAACAGACCAGTGTGGCTGGACAGTGGGAGGGGGCAGCAGAGGCCATCAGGGGTTGGGCCACACTGCAAAGGGCCTTGCCCCTTGCACCCAGAGGTTTGGCTCAGCCTGCTGGAAGTTGGGCAGGGCAGTGGCATGGCAGTTCTGGGGGGTGGCACTGGCAGTATGCGGTAACAGAGCATCTGGTGTGTAGGTTTGCTTTTTGTTTTTAATTGTTGTGAAATACACATAACATAAAATTCACCTTCTTAACCATTTCTAAGTGCACAGCTCAGTAGGGTTAAGTGCACTCGCACTGTTCTGCACCCAATCTTCAGGACTCTTTCCATCTGGCAAAATTAAAACTGCGCCCATTAAACGACTCCCCATTCCTCCTCATCCCAGCCCCTGGCAACCACTATTCTACTTTTTGTCTTTATGAATTGACTACTCTAGCTGCCTCGTCTAAGTGGAATCACGTAGTGTTTGTCGTTTGTGATTGGCTTATTTCACTCAGCATAATGGCCGCAAGGTTCGTGTTGTAGCATGGGTCAGAACTTCCTTCCCTTTAAAGGCTGAGTGATACTCCATGGTATGGATAGACTACATGTATCGTATGTAGATACCATTTTGCTTCTCCATTCATCCATCAACGAACACTTGGGTTGTTTCCACTTTTTGGCTATTGTGAATAATGCTGCTATGATCTTAGTGTTCTATTAATAATATGTCTATAAGACTCTGCTTTCAATTCTTTGGGGTATACACCCAGAAGTAGAATTTCTGCATTATATGGTACTTCTATTTTTAATCATTTGAGGAACTACCATGCTGTTTCCACAGTGGCTGCACCACTTCCATTCCCAGCTGCGGTGCGAGAGGGTTCCCGTTTCTCTGCATCTGGTGTGGAGGTCTGTGGTTGCTCCATGTGCCTACAAGATGAAGAGAGGAGACTGCGAGCCCACTCCAGGTATTAGTTTCTGAACAGAGTCAAGTGTATGAAGTTCTGCTCAGAAGCAGCGAGCAGATGAACTGGAATAGGAGCTCTTTAAAGGCAGGGGTCATATTTTATTCATGTCTGTATTCCCAAGACAGGGCCCAGTGCCTGGATCTCAATAAATGTTGAATGATTGAATTGAATGAGCAAAATTGTTTGTGCATTAGGTAGTAGGGAAAAGTGTGGTCCGTTTTCTCATCCTACTTTGGAAGGGCTATAATTCTTTAGGGCAGTTGGTCTTCATGAAGCACTCCTATCACTAGGTTCTATGGGGCTCATCTCTGTAACTAAGGACGGCTGACTCACAGATGTTGGAATGAATGCATCCTCACAGTGACATCTTTTATATGCAGCTATTTTGTGACTCTCACTCCAAAAATGTATATATTTTTAATTTATGTGTGTGTGTATATAATATATGTGTCTTAGGCCTGGGAAACATTGAGGTTGCCCCCAACCTACCTTTAACATGTGGCCAGGTGGAGTCACCTCTTCACTCCACTGGCCACATGTGGTGGACGCTTCCTGAGAATATACACCTTGTCCATGCTGCCCTTCTGTGCCCCTCACTTTTTTCCAGATGCGTGGATATTTGTGGTACCCGCAGCAGTTGGTAGGGCAGATGAGATCCACCATAAACAAACAGACACGTCTGTCCCTATCCAGATACTGCAGCCAGGGAGAAGGCCAGGGATGCCTTCTCCCTGTGTCCGTCCCACTGCACCCACCTGCCCAAAGGGTCTCTCCCTAGATTTGCACTAAGGCCCTAAGAATTCAGACACGGACTAACCTCAGTTCTTCCCTGTCTGCCCATACGGTCTCTCGTGCGGAGCTCTCATGGGCTTCAGTGACCTACAAAGGACAGGAAGCATTGCAGTGGCCAGAAGGGTCCAGTCCGTCCTGTGACAGCCCTCACCCTACTCACATTCCACTGTGCTTTGGGACATGTTGTTCCTGTTGCCAGCAACGCCTTCCCTCTACTTTTCTGCTTGCCCAACTCATCTTTCAAGAGTCACTTCAGATTCATCCACACTGTGAAGTTCTCCTCCCTAACCTCCCCCCCACACACCTGGGAATTAGTGGAATTAGTCTCTGTCTCTTTCTCTGTCTTCTCTCCTCTCTAGTCCCTGATGGCTTTTCATACTTTACGGAATCAGAGATAACACCGGAACCACTGGCTGAGCCTATTCCTCCTTTGTACTACATTCAGCCTGCACACTGATTTTCTTAAAAAAAGTGGAATTAGCTGGCAAAGTATCAGCATTCAGAGATTTCATACACGTACAAAACCACATTTGGGTTTCTCTTTAAAAAGCAGAAGATCTGTGTTAGGGCGGCCTTGCTGAAATAGCAGGAAAATATCCAATTTTCTAATAACAGCTAAAGATCAATCCTGCGAGCTCTCTCTGCTCTGTCTGCTGGCAGGCAACCTGCGGGGACTCTGTTTTCATAAACACCTAAAAAGAGCCAAACGAAATGTAAATCTTCCTCTGCATTCACCAGCTCACAGCCTTTAGAAGTTGTTTCTACAGCCTCAAGGAGTTCCTGAGAAGCTCCTGTAGAGACAGCAGTAAACTACAGGCCTTCGTTTCCTGCCCAAAACCCTATCTCAGGGGCAAAATCACATCCCCTGTGACAGGTCTGACTGCATCTCAGAGGTATCCAGGTCTCCAGGAACAGAGGAAACAAGAAAGAAGGACAACTCGATGTCTTGCAGCTACCTGCTAATGACTCCACAACAATGGCTATTTTTCTTCTTTGTCCCCATAAAGGCAGCAAGCCACTTGGCCTCACTGCTGCCATCTCCCTTCTCTTTCTTGGGGACGTCTCCCTGCTCTCTTTCTGCCTGCACCCCCCAACTCTCTGTCCTTCTGAAGGATAAACTTTAAACTTTGATATGTCTCAGTCTCTGTGTGAGAAATCTTTCTGCACCCGCGCAGTGAGCACCTACCAGCCTTTCCAGCCTAGCAACCTGGCCGTCCCGTACGGCTTCATTGCATGGCAACGGTCAGGCAGGCCTGAGCCTCTGGGCCCCTTCCAGAGGGGACACATGGACACCGATTTGTGGGGGGTCTTAATCAGTTGGGTTTGTGCACTCACACCAACCTGCCTAGTCCCTTGGGAGCCGGGCTAGCAACTCTGGAAATACGGTGGCCTGTTCACATGCCTGTCTCCTACTGCACCAGATATTTCACTTCTGCACAGTGGACTTGCGCTGTATTCATGCTTGCACCCTTCTGAACCCCCTCTAGTAGGCGGCACTTAGCAGGCACACACACCCCCTGCAGAAGCAAGGACAGCCACTGTCCTCCTGGGCTGGGGCACAGTCTGCAAAGTGGGCCCTTCACCATTATGTTGAGTCTGGCGCCACAGCCCGTGCTAAGCCGGTGACGAAAGCGCAGTGGAAGGAGCACGTAAGAAACAGAGCAGGACACAGCTGCCCGCCACCCACACCCCTGTGCTGGTGCCGTGTGCACAACTGGACTTTCTCTGCAGTTCCCAGATTGGCGTTTGTCTGACTTTGTGTGCCATCTACGGCTGTTTGCACAGCGGAGAAGGAAGGTGAAAGACAGTTTCTGAGCCAAGCTAGTTTTTAATCTTTTTGGCACAGAAAAGAGGGAGAAAACTAAAAACAACCTTCACACGCCTAAACACGGAGTCTAGACTCTGCGGGAAGTCGTGTGGCATAGTAGGCACTTGGTGACAGCATCCAACGCGGCGACTTGCGTGCCGCGCTATTAATGTTGGTGCCACTTTGTTGTTATTCAAGTTCACTTTAAATAACACCAGGAATTTTTTTTTTATTTAATTACTCACTTTCGCCCGTCTGGATTTGAAGTAATGGAGAAAAAGGAGACAGCAGCAGTTTTGTTTTTTTTTTTTCAGTCTCAGAAAGTATTTTTATCTTTCTCCCCGAGCCATTTCCTCCGGGGTGTTGTGCGAAGTGTTACGTAATGAAACGATCGCAGGATGGCATCTTCCCTCCTCGGGCTTCAGGGGATACATGACCGACTCCCCAACAAGACAGATTAAGTATCGAAACGGCGTGCTAGACAAGCACAGGCTCCGAAAAGAGAACAAATAATACAGGCTTGCAGGTCCCAAAGGCGTACTTTTTCCCTGTTCTTTTTATTGTGGTAAAATCCACATCATATAAAATTTACCATCTCAACCATTTTCAAGTGTGTAGTTCACACGGTTGTGCAGTCGCCGCCACCACCTGTCTCCAGAACCCTTCTCATCTCGCGAAGCCGGAACCGGTGCCCGTTCGTTAAACACTGATCCCCATTCCCCCTCCCCAGCCCCAGGCCACCTCCATTCTAATGTCACATCACTATCATTTTAACAATGTTGGGTACCGCATACAAGTGAAATCGTACAGTATTTGTCTTTTTGTAACAGGCTTATTTCACTTAGCAAATGTCCTCAGGGCTCATCCATGTTGTAGCATGTGCCAGAATTTTCTTCCTTTCTAAGGCTGAATAATATTCATGAGTATGTCATATTCACATGCCGTAATATTCATATATGTTTCATAGGTATATACCACATTTTGCGTGTTCATTCACGGGCTGATGGACACTTGTGTTGCATTCATCTCGTAGCTGTCATGAACATGGATGTGTAAATACCTCTGCGAGACTCTGCTTTCACTTCGTTCAGCTATAAATCCAGAAGTGGCATTGCTGGATCATATGGTAATTCTATTTTTTAATTATTTGAGGAAATGCCACATTGTTTCTGCAGCAGCTGCACTGTTATACATTTGCACCAGCGATGCACCAGAGTTCCAATTTCTCTACCTCCTGCTCAACTCTTGCTGTTTTCTGCCTTTTCGATAGTAGCCGTCCTAATGGGTGTGAGGCGGTATCTCATTATGGTTTTGAGTTGTGTTTCCCTAATGATCCCCTAGTGATGTTGAGCACCTTTTCATGAGCTTCTTGACCATTTGTATATCTTCTTTGGGAAAATGCCTGTTCAAGTCCTTTATCAAAGAAATACTTTTTGAGATAAGACCGAGGAACATTCCCCACTTTGGGGTAGCAAGGTCAGAGGAGAAGAGGACTAAGGAGTACCGGGCACTGATCTGTCCAGGCCATGTGCGAGGCGGTGGGGGTCCCAGGATCAGCTCATCAGCAGGAGTGGGGAGAGAGGGGAACTCTGGGAAGCATGTCTAAGATGGGTGGCAGATGACAATTCAGATGGGCCATGGAGTCCCAGTAAGAGACTGGGATCCCAGTGACAGAGGCAGGACAATCTGCTGCAGACGGGAGGCCTGCTGGGGAGGGGAGGGATGCGGTGGGGGGACAGGAGTCCAGGAAGAGGGCAAACCGCCGGCAGAGCCAGGTTAGGGAAGGAGGTGCTGCAGCGGTAAAGGCTTTACAGTCCTGCCACTGAACCCCCAGCAGCATTTACGGCCTGTGTCACCTTGGGCAAGTTGCTTACTCTTTGTAATCCTCAGTTTATACATCTGTAAAACAGGAATAACAATGCCCACCGCATAGGGTGGTTCAGAAAACTAAATGAGATCATGTCTATAAAGTGCTTTGCAAAATGTCACACTAATAGCAAGATGCCTGGGAAAATGTAGCTTTTCTTATTTTTATCCAGAACTCTGGGCCACAAGAACAGCAGATTCAGGTCAGTCAGACTCCAGATACTTTGTTCTTTCCCCAATACCAAGCAGAAAATTTATAACGTCCATGCCACACAGGCGAACACAGCTTTTCAGTACAGCATTGATGTTTCTCATTTAGTGTGGTTTTCTTATGCTGTGCAGCCCAGGGGATTGGTGCCCAGGTCTATCTGCCCCGCAGGAGATCATTGGAATCGACTGTTTCCATGGAACTGAGCCGTGGAACATACTTGACATTCCCAGAGCAGCCACCACGTACCAGGCACTGTGCTGGGTTCTATGTGTGTGATCTCATTCTGACTCCCAACCATTACAGGGTAAGGAATTTTACTTCATTTTACAGATGAGAAAACTGAGCCTCCAAAATAGAAAGTAACTTTCAAAAGTCAATGGGGAGTAGATGATGGCACC
The DNA here is from genome assembly GCF_041146395.1 of Eulemur rufifrons. Taxonomy (NCBI): domain Eukaryota; kingdom Metazoa; phylum Chordata; class Mammalia; order Primates; family Lemuridae; genus Eulemur; species Eulemur rufifrons. The sequence goes on along the minus strand of NC_090989.1, from coordinate 188,917,744 downwards.
GGGATTCAAACTTGGGTCTGCTTTGGCTCTAAAACCACAGATCTTCCCATTATTGTATTTTATATATTACATAAATAATGCTTAGGATTATATTAGACATTTTCAGTGATCTTAGCCTATTTTGGCACTTGATGTCATTATTAGACTATGAGATGTACACTGCAATCATATTTCTTCTTTCTTTCTTCTTTTAGTACCCCTTTCTTTCATTGAAAATTTCTTCCATTTTTATAAGTCTATTTCCTCTTGATCTCCACACTCAGCTGGAGAAAGCACACGGAGGGATTTATATTTTGCATTTGTACACATGGTCCCTGGAGGGCAGTGCCTGTGATGCGGTCTCAGAACCATCTGCTGGGGGGGCCACGGGCAACGCGAAGGTGACGGCTCTGGCCACACTGAGTGCCGGGAGCAGCACAAAGCTGGGCTGAGGAGTGACGGGGGGCTCTCAGGCTCCTGGAGTGGGCAGCAGACACGAGGAGCGAGAGGAAAGGCAGAAAGAGGGCGAGGGAAGGAAGGGGGTGGGAAGAAGACGGGAATAGTGCTCTCTGGGGCAAGACCACCATGTTCCTCAGCTCTGCCTTGTTCTCCGAGTGTGTCCCATTTCCCTGGAGCGTCCAAAGGCCCGCTGTGCTTGCCAATGGCCAGTGGTCACAAGCCCAATGTCTGGAAGGCTGGGTGAGTTACCCGAAGGGGTGATGCAGATCAGACATGTCGATTTGCTTTCACAGCGTCATTGCCGATTTTCTTGGCGCTCGAAAACAAACTTGCAGGCATTTTACTTCCTTTTCAGTAAGTAAAGCTCTTCATCACACATATTTTTCTTTGACTGGTTATGGTTTTAACCATTTTTTAATGATGTCTTCAGTTATATTCTTTCAATATAGAAAGAATTCTTTATTTGCATATTACACTCATTAGAATATTTTTAACCTCTGCCAAAAAAAAAAAAAGGTTCTGTCCAATTTTTCTTGAAACACATGGCCCTTTTTCTTAACAGTTTGTTTTTCTTTTTAATAGAAGCATGGTGACAGAGAAATAGTCCTCTTCCCAAAGGAAAGCATCAGTGCAAGTGCTGTGTGGTCACTGTCACTTGACCTCAGGGTCAGGGAGACAATAAGGAGTGATGAAGACTGTGGAGAAATGTCCCATCTGTAAGGGACATTGCTACGCAATTCCAGCTGAAGCCTGCCAGGGGGGATGCTGGCTCAGTGTTGGCCAGATACTTTGATTTTCCTAGAGAGGCCAGGAACTCTGATTTTTATGTAAAATCTAGAGATTAGTAAATAATGGCTCATCTTTTTAAAAACAATGTGCCCCAGATCTGAGAATAGGAAGAAAGATGGCGGAATGGTGGTGACGGCCTGGACCTGCGCTCCCGGGAAGGAAGGCATCGATCCGGACCTGCCACAACGCTAGAGGACGGCTCCCACACAGGAGCAGCGGTGTGAATCCACGGAGAATCAGCGTGGGACAAACAGAGCGAGTGAGGTCTGAGGTGAACGAATATTAGGAACTCGGGACAGACACTAGCCAGCGGAGCGCGGGTCGGATACACCCGCCCCCAGCCGGGGTGGGTGCAGCCTCTCGGGAAAGCGGCTTGCCCTCCGCTCCCAATTGAATAGAGCCCTGACCCAGGCCAGCGCAGAATCACTGAGGGATACGTGGCGCACTGCAGACAGGAGGCTTTTATGCGAAATTACCTTAGAACCTGGGGGATCTCAGCTGAGACAGCGCTTGGCGAGGAGGGACGGATCTGCACCAGGGCGGAAAAACACAAAAGATTCCTGGACAGCAAATAGCGTTGTACCCCGTGCTGCTTTTTTCAGCAGTTCTCCAGCCGGTCACCCCTGGTGCGTGTCCTTGCTGGCCAGCCCCCGGGCAGTGGCGGTCTCTGCCTGCTGGGGAGCCGGTCCCCTCCAGCCCCGGAGCTCGGCAGGCGCCATCTTGAAAGCGAGGGCGAAACCGCTCGGGAGCCATAACATGCCGAGTGGCTCTCTCTGCCCGGCGCCCTCCGCTGGTCTCTGAACCAACGCCAGGAGTGCGGGATATGCCGGGGCCGTGCTCGGGGTGAAGGGGCAGAGCTCGCTAAGGCATAAAAAAAAAAAAAAAAAAAAAAACAAGAAGAATAGGCTCGCCGAACTGTATATTTTATTCGTGGTAAATTTCTTCTGGGTTTTGTTTGTTTGTGTTTGTGTTTGTGTTTGTTTTTGTTTTTTTGGGTTTTTTTTTTTTTTTCCTTTTCTTTTGCTTTTTTTTTTCCGGCGGCTCACGAGCCGGACAGCCTCGGCGGGCACCTTTGCCCTCTGGGCCTCTGGCTGCCGTGCCTTTCTGAGCGCGGAGGTTGGATCCCCACCACCCTCGGAGCTGTACGGGCGCGCAGACGCCATCTTGAAATCCACTGCGAAACCGCCCGGGACCCAGCCGGGCGGGCGTGAAGGGGCGGAGCTGTGCTAAGGCGTAAAAACAAAAACATCTAATGGCCGCTCCGGACCCAGCCGAGCGGAAGTGAAGGGGCAGAGCTGTGCTAAGGCGTAAAACAAACAAACAAACAAAAAAACATTGAGTCGCTGAATTATATACTTCAGATTTGTGTATCTTTCTGCCTTGCGGTGTGGTGAGGTGCTATGTAGTTTGTTTTTGTTCATTTTTGTTGGCGTTTTTGGTGTTTTCTGGTTTGGCTTTTTGCGTTTCTTTTCTTTTTTTTTTTTTTCTTTCTTTTTCTTCTTTTTTTCTTTTCTCTTTCGTTTTCTCCTCTTTCTTTTCTTTCTTTCCTTTTCTTTTTTCCTTTTTTTTTTTTTTTCTCTTTCTCCTCTCTTTTTGCCTTCTAACTGGAGACCCACGGTGAGCTTCGGAACGGGCCAGGTCCCTGGCTCTAGTACATACCGGATCCTGAGCAGTCACCACCAGGGCCGGCGATCTGCGGGCACGCAATCGCCATTCTAGGGCCCACAGCCAAGTCACTGCGGAGCAATAGGGTACCAAGAGGCTCCCTGGACGGCCCTCTCCCCTGGTCCATGGACCTTATATAGGGTCCCCGCCCAAGTGTAAACACTGAATACTTCTCCAGAAGCGAGAGTGTGGAACCTGATCCCTGGGGACATTGGGCCAAGACAGACTTTTGCCCGTGGGAGCTACAGCAACTGGGGCACTGAGCAAGCGAGGTCACTGTCCTCTCCCCATAGCTAGTATCTTGCCTGCAGATAGAGACAGAAACCTCCCCTATAGAGGAAGAACCAAAGGGAAACAAACAAAAAAACAAACAAAGAGAATTTCGGTCTACTATTAGTGTGGACCCTGCCTGCCTTCTGAAAGACCACAACACAGTGTCCTAACTCGCCAAAGCGGTCTTGGATCACTCCAATCCTCTAGGATTGGACCCATCAGAAGCAGTCCCCCAACGGAAACAGAAAAATCTCTAAACAATACACAACAGTCTCCCCCTCTTGCCAAAAGAAGCAACATACCTAGACTGTTTCACAGCCTAAGAATAGAGCACAAAGAGTCCTGTTAACCAGACTAAATCTATAAGTAAAGATCCAACGATAAATCTAGATGGGAAGGGCCCAGCAAAAAAACACGGAGAGCACAAGGAATCAAATGGAAAGCTCATCCCCAAAGAGAAATACCAGCTCCCAACCATTTGACACAAACCAGACTCAAAACACCAACATGTCACAGGAAGAATTCCAATTATGGATTATAAACAAGCTGAATAATATACAAGAATCAATGGATAAACAACACAAGGAAAACACAAAAAAATGCAGGATTTGGAGGAAAAATTCACTAAAGAAATTGAAATATTGAAGAAAAACCAAACTGAACTCCTAGAAGTGAAGAATTCACTCAGAGAGCTACAAAACACTGTGGAAAGTCTCAAGAGCAGGGTAGATCAAACAGAGGAAAGAATCTCAGAAATTGAAGATAACTCCTTCCAACTAAATAAGTCAGTCACAGAGATAGATCGAAAAAGTAAGAGAAATGATCTGAGTCTTCAAGAAATGTGGGATTATGTGAAGAAACCTAACTTGAGAGTTATTGGCATTCCTGAGGGTGAAGAAGATAATAAGCAAGGGTTGGACAAGCTATTTGAAGACATAATCGAGGAAAATTTTCCAGGCCTTGCCAATACTCTAGACATACAGATTCAAGAAGCTCAAAGGACCCCTGGGAGATTCATAGCAAATAGGAAAACACCACGCCACGTAGTCATCAGGCTGACCAAAATATCCACTAAAGAGTCACTTCTCCGAGCTGTAAGGAGAAAGAAACAAGTAACTTACAAAGGAAAACCCATCAGAATTACGCCAGATTTCTCAGCTGAAACCTTACAAGCAAGAAGAGGTTGGGGCCCCATTTTCACACTTCTGAAACAGAATAATGCCCAGCCTAGAATCTTGTACCCAGCTAAGCTAAGTTTTCTATACGAAGGAGAAATCAAGACATTCTCAGATAAACAAAGGTTGAGGGAATTCACCAAGACAAGACCAGCCCTACAAGAAGTACTCACAAGAGAATTACACACGGATCAGCACAAGAAAGATCCACGAATGTAAAACTACTCAAGAGCTAAAGATCAAATTCCAGATACCACAATGGCCCAGGAGAGAAAACATCACAATGAAGATCTACCCAACAAGCTGAACAAAAAACTGTCTCACTTATCAGTTTTCTCAATAAATGTGAATGGCTTGAACTCCCCGCTCAAGAGACATAGACTGGCCCAATGGATAAAAAAACACAATCCAAGTATCTGCTGTCTTCAAGAAACTCACCTAACCTGCAAAGATGCATTTAGACTGAAAATAAAAGGATGGAAATCGATATTTCAAGCAAATGGTAACCAAAAGAAAGCTGGTGTGGCAATCTTAATTTCCAATAACTTAGCTTTCAAACCAACAAAAATAATAAAAGACAAAGATGGCTACTACATACTGATTAAAGGCACAATTCATCAAGAAGCCATGACTATACTCAATATATATGCACCCAACCTAGGTGCACCTAGATTCATAAAGCAAACCCTACTAGATCTCAACCAAATGATAGATAACAATACTGTAATAGCTGGAGACTTTAACACCCCACTGACAGTACAGGACAGATCCTCTAAACAGAAAATAAACAAAGACATAATGGACCTAAATAGAATGCTAGAACAAATGGGCATGGCTGACATCTATAGGACATTCTACCCAAAGTCCACAGAATATATATTCTTCTCATCAGCTCACGGGACATTCTCTAAGATTGACCATGTCCTAGGACATAAATCATGTCTTAAAAAATTCAAAAAAATAGAAATTATACCATGCATCTTCTCAGATCACAGCGGAATAAAAGTAACAATGATCACAAACAGAAACCCTCACTCTTACTCAAAGTCATGGAAGCTAAATAACTTTCTCCTGAATAATTATTCTATACAAGAAGAAATCAAGATGGAAATCAAAAATTTCTTTGAATTAAATGACAATGGAGATACAACTTATCAAAATCTATGGGATGCAGCTAAAGCAGTCCTGAGAGGAAAATTCATATCCATAAATGCCTATATCAAAAAGACAGAAAACATGCAAATAGACAACCTAACGAATAGACTCAAAGAACTGGAGAAAGAATAACAGAACGATCCCAAACCCAGCAGAAGGCGAGAAATTACTAAGATCAAATCAGAACTAAATGAAAAGGACAACAAAGAAACTATAAGGGAAATTAATAAAACAAAAAGTTGGTTCTTTGAAAAGATAAACAAAATAGACACACCTCTGGCTAGACTAACCAAGAGCACAAAACTAAAATCTCTAATAACCTCCATTAGGAACATGAAAGGAGAAATCACAACCGATGCTACAGAGATACAAGATATCATCTATGAATTCTACAAAAATCTTTATGCACACAAACTGGAGAACGTGGAGGAAATGGACAAATTTTTAGAAACACATAGTCTTCTCAGGCTCAACCAGGAAGAAATAGAGTACCTGAACAGACCAATATCAAGAACTGAAATCGAAACAGCAATAAAAAACCTTCCCAAAAAGAAAAGCCCTGGTCCAGATGGGTTCACACCTGAATTTTACCATACATACAAAGAAGAACTGGTGCCCATCCTACATAAACTATTCTCCAATATTGAGAAGGATGGAATTCTCCCCAACACGTTCTACCAAGCCAATATAACATTGATACCAAAGCCTGGAAAGGACGCAACAAAAATAGAGAACTACAGACCAATTTCCCTCATGAATATAGATGCAAAAATTTTCAATAAAATACTAGCAAATCGAATCCAAGTACTTATCAAAAAAGTAATCCACCACGACCAAGTGGGCTTCATCCCCGAGATGCAGGGGTGGTTCAACATATGTAAATCTATAAATGTAATTCACCACATAAATAAAAGCAAATACAAAAACCATATGATACTCTCATTAGATGCAGAAAAAGTATTTGACAAAATTCAACACCCTTTTATGATAAAAACGCTTAACAAAATAGGCGTAGATGGAACCTACCTAAAATTGATACAAGCCATATATGACAAACCCACAGCCAACATCATACTGAATGGGGAAAAACTGAAAGCACTCCCACTTAGAACTGGAACCAGACAGGGCTGCCCATTGTCTCCATTACTTTTCAACATAGTATTGGAAGTCCTTGCGAGAGCTATCAGGCAAGAGAGCAGAATCAAGGGAGTCCAAATAGGGAACGAAGAGATCAAACTTTCACTTTTTGCTGATGATATGATGTTATATCTGGAAAACCCCCAGGATTCAACCATGAGACTTCTGGAATTGATTAACGAATACAGCAAAGTCTCAGGCTACAAAATTAATATACACAAATCAGAGGCATTTATATATGCCAATAACAGTCAATCGGAAAACCAAATTAAAGACTCAATACCCTTCAAAATAGCAACAAAGAAAATAAAATATCTAGGTATATATCTAACTAAAGAGGTAAAGGACCTCTATAAGGAAAACTATGAAACACTGAGAAAAGAAATAGCAGAACTTGCAAATAGATGGAAAAACATACCATGCTCGTGGATCGGAAGAATCAACATTGTTAAAATGTCTATCCTACCCAAAGTGATCTACAGATTCAATGCAATCCCTATTAAATTACCAACATCATTCTTTACAGACATAGAGAAAATAATTATACACTTTGTATGGAATCAAAGAAGGCCCCGTATAGCAAAAGCAATTTTAAGCAACAAAAACAAAATGGGAGGTATTAATTTGCCAGACCTCAAACTATACTACAAGGCCGTGGTTCTTAAAACAGCCTGGTATTGGCACAAGTGCAGGGACACAGACCAGTGGAACACAACAGAAAATCCAAATATAGAACCATCCTCATATAGGCACCTAATTTTTGACAAAGCGGGAAAGAATATACTCTGGGGACAAGAATCCCTATTCAATAAATGGTGCTGAGAGAATTGGTTAGCCACTTGTAGAAGACTGAAACAGGACCCACAGCTTTCACCTCTCACAGAAATCAAATCACGGTGGATAACAGACTTAAACCTTAGGCGTGATACAATCAGAATTCTAGAAGAAAATGTAGGAAAGACTCTTACAGACATTGGCCTAGGCAAAGAATTTATGAAGAAGACCCCCAAGGCAATCACAGCAGCAACAAAAATAAATGAATGGGACATGATTAAATTAAAAAGCTTCTGCACAGCCAAAGAAACAGTCCAGAGAATAAACAGACCACCTACAGAATGGGAAAAAATTTTTGCATACTACACATCAGATAAAGGACTGATAACAAGAATCTATTTAGAACTCAGGAAAATCAGCAAGAAAAAATCAAGCAACCCTATCAAAAAGTGGGCAAAGGACATGAATAGAAATTTTTCAAAAGAAGATATAAAAATGGCTAACAAACATATGAAAAAGTGTTCAACATCTCTAATCATCAGGGAAATGCAAATCAAAACCACAATGAGATATCACTTAACCCCAGTGAGAATGGCCTTTATCAAAAAAACCCAAAACAACACATGTTGGCGTGGGTGTGGAGAGACAGGAACACTCATACACTGCTGGTGGGCATGCAAACTAGTGCAACCCCTGTGGAAAGCATTATGGAGGTATCTTAAACAGATTCAAGTAGACCTGCCATTTGACCCAGCAATCCCATTACTGGGCATATACCCAAAGGAAAAAAGGTCATTCTGTAACAAAGACACATGTACCCGAATGTTTATAGCAGCACAATTCACAATAGCAAAGATGTGGAAACAACCCAAATGCCCATCAATACATGATTGGATTAGTAAGCTGTGGTATATGTATACCATGGAATATTACTCAGCTATAAGGAATGATGAAGATACGACATCTCTATGGTTCTCCTGGAGAGAGTTGGAACCCATTATATTAAGTGAAGTATCCCAAGAATGGAAAAACAAGCATCACATGTACTCACCAGAAAATTGGTTTCCCTGATCATCACCTAAATACAAATCTGGGAACGACACCAATTGGACATCAGACTGAGGTGGGGGGTGGGGGAGGGGGTGGGGGTATGCCTACACAATGAGTGCATTGCGCACCGTTTGGGGAGTGGTAACACTTGAAGGTGCTGACTCGGGAAAGGGGGCGGTGGGGAAAAAAAATATGAAACAGTTGTTTTTAACTTGCATTGTTCACTTAATAATTTATCATGAATATTTCCCATATTATTTCATATCATTGTACAAGAAATAATAAAAAAAAATTGATCTGAAAGAATATACAGGAGAAAGTAGTCAGGAATAGTTAAAAAGAGCGGCAGAGGGATTTGTCTCTGGAAGACAGCAACATTTATAATAAGTGTCATAATTAAAGTCCAGAAAAGAATACCGTATATGGAAAAACTGGCTTTTTAAAATTTATATGCATAAAAAATTGCTCATCAAATAGCACATGAGTAATAAATTGTACATGGTACAAATAAAAAAAAAAAAAAAAAAATGTGCCTGCCTAACCAGCACCTCTAGGGTTCACATCCAACCCCCAGACTATTGATGCTCGACTTCTGTAGGCTGTGGAATCACATTGCTTTGCTCTAAGATTAATTCTGCCCACTGTGCTGAAACATGCCCCTGATCTGGCACCACCAGCATTTTCTGCCTTCAGAACCCCAAGAAACACGTAGTGGCATGTTAAACTGTTGACCAGTCTTTCCTTCCTGCAATTCCCTTGTCTCTTAATTCCCTTCCATTTTCTCAGAGTTGACATGAGAACATCTGCGCCCGATACAGGCCAGTGCTTCCCAAACTTGGTCATTTAAGAAAAAAAAATTTTTCGTATACTTGTATACTCATACTATTGTTCATTTAGTGTTGTTCTCTAAATATGCTCATTTTCTTGTTTAAACTAATTCTGAAGGAAACTTATACCATCATCAAAAATGGAAAAGCAGCATCCCTTCTTCTGCTTGTCAGGGTAAGTAATATCAGCTGCTATAATGAATAATCCCCAAACCTCCATGGCTACACACAATAAAGGTTCACTTTTATTTTATTTTTTAAAACTCTTGTTCATGGAAAGTGCAATATAGATGATCCTAGTTAGGCATTTCCCCTCTAAGCATTTTCCCCTACTTCTTGTGAAACTACCTTCTCAACACCTGGAATCCAAAGTCACCACCAAAGCGAATGATAGTTCATGATAACAGCACATCAGACACTTCGCCACCTTGACCGCAGAATGGCACACTTCACATCTACTCGCATTGAATTCGAGTGAGAACTGGGTGCATGTTCCTCCCCCGGTTCAAGAAGGCAGGAAAATTTAATGAACGCTGGGCAGTCACTTCCCAGCAGCAACTCTGTGGGAAAGAAACCCAAATCTGAAGTGGTTAGTTAGCCCTCTCTGCCACACCTGCCACCAAAGGTAATTGGAAAAGAAAATATAATAAGATATTGGCTCCAGACTCCCCATCCTGTCCCTGAAACTTGTCTTCACACTGTTGAATCACAGAGAAGATGCTAAAAAGAATCTCTGCCTTGTCGCTGGTCCCCTAAAGTTGCACCCTTTCCCTAAGTCTTCCCAGTTCCCTGCTTTGTATGAAAATGAAGACTGCATTTGAAATGAGATTTCAGGCCACGACATAAACCTAGCCAGGCTGCCCTGGCCCCTACCAGCCCCCTGAGCACACCACCTAAAACCAGCTCCCTCAACTGCTGGCTGGAATGCACTCTCAGAGGCTCGGAAGGCACAAGGCTTGGTCCTCAGCTCAGCTCCATCAGTGATGCTCTGACACCCTCCTTCCATCCTAGGCTGGCTCTGTCTCCCAGCAGGAACCCAAGGAAGGCTTGGAAGCCTTTCACCCTGTGGGCCCCATCTCCTTCTGGAAGTTGTCATCCTTTCTGACTTTCTGGGCACTGTACTCTCCTGGTTCTCCTGTTCTGTCTGTGATTGCAATATGTCTCCTATAAAAGAGGTCTGTGCTAAAAAGTTGGAAATCAATGCTGTAGTCCACGTCCCTCTCCTACAAGCAAAGAAAGTGTGGGCAAAGACAACATTAAGGATGAAGTGTCCCCACCTGTTATGAATTGTGTCCTCCAAAATTCATATGCTGAAGCCCTAAATCCCAAGCTGACTATATTTAGAAATAGGGTCCTTAAGCAGGTGATTAAGGTTAAATGAAGTCATAAAGGTGGGGCTCTAACCCCATATGACTGGTGTCCGTACAGGAACAGGAAGAGATACTAGGGACGTGCACACCAGAGGAGAGCCACGTGAGGACAAACCATGCGAAGGTGGCCATCAGCAAGCTGAGGAGAGGGGCCTCGAGAGAAACCCACCCACCAACACCTTGGTCTTAGACATCCAGCCTGTGGAACTGTAAGAAAATAATTTCTTTGTCATTTAAGCCACCCATTCTTGTGATCCTTTGTTATGGCAGCCCTAGCTGACTAATATACTACCCAAGCCTGACGGCCTCAAGGTAGCTGCTGTTAAGTTGCAAGAAGGAAGAAGGATGGTGAGAGGAAACAATGAAATAGATCAGGATTGAGAATCACATCTAGAAAAATACTTTGGGTATGGCTACTGGGATATGGAACTGATTGGAAGCAAATGGATGAGAAGTCTACTATGTTACTGAAGGAATTATACTACCAAAGGGACCATGAGGCTAGACAAAAAAGATAACAAATAAACAAACAAAAAGCAAACTTCAAGTATTTAATCTTTGAAACACTCACTTGCACCCTCCTGAGTGCACGGGCAGGAAGTGGATTGCAAAGGTGCACAGTCTGAAAGAAGTGCATTCTCACCAGCACCTGATTCAGAAGTGTCCCAGAACGATGACGGGCAGGGAACAACCTCCCAGAAGCAAGAGCAGGGCCGCGGGAGCGGTGACAGTGGCTCTTCCCAGCCCAGTGATTCAGACTTTAAATAGGAGCTTCCACCGCTGACAGAGCAGAGGGACCTCAAAACACCTCATCAGCAAAATTTCACAGTCACTGTGGACAGTGACTGCTGTGTCCAATCCTGCACCTCCTCCACTGCTACGCCCTGAGATCGAAAGAGCCATACCTAGGCCTGGTGGTGAAGGCTGCACAACGAACCGCCCTGCAGCCCTGGTGTTACGGTAGCAGAGGGCAGTGTGTTCTGTGTAGGGGGAAGGGCGAGCATGGATATGAGGCCACGAGAAGGGTGGCTTGTGCAGAGAGTTAGCTGTCCACCAAATTTAGCGATGGATGTGAAGTTGCCTATCACGGCGTCTTGGAAGCAACAAGCTGGAGATGACGGGCTCCAAGTGACTGCATGGAGCAGACCTCCCCACGCCATCAACTGGACTTTCGTGTTAAGCCCCTGAAATTTTAAAGTTGCCTTAACTTATACACCCAAAATTACTATTAATATAACAATCTCCTAGCTTGCCTTCTTCAATTCCACTCAAGCCATCTTTCAATCCATTTTTCAACCCAGTAGTCATTGCCTTTTAAAATGTAAATCAGAACATGCCTCACCCTCATTGTACACCTTCTGAAAGGCACCTCAGCATGTTCAGAGGATTATCCAAACTCCCTACCATGGCCCATAAGGGCCATATCAGGCTCACCTGTGCCTCAGGTCCGTGTCCCACTGATGAGACCTGCCTGGGACGCGCCCCCAGGCCGTGCTCATAGCCGGCGCCTGTTGCTGCCTTCACACCTCAGTTCATGTGTCTCCGTGCAGAACCTGGCCCTAACCGTCTTCCCAGGGGTTCCCCCATCCTGCTAACCCCCATGGACACAAACTCTCTATCATAGTTTTCTGCTTGGTTTTTTTTTTTTTTTTTTTTTTTTGTTCATAGCACATATCAGAATCTGAGATCATTGTGTGTGTGTGTTTATTTTTCATTCTCCCTCAATTAGAATGTGAACTGCAAGAGAGCAGGGACTGTGCCTTGTCCCTGGTGCACCCCCAGCCTCTAGTGCAGTGCCTGTAACGAAGACAGTGCTCCAGAACGGCTGCGGGACCCGTAAGGGGGTGAATGGACACGCATGAATGGATGGCGCTCCAGAGGGCCTGGCGGGGACAGCATTAGCTGGGGTGGCGCAGGGGCTGGGATGAAGACGATGGTCTGTTAGTTGGAGGGCCGGGTGCTGACTTCCTTCATCCTTAGTGGACTCCATTTTAGCCCAGATACATTGTAAATGACACAGACGTGAAAACAGCACAAAGATAAACGTTAGTGGAGACTCTTGGTCAAATTCCAAGGAAACAGGCATTTTCATTAAGGATGGGTTTAATAGCCAAGGTAGATTAGTACAAAGACAAACAAACAAAAAAAGCCAAAAAGAAAAGCAAACAATAGACATGACTTGTTCTTTTCTCTGAAGTCTACAGCTACTTACCTGCACCCGCAGGTCCTCATGGGGACCAGGGTGGCAGATTGGCCCTGATTCTTCAGCCCTCGCTGTCGCCACACCCTCTGCCCTGTGACTGCGACTGTGACTGCGTGGTCACGCACTCCAGGGGAGGTCCTTCCCCACCTCTTGAACATTGGGCTTGGCCATGGCTTACTTAGTCTGGCCACTGGATTATCAGTAGTGATGACACAATCAGGGCCGTGGAGTGTGTGTGCTGGGCCAGTTCTCCTGCGTCTGTGCCACTGCCATGAGAGGAACATGCCCAGCCGAGCCTGCTGGGCCCAGGAGGCTGAAAGACACTTGGAACAGAGTCACCCCAGCCAAGTCCAGCCCACATCAGCCCAACTGCAGCCC